>NC_139348.1:94171157-94571157 GCF_055883805.1 Amblyomma maculatum
TTGGGGCAAGTGAACTTTCAATCTGTCATATAGAATAACTGTAGAAGAAATGCTATCAGTGACAGCTTCTGCGAGTTCAACAGCTCACCTTTGTCTCAGAGATAATGCAATCCGTCGTGTGGCTCCGATGGCTCTTGAAGTGTTGGCTCGTACATACAGGTTTATTCGGCTGATCAAAAATCATAGAATGAATCGCTTTATGACAGCTCATTTTGTTCTGGAAAGTTGATTTTCTCTGTTTAAGACTTGTTTAAAAACAGGGCACACAATGTAGCCTTCGCGTGGTTCCGATATTCGAAGAGCGGTACAAGGTGAGTCCTTGAGATGAAAAGTTCTGAAAGTTTTAAAGACAAAAAAGAAAACAATGAAATAAGTGTTTTCCTGGAAATAACACGAAAGTTTGAAAAAAAAATCAATTATGTATATTAAGTAATATGTATTTATTTATTTATTTATTCATTAATTTATTTACTTTACCCTCAGGGCCGTTAGGCGTTACAGAGGGGAGTGGGTATAACATACATGAAGAGACACAAAAAAGCAGCAGATAATAAATTAAAAATAGTATAGGCACACACTTATATAAAATCTATAACAGCATTTCGAAAGGTAACAGTATCAGTAATTTCAGCAATATTATGGGGAAGGTGATTCAGCTGACACAAGTTCTAGGTATAAATGGATCATGAAAACATCTTGTGTGAAAAAGAGGGATGCAAACTTTCTGGCGGTGATCTATGCGTGCTGACATATATGGTGTGATGCCACTGAGATTAAGACAATTGATAATTTACTCAGTGAAGCTTTAGGGCACTGTATGTTACCTTGAGCCAGCCAGAACTGCTCGAGGGTGGGGTCTATTCCATTGCGCGTCGGTGTCATCGGCGGCCGATGCCAATTGGGCCTCGCAAGGCCGGTGACGCATTTACAGTTGTATCGCACGGTCTATTTAGCTTTAATCTTGCTGGTAAACTGTGCATACAAGATGCGGGCACCTTAAAATGCGGCGGGCAGGGGGGGGGGGGGAAGTTACCTTCACTGTCATCTATGCAAATATGTGACCTCGATGTAGAATGTTTAGTCTTCACTTACAATGATAACGTGAGTTTTACAGTTCCCTTTGAACCATGTATTACGGCATTTATGTCTATGAATAAATCTTTTTGAATATTTTCTGCGCGCCAATATTCTCACACACATTATTGGCTATACAACGGCTGGCAACAGAGTTTATATGACAAATGGGACGCGAGAGGGTCACGACGAGTGTGGAGTGAGCAGGAATGCATGCCAGAATATTTAAAAAACGTCTTTATGGTGTTTTTAAATATTCTATGACTCCTCGTGAGGAGTTGGACTGGTGCCAGAGGGCGGAAGAGGGACGGTGCAGAAACCGAAACTTGTAAATTTTGCGGCCACGTGGCAACATTAGATCATATAATATGGAGATGCGTTCGTGCCCCAGGGCGCAACGCGATTAAAAGTAGCGATGAATGGGAGACCACGCTAAGAAGCTCCGACGAAAAAACACAGCGATTCGCCGTCCGCCTGGCGGTCGAGGCTGAAGACCTCTTCTCCTAGACGAGGCCGGGTGTCCTCTGGCCGCGGTGTGACAGACTGCCTCCCCGGACGCCTGCGTGCGGACTCGTAGGTGGCTGCTGCACCATATTCGGCGGAAATAAATGTTCTTCCTCCTCCTCCTCTTTATGGTGCCCTTAATTTTGTGCCAATAATAGAATTAAACGTCGTAATTAAGGTTTTCCTCTTATAACAAGCTGCAACAAGGCAAACCTGCGCCATAAAACATTTCAGCTGACCCCGATTCGCAAGTGATGTAAGGCAGAATATTTAGCTCTCAGGTTTCAGAACGCGGAAAATATGTCAACGCATCGTTTCAAACATTTTGCAGACCACACACCGAATAAATCAGTACTAGAGCCCAATTCCGTGCCAATGCCGCGAGTGGTTAGGGCTCTCAAATGAATAACCCAGGCAGGCGAGTTCAATAAGAACGCGAGTCAAAAGAAGCTGGTGGGGCAGCCATGTTATAGTGCTCTAGAATCTCCTAGAGCACTATAGCCGTGTGCAGTTACGACCTGGGCAGCGGAAGTGGACATCAAACATGACTGCCGGCTACCACCAGCAGCCAGAAAGTTACCCACAGAATTGCGGCAACATAGTTTCTTTAGCATTCACTAAATAAAGTTTCAACACCACCACCACCACCACCTGCTGCGCGATGCAGCCCTAACCAAATAACCGGAACTTTCAGTACTGACTTCGCATAGAATATGGATGCCTCTTCGTTTTCATGGAGGTGCAACGAGAGGTGCCAATGTGCTGTGTGATGGCAGTGCTGTTGTTGTTGTTGTTGTTGTGGCTGTAGGAAGCAAAATAAAAAAAATATTGCCGATTTGAATAGTTAATCAAATACGAAGTAGGTGCGTAGAACCGCTTATCCTCGTTATATCTTTCATGCATTACCACACACATCTGCTATTTACACTCTGTCCAATATCCTCCCTCAGCTCACGCAAGAGGTGGCGAGCAGTCACAAAGACAATGCGCTGACGGTTGCGCTTCCAAAACAAACAACACACAAACCTAAAGCCCAAACATTCCGATCGCTGCCCTTGATCGGTTGCGCGCGAGCGGCGCTTTCAAAGGGACTTATGTTAAAGTTAAATTGGTTCACAGGAAGGGAAAGGCGCAGTAACTGTCACACTTGCTCTGTGGACACCCGAACCGCGCCGTAAGGGAAGGGAGGAAGGTGGGAATGAAAGTGGAAAGAGAGAAAGAGGAGCCGTAGTGGAGGGCTACGGAGTAATTTCGACCACCTGGGGATCTTTAACGTGCGCTGACATCGCACAGCACACGACGCCTCTTCGTTTCGCCTCCATCGAAACGCAGCCGCCGAGGTCGGGTTCGAACCCGGGAACTCCGGCACAGTAGTCGGGCGTCTTACCACTGCACCACCCCGGCGGGGCAAGGGACTTATGTCCAGGTTTCACCCCGAGAAGGCCCCGACAGCAGCCCCCTCTACCGGGCATTCTCCCTAGCCCGTGTGTCGCCGCTATTTATGGTCTCCACGCTCTTTTTCTTCAAATGTCGCCGCTATTTATGGTCTCCACGCTCTTTTTCTTCAAACCGAGAGGCACACTTAACTATCCTTGGATTGGGAATTCTGCGGAGCCGACGAAGGGGATCTATGGTCGTCCGCTGTCAGCTACCTGCCATATATAATAATAATAATTGGTTCACAGGCAGGGAAAGGCGCAGCATCTGTCACACTTCTTTCTGTGGACACCTGAACCGCGCCGTAAGGGAAGGGAGGAAGGTGGGAGAGAAAGTGGAAAGAGAGAAAGGGGAGCCGTAATGGAGGGCTACAGAGTAATTTCAACCACCTGGGGATCTTTAACGTGAGCTGCCATCGCACAGGACATGGCCGCCTCTCCGTTTCACCTCCATGGAAACGCAGCCGCCGAGGTCGGGTCGAACCCGGGTATTCCAGGCAGCAGTCGGGCGTCTTACCACTGCACTACCCCGGCGGGGCCTTGTCTGAACTTGAGCGTCCAAACGGCCGCGTCTCCGTAGACTGTAGATTTATGGGCCTCCGGCTTTTCGGTTCTGATTTCGTGACCGTTATACTTCAGAACGTCGAGCATGGCGAACCTGCACCGCAGTGCCAGATGGCCCGGCTTGGTTGGTTGGTTGGGAACTTTGGGACATTCACGGGGGGTGGGGGGGGGAAACCGGACACGGGTTGTGCCGGCCTAATGTCGCGGCGGCACTCTTGGTGTCCGGGGGATGGGGAAGCGGGATGTTGGGAGGGGTGGGGGGGGGGAGATCGTCTTGTCGTCTTGGCCCGCACCAAGCAAACAGCCCGGTGAGCGTCGGCAGGTCGGTGGTCCGGTGCGCAGCCTCCGGTGCAGCAGCGCTTGCGGGTGGTGCAGGCGAAGCCTGGTACTGTGCCTCTGCGAGGCACAGGAAGGACTGCTGGTGACAGCAGGACACCACGGCGATTGGGGCAACCGCCGCAGTAGGAGGGGACCGCGATAGGCAGCAGTGCGGCGGGTGGCGCTGTGAAGACCGTCCGTAGACAGCGCGCCGAGGCCCGCGAGCTGGGAGCCCACGGTCAACTGTGTCGCTGGAGAATCCGGGCGGCAGCAGGGAGGACCGCTGATTTAACTCTGCCATGGCAGAGGTGCGGCGGATGACGCTGGAGAAGCCGCTGGCAAGGCGGCGCGTCGAGGGCAGTGAGCACAAGGCCCACGGGAATGCTGGCGAAGCAGCGGGGGGACCGCAGGAGCGGCAGGGGACGCGGGTGCGTCAGGGCCCGTGGACCTTGAAGTCCGCGGGAGACTGGCAATGGCCAGCAGGGCTGCGCCCACGGAGGAGCTGCAGTGGGCCGCCGCAGTAGCCATGAGCCCGGTCCAACGCAGGGGCGCGCCGCAAACGTGGAGGCAACGAGGGGTGTGCCGCGGGGAAATCCAGGTCACCGGCACAGCACTGGGTCGACGAATCGAGGGCGGAAGGGGCGCACTGTGAGGGTCCGGTGATCCTGGAGTCGGTTGCAGCACTGGGTCGCACCTCGCACGCAGCAGCTACGAAGTGCGCTAAGGAAGTCACGGGTCCGGGGCACCACGGCAGCAGGAAGGTTGGCAGAAGCCAGCGAGATGGGGACGATGGCCCAGGGAATATGCACCAGCGGGCTGGAGCAGGGAGGACTGAACCCCCGAAGGGGTGAGCAGGACGCACGAATACGTGAGGGACGGTCAAGGCTGACGAAAGCGCGGCGAGAACGGGAACGCACGAGCTCGCCGGAGCGAGCGCCGCACGCACCCGCTCTCGCCTAGCTCTGAGAGGCGACTGACGCGAAACGCGCCTAGTCGAAGGGGAGCGAAAGACGCGTGTCCGTTCCCCTCGAAGATCCGAAGTAGACATCGCCCGGCTTCATCCAATGCGACGCGAAGCAAACGCACACAGGCTTGTGCAACGCTGCCCAGCGACGAGGCCGCCACGTCCGCGACTGACACTCCCCTCTCCCTGCCACTTTCTAACTGGGTGAATCATGCGGTCGCTCCACCCCCTCATGTGTTGTCATGTCATGCGGACGTTGCCACTTTCCCTTCCTCCTTTTCAAGTTTATGGAGAGATGGATGGACACAGAGAGAGAGCGGCTTCTACTACAGCTCTGCGGCTGCTCCACCTCCTGAATGCGGTGCCTTCCTCCTTTTCCTTATGACGCGATCTGGTGTCCAAATAAACAAGTGTGACAGATACCATGCCTTCCCTTTCCAATAACCCAGTTGACATAATTTCAGTGTGGAAATGGCCTCCTCGCTGTTTTCTTTTTGATCTTATTCGGCAGAGACTCCGCTGATGGGGCTGGGGCAGGTAGGCCACCACCGCCGCTTACGGTGGGGGCTGGCCTGCCTCCGAATTTTTATCTGTTGTAGGCCGTCATTGCACCCGCCACCGCTTCGGTGGTGGACGCCGGCTGTCGTTGCGGCGCGCGTCTTTCTTTCCCTCTTGCTTTTCTTCTCTATTTTCTCTTCTGTCTGCACGAAGCAGCGGAGGTGGCTCATCTACTGAGCCAGTAGCAGGCCCGTGCATTTTTTTTTCCTTCTTCCTACAGCCACAACAGCAACAACAACATCTTATCCGAAAGCACTTTAGCGCTGATGGCCGTAGTGTAGGTGTAATCGAAAGCAGCCTAACAAAAAAAAATGTTTCCGCAAACCATGTTATTCTTCAGAGAAACACGCTCTGGTGGAATAAAACCTGCGATCAGTGGCAGAAACACAATGTTCCTATTGCGTCTAGGTTTAGCGAAACCACGCGAATTCGGAATCATTTGCAATTTGTCTGGAAGCCTCTTTTTACTTTGAAACGCGTTTAATGCTGTGGCCAGCGGGCGCCAGTGTTTGTGGCTAGCAATATCGCGTACAATACTTCGCTGGCATGTTATTTCTTGGGAAATACTTTAAACCCGAAAGCTTTAATCTGCTCATGTACTTCTGTCCGCAAGAATTGATGTGATGTGAGAAAATTAGTTGTGGTTTAGCTCTGGTTAACCCTAGTTGAATTGCGAAAGCAACAGCGGAAGCTTTTTTTGCCCGCTACAGTCCGCTATCACGTCTTATCAGTGTAAGGCTTCTACATTATTAGGGATACATAACCTCATCATTTGTTGGTATGACGCGATAGCGTAAGCTACCAGCCCACAAATAAAGCCACGCTTCAAAGTCGTTGCAGTCGGCCTCGTTACATGGTGACGTCATCGGCCATGATGTCATGGCAGGATGTGACGTCATCATGATGTCAAATCAGGCCCTGTGAATAACCTGATGTGATAAAGATGCCGCATCCGGTCATGACGTCACCAGGAGAATCACGCATCGAAGCTGACCCCGCCGGGCATTCGATCCCGGCTTCCGTGCAGGGCCTTTCATTTGGCGCTTCTTCGAACGCCGTACCACAGAACATATAGAAATAGACGCAGTACTGCAGGCATCAGCGGCGTTTAAAAATTATGAGGGACATTAGCGATTAAAGTATTAAGAGGAGAAAGGCTGAGAAGTCTCATCTTTAGCGTTCTTGCCATCTGCAATCCCACATTTGAACGCGCGCCAAGGAACGCCACGCGACAGGAACGATGGCGTACCAACCAAACACGCACTTGTCGAAGAAAGTGTGACAGGCACTGCGGTTTTCCTCCAGAAGTCTCATCTTGTCTGGCGTTCCTGCCATCTTCAATTCCACATTTGAACGCGCGCCAAGGAACGCCACGCGACAGGAACGATGGCGTACCAACCAAACACGCACTTGTCGAAGAAAGTGTGACAGGCACTGCGGTTTTCCTCCAGAAGTCTCATCTTGTCTGGCGTTCCTGCCATCTTCAATTCCACATTTGAACGCGCGCCAAGGAACGCCACGCGACAGGAACGATGGCGTACCAACCAAACACGCACTTGTCGAAGAAAGTGTGACAGGCACTGCGGTTTTCCTCCAGAAGTCTCATCTTGTCTGGCGTTCCTGCCATCTTCAATTCCACATTTGAACGCGCGCCAAGGAACGCCACGCGACAGGAACGATGGCGTACCAACCAAACACGCACTTGTCGAAGAAAGTGTGACAGGCACTGCGGTTTTCCTCCAGAAGTCTCATCTTGTCTGGCGTTCCTGCCATCTTCAATTCCACATTTGAACGCGTGCCAAGGAACGCCACGCGACAGGAACGATGGCGTACCAACCAAACATGCACTTGTCGAAGAAAGTGTGACAGGCACTGCGGTTTTCCTCCAGAAGTCTCATCTTGTCTGGCGTTCCTGCCATCTTCAATTCCACACTTGAACGCGCGCCAAGGAACGCCACGCGACAGGAACGATGGCGTACCAACCAAACACGCACTTGTCGAAGAAAGTGTGACAGGCACTGCGGTTTTCCTCCAGAAGTCTCATCTTGTCTGGCGTTCCTGCCATCTTCAATTCCACATTTGAACGCGCGCCAAGGAACGCCACGCGACAGGAACGATGGCGTACCAACCAAACACGCACTTGTCGAAGAAAGTGTGACAGGCACTGCGGTTTTCCTCCAGAAGTCTCATCTTGTCTGGCGTTCCTGCCATCTTCAATTCCACATTTGAACGCGCGCCAAGGAACGCCACGCGACAGGAACGATGGCGTACCAACCAAACACGCACTTGTCCAAGAAAGTGTGACAGGCACTGCGGTTTTCCTCCAGAAGTCTCATCTTGTCTGGCGTTCCTGCCATCTTCAATTCCACATTTGAACGCGCGCCAAGGAACGCCACGCGACAGGAACGAAGGCGTACCAACCAAACACGCACTTGTCGAAGAAAGTGTGACAGGCACTGCGGTTTTCCTCCAGAAGTCTCATCGTGTCTGGCGTTCCTGCCATCTTCAATTCCACATTTGAACGCGCGTCAAGGAGCGCCACGCGAGAGGAACGATGGCGTAAAAACCAAACACGCACTTGTCGAAGAAAGTGTGACAGGCACTGCGGTTTTCCTCCAGAAGTCTCATCTTGTCTGGCGTTCCTGCCATCTTCAATTCCACATTTGAACGCGCGCCAAGGAACGCCACGCGACAGGAACGATGGCGTACGAACCAAACACGCACTTGTCGAAGAAAGTGTGACAGGCACTGCGGTTTTCCTCCAGAAGTCTCATCTTGTCTGGCGTTCCTGCCATCTTCAATTCCACATTTGAACGCGCGCCAAGGAACGCCACGCGACAGGAACGATGGCATACCAACCAAACACGCACTTGTCGAAGAAAGTGTGACACGCACTGCGGTTTTCATCCAGAAGTCTCATCTTGTCTGGTGTTCCTGCCATCTGCAAACCCACATTTGAACGCGCGCCAAGGAACGCCACGCGACAGGAGCGATGGCGTACCAACCAAACACGCACTTGTCGAAGAAAGTGTGACAGGTACTGCGGTTTTCCTCCCGAAGTCTCATCTTGTCTAGCGTTCCTGCCATCTGCAATCCCACACTTGAACGCGTGCCAAGGAACGCCGCGCGACAGCCGCCGCAAAAGCGGGACACACTTTATCCACGACAGTATGAGCCATTACAGGCTTTCGCCTAATACCTGTTAGTGGAGTGTTTTTGAAGGAATATGTGTGAAAAAAAAGTGTCTGGGGTTTACCTTTGGCTAAGCCTGGTAGGTTGCGCAACCTAATAGGCTTAGCCAAAACTAGCAGCAGCGAGGCGACGCGTCTTCGCTTGCGGAGGCATGGTGACAGCGAACGCGAGTATATACCGCCGTCGCCACCCCCTACATCTCTATTGTGACGTCAAAGCGAGCGCAGCGCCTCCACCTAGTCTAGGTGGTGTTGCTCCAACAGAATGAACGCAAAGCGCACCGCGTCTTCACGCGTGGCCACCGGCCGCCGCTATCTGAGGACTCGTCTCTCGATCTCGGTATGACGTCAGAGGTCTAGCGTACAGGGCCTCTAGCGGGAGGAGCGCGGCGCGCCGTGACTATAGTGCTCTAGTGGCTACCGGCCGCCGTTACACGATGACTCGACTTGGTAGCCCAGGTAGCCCGTCTCTCACCCTGGTAGGACGTCACAGGTCATTATAATGGTCAAACGTGGCTACCGGCCGCCGCTACGCGAAATGCAGTTCATGAGCGTAGTATTGCTTTCGCAATAAAACTAAAAAATGTGTCTCTAATTTACATACATGTCTTGCTCGAAATATTTGCCTCAATTTATCGATAAGGTGAAACAGCTGACGAGCTTCTCTCAAATTTCGCATTAGGTAGCTTAATCGGCGGCAAATTTTATATTACAGTGTTCTGCAACTTTATCTGAACCGCTTAGAAACATTCTCCCGCTACGACCGGGGGTTTGTTTCCAGTGAAATCAGGGAGAACGCTTGCGTGTTGACCCTTTTTTATGACGAGACCGTAGCTACGCATCTTCCCTGTGTAGCTGCATGAGTGGTTGCTCGTGGCCCTTCGGGGCTGGGACTGGTAGGTCACTGTCGCTTGCAGTGGGGGCTAGCCTGCCACCATATTTTTGTCTGTTGCGAGTGCGTGTGTGAAAAACTTTATTTTATTTCAGGAAGGAAGCTCGAGGTAGCCGGGGCAACTTCTCGCAATCACTAGGTGGGCTTCTGATTTTATCTGTCGAAAAAATTGTATGCGGCAATAACCTCACATTTTCTCACACAGTATCACTCAATTCAAGTGAGAAATCACATACGGGTCGCATATAATTGCGTAAGATCTCATAGTTTCTTGTACATTAAAATAAATTATAGAAGATATTTTATGATAACGATGTGCACGATATGAGAGTCTATGTGATTTGATGAGATTGTGTGAGGTTATTGTCCCGTAGAACCTTTCGTTTTTCAGTAGGATAGACCGAAATTCAACCGTTGCCATTTCTGTGGTGGACGACGACTATTGCGACGCGCGTCTTTCTACCGATTTTTCTTTTTCTTCTCCGTTTTCTTTTCTGTCCGCACGAGGCAGCGGAGGTAGCTCAGCTACGGAGCCAGTAGCAGGCCCGTTAATTTTTTTTCTTCTTCATTTTGTCGCAACAACAGTGTAGCTGCGGCCACCCGGTCTCTCTTTGGCTGTCGTAGTATTGATTTCGCAATAAAAAAAGTTGCCGACGATAGCGCTTTTTCCTAATGCATAATTTGAGCGCAGCTCATCAGCTGTTTCATCTTTTTATAGATTGATGCAAAGAGTTCGAGCAAGACATGTATGTGCAATTGCAGACAACGTTTTTAATTTCTCACACACCATTCCTTCAAGAAACACTCCACTAACTGCTCTGGACTGTCATGAAGGAAGCTTTGTGACCGTCTGAAGCATTTGACTACCGGCACCTCTTTCTCTTTTTATTATTCTTGGGCCTCGGCAGCAATCTCAGGGGGTAGCAACGCAGCGAGGTGATGAAACATCTGTGTCTAGGAGCTGATCCGCGCAGAAGTGAGCTCTCTGTTCACATAGACGAGCCAGAGCTAGAATTCTGCCACCGAAAACTTTGGAAAGCAAAGTGACAAAATAGATTAACGTCAAGGATGTCGGAAGCACTGCAGTCGGCATTGGTCATGATGCGAAAGAGTTATAGCAGACGACACGTCACTACTTTTTCGCATCCACCAGTGGGATGCCAGCGAAATTAGGACAACTGATAATTTACTCAGTGAAGCTTTAGGACATTGTATGGTACATTGAGCCAGCCAGAACTGCGCGAGATGGGGGTCTATTCTATTGCACGTCGGTGCCATCGGCGGCCGATGCCAATCGGGCCTCGCGAGGCCGGTGACGCTTTTACAATTTGTATCGGACGGTGTATTTAGCTTTAATCTTGCTTGTGAAATTTGCATACAAGATGCGGACACCTTAAAACGTGGCGGGGGGGGGGGGGGGGTTACCTTTACTATCGTCTATGCAAATGTGCGATCTAGATGTAGAATGTTTAGCCTTCACTCACAAGGATAACATGAGTCTTACAGTTCCCTTTGAACCATGTATTACGGTATTTATGTCTATGAATAAACCACTTTGAATTTTTTCTGAGCGCCATTATTATTACGCACATTAATGACTAAACAACGGCTGGCAACAGAGTTTATATCACAAATGGGACGTGAGAGGGTCACGACGAATGTGGAGTGAGCAGGAAGGCATGCCAGAACATTTAAAAAGGTCTTTTTGGTGCCCTTAATATGTGCCAAGAATAGAATTAAACGCCGTAATTAAGGTTCTCCTCTTATAACTAGCTGCAACAAGGTAAACCTGCGCCATAAAATATTTCAGCTGACCCCGATTCGCAAGTGATGTAAGGCAGAATATTTAGCTCTCAGGTTTGCGAACGCGGAGAATGTGTCAACGCGCAATATTTAATGTCCACGGCATTTTCATCGTTTCAGACATTTTGCAGACCGCACACCGAATAAATCAGTACTAGAGTCCATTTCTGTATTAATACCGTGAGTGGTTAGGGCTCTCAAATGAATAACCCAGGCAGGCGAGTTCAATCAGGGACGCGAGTCAAAAGAGGCTGGTGGGGCAGCCGTGGTATAGTGCTCTAAAATCTCCTAGAACACTATCATCATCATCATCAGCCTGATTATACCCACTGCAGGGCGAAGGCGCCTCTCCCATATTTCTCCACTTAACCCGGTTCTGTGCTAGCTACATCCACTTGACCCCTGCGAACTTCTTAATCTCATCCGCCCACCTAACTTTCTGCCGCCCCCTGCTACGCTTTCCTTCTCTTGGAATCCAGTTTGTTACCCTCAGCGACCATCGGTTATCTTCTCTTCGCACTACATGTCCTGCCCATGTCCATTTCTTCTTCTGAATTTCTACTAGAATGTCGGTAACTTGAATTATTTCTCTGACCCACTCTGCACGCTTTCTATCTCTTAATTTTACCCCTAACATTTTTAGTTCCATAGCCCTCTGGGTTGTCCTCAACTTAAGTAGAACTCTCTTGGTTAGCCTCCAGAGCACTATAGCCGAGTGCAGTTACGACCTGAGCAGCGAAGTCGACGTTAAACGTGACTGGAAGCCACCGCCAGCAGCCAGAAAGTTAACCACAGAACTGCGGCAGCATATGTTCTTTAGCATTCACTAAATAAAGTTTCAGCACCACCACCACCAAATGCTGTGCGATGCAACCCTAACCAAATAATCGGAACTTTCAGTGCTGACTTCGCATAGAATATGGATGCCTCTTCGTTTTCATGGAGGTGAAACGAAGAGGTGCCAGTGTGCTGTGTGATGACAGGGCTGTTGTTGTGGCTGTAGGAAGGTGAAGGAAAAGAAAAAAAATATCGCCGATTTGAATAGTTAATCAAATACGAAGTAGATGCGTGGCACCGCTTATCCCCGTTAAATCTTTCATGCATTACCACACAAATCTGCGATTTACTCTGTCCTATCTTCCCTCAGCTCACGCAAGACGTGGAAAGAAGTCGCAAAGACAAAGCGCCGAAGGTTGCGCTTCTAAAATAAACAACGCACAAACCTAAGGCCCAAACATTCCGATCGCTGCCTTGGTCGGTTGCGCGCGAGCGGAGCTTTCAGAGGGACGTATGTCCAGGTTTCACCCCGAGAAGGCACCGACAGCAGCCCCCTCTGCCGCACATTCTCCCCAGCCCGTGTTTCGCCGCTATTTATGGCCACCACGCCCTTTTCCCTCAAACCGAGAGACACACTAAACTACCCTTGGATTGGGAATTCTGCGGAGCCGACAAAGGGGATCTATGCCACGGTGGAAGAATATTCTTCCACCGTGATCTATGCTCCTCCGCTGTCAGCTCGCTGCCATATAAAATAATAATAATATTTGGTTCACAGGAAGGGAAAGGCGCAGTATCTGTCAAACTTCTTTCTATGGACACCTGCACCGCGCTGTAAGGGAAGGGAGGAAGGCGGGAGAGAAAGTGGAAGGAGAGAAAGGAGAGCCATAGTGGAGGGCTACAGAGTAATTTCGACCACCTGGCGATCTTTAACGTGCGCTGACATCGCACAGGACACGGACGCCTCTCCGTTTCGCCTCCATGGAAACGCAGCTGCCGATGTCAGGTTCGAACCCAGGTACTCCAGACAGCAGTCGGGCGTCTTACCACTGCACTACCCCGGCGGGGCCTTAATTGTGTGAACTTGAGCGTCCAAACGGCCGCGTCTCCGCAGACTGTAGATTTATGGGCCTCTGGCTTTTCGGTTCTGACTTCCTGACCGTTGTACTTCAGAACGTCGAGCACGGCGAACCTGCGCCATTGTGCCAGATGGCCCGGCTTCATCCATTGCGACGCGAAGCAAACGCACACAGGCTTGTGCAACGCTGCCCAGCGACGGGGCCGCCACGTCCGCGACTGACACTCCCCTCTCTCCCTGCCACTCTCTAACTGGGTGCATCATGCGGTCGCTCCACCCCTCAAGTGTTAAGTCATGTCATGCGGACGTTGCCACTTTCCCTTCCTTTTCTTCAAGTTCATGGAGAGATGGATGGACACAGAGAGAGAGCGGCTTCTACTACAGCTCTGCGGCCGCTCCACCTCCTCAATGCGGCGCCTTCCTCCCTTTCCTTATGACGCGATCTGGTGTCCAAATAAACAAGTGTGACAGATACTGTGCCTTCCCTTTCCAATAACCCAGTTGACATAATTTCAGTGTGGAAATGGCCTTCTCGCTGTTTTCTTTTTGATCTTAGCCGGCAGAGACTCCCCTGATGGGGCTGGGGCAGGTAGGCCACTAACGCCGCTTGCGGCGGGGGCTGGCCTGCCTCCGAATTTTTATCTGTTGTAGGCCGTCATTGCACCCGCCACCGCTTCGGTGGTGGACGACGGCTGTCGTTGCGGCGCGCGTCTTTCTTTCCCTCTTGCTTTTCTTTCTTCTCTATTTTCTCTTATGTCTGCACGAGGCAGCGGAGGTGGCTCAGCTACAGAGCCAGTAGCAGGCCCGTGCATTTTCTTTTCCTTCTTCCTACAGCCACAACAACAACAACTTATCCGAAAGCACTTTAGCGCTGATGGCCATAGTGTAGGTATAATCGAAAGCAGCATAACAAAAAAAATGTTTCCGCAAACCATGTTATTCTTCAGAGAAACACGCTCTGGTGGAATAAAACTGCGATCAGTGGCAGAAACGCAATGTTCCTATTGCGTCTAGGTTTAGCGAAACCACGCGAATTCGGAATCATTTGCAATTGTCTGGAAGCCTATTTTTACATTGAAACGCGTTTAATGCTGTGGCCAGCAGGCGCCAGTTTTTGTGGCTAGCAATATCGCGTGCAATACGTCGCTGGCATGTTATTTCTTGGGAAATACTTTAACCCGAAAGCTTTAATCTCATGTACTTCTGTCCGCGAGAATTGATGTGATGTGAGAAAATTAGTTGTGGTTTAGCTCTGGTTAAACCTAGTTGAATTGCGAAAGCAACCGCGGAAGCTTTTTTTGCCTGCTACACTGTTCCGCTATCACGTCTTATCAGTGTAAGGCTTCGACATTATTGGGGATACTTAACCTCATCATTTGTTGGTATGACGCGATAGCGTAAGCTACCAGCCCACAAATAAAGTCACGCTTCAAAACCGTTGCAGTCGGCCTCGTGACATGGTGACGTCATCGGCCATGATGTCATGGCAGGATGTGACGTCATCATGATGTCAAATCAGGCCCTGTTTAATAACCTGATGTGATAAAGATGCCGCATCCGGTCATGACGTCACCAGGAGAATCACGCATCGAAGCTGACCCCGCCGGGCATTCGATCCCGGCTTCCGTGCAGGGCCTTTCATTTGGCGCATCTTCGAACGCCGTACCACAGAACATATAGAAATAGACGCACTACTGCAGGCATCAGCGGCGTTTAAAAATTATGAGGGACATTAGCGATTAAAGTATTAAGAGGCGAAAGGCTGAGAAGTCTCATCTTTAGCGTTCTTGCCATCTGCAATCCCACATTTGAACGCGCGCCAAGGAACGCCACGCGACAGGAACGATGGAGTACCAACCAAACACATACTTGTCGAAAAAGTGTGACAGGCACTGCGGTTTTCCTCCAGAAGTGTCATCTTGTCTAGCTTTCCTGTCATCTGCAATCCCACACTTGAATGCGTGCCAAGGAACGCCGCGCGACAGCCGCCGCAAAAGCGGGACACACTTTATCCACGACAGTATGAGCCATTACAGGCTTTCGCCTAATAGCTGTTAGTGAAGTGTTTTTGAAGGAATATGTGTGAAAAAAAAGTGGCTGGGGTTTACCTTTGGCTAAGCCTGGTAGGTTGCGCAACCTAATAGGCTTAGCCAAAACTAGCAGCAGCGAGGTGACGCGTCTTCTCTTTCGGAGGCATAGTGAGAGTGAATGCGAGTATAATACCGCCGTCGCCACCACCTACCTCTATATTGTGACGTCAAAGCGAGCGCAGCGCCTCCAACTAGTCTAGGTGGTGGTGCTCCAACAGTATGAACGCAATGCGCGCGCCGTGTCTTCTCGCGTGGCTACCGGCCGCCGCTATGTGACGGCTAGGTAGTCCGTCTCTCGCTCGCGGTATGACGTCAGAGGTCTAGCGCACAGCGCCTCTAGCGGGAGGAGCGCGGCGTGCCGTGGCTACAGTGCTCTAGTGGCTACCGACCGCCGTTACGCGATGACTCGACTTGGTAGCCCAGGTTGGTTGGTTGGTTGGTTCATAGGAAGGGAAAGGCGCAGTATCTGTCACACTTGCTCTGTGGACACCTGAACCGCGCCGTAAGGGAAGGGATGAAGGTGGGAGTGAAAGTGGATAGAGAGAAAGGGGGGCCGCAGTGGAGGGCTACGGAGTAATTTCGACCACCTGGGGATCTTTAACGTGCGCTGACATCGCACAGCACACGGACGCCACTTCGTTTCGCCTCCATCGAAACGCAGCCGCCGAGGCCGGGATTCGATCCCAGGAACTCCGGCACAGTAGTCGGGCGTCTTACCACTGCACCACCCAGGCGGGGCAGCCCAGTTAGCCCGTCTCTCATCCTGGTAGGACGTCAGAGGTCATTCTAAAGGTCAAACGTGGCTACCGGCTGCCGCTACACGAAAGGCAGTTCATGAGCGTAGTATTGCTTGCGCAATAAAACTAAAAAATGTCTCTAATTTACATACATGTCTTGCTCGAAATATTTGCCTCAATCTATCGATAAGGTGAAACAGCTGATGAGCTGCGTTCAAATTTTGGCGGCAAATTTTATAGTACAGTGTTCTCCAACTTTATCTGAACCGCTTTGAAACATTCTCCCGCTACGACCGGGCGTTTGCTTCCAGTGAAATCAGGGAGAACGCTTGCGTGTTGACCCTTTTTTATGAGGAGACCGTAGCTACGCATCTTCCCGAGGTGTAGCTGCAGGGTGGTTGCTCGTGGCTCTGCGGGGCTGGGACTGGTAGGTCACTGCCGCTTGCGGTGGGGGCTAGCCTGCCACCATATTTTTATCTGTTGTGTGTGCGTGTGTGAAAATCTTTATTTTATTTCTGAAGGAAGCTTGAGGTAGCCGGGGCAACTTCTCGCAATCACTAGTTGGGCTTCTCATTTTATCTGTCGAGAAAATTGTATGCGGCAATGACCTCACATTTTCTCAAGCAGTATCACTCAACTCGCGTTAGAAATCACATACAAGTCTCATATAATTGTGTAAGATCTCATAGTTTCTTGTACATTAACATGACTTATAGAAAATATTTTATTATATTGATGTAAGCCATACGAGAGTCTAAGTGATTGGATGAGATTGTGTGAGGTTATTGCCCCGTAAAGCGTTTCGTTTTTCAGTAGGTTAGGGCGCAATTGCAACCGCTACTTTTTCGGTGGTGGACGACGGCTGTTGCGACGCGCGTGTTTCTACCCATTTTTCTTTTTTTTCTCCGTTTCTTTTCTGTTTGCACGAGGCAGCGGAGGTAGCTCAGCTACAGAGCCAGTAGCAGGCCCGTGCAATTTTCTTTTCCTTCTTCCTTTAGTCGCAACAACGGTGTAGCTGCGGCCACCCGGTCTCGCTTTGGCTGTCGTAGTATTGCTTTCGCAATAAGAAAAGTTGCCGACGATTGGGTCATTTCCTAATGCATAATTTGAGCACAGCTCATCAGCTGTTTCATCTTTTTATAGATTGATGCAAATAGTTTGAGCGAGACATGTATGTGCAATTGCAGACAACGTTTTTAATTTTTCACACACATTCCTTCAAGAAACACACCACTAACTGCTCTGGACTGTCATGAAGGAAGCTTTGTGACCGTCCGAAGCATTTCACTACCGGCACCTCTTTCTCTTTTTAAGCAAAAATTAGCTGCGGCTTAGCTCTGGTTAAGCTTGAGTGATTGCGAAAGGTGGTGGTGGTGAAAAACTTTATTTGGTGGAGCCGCGAAATACTCGTTACAAGGGCTGGGCCGGCTCCTGATCACGGGTGGTGGCCAGCAGGCAGTGCCTGACGGCGACCGCTTCAGCCCAGTCGACCAGTCTCCTTTGTGGAGCCGGTTCTGAGCTGGAGACCATGATCTCCCAAGCCTCGTTGTCCGTAAGGCGCCATTCGGCCGGTGGTTGAAACTCCGGGCATCTGAAAATGTGTTCGAATGTAGCTCTCAAGGCCTCGCAGAGGGAACATTCGGCCTGATGAGTAGAGGGGGAGAAGAGTGCCAGCAGTGCTGGGGAGGGAAAGGTGCGGGATTGAAGGCGTCTCCATGTTATTTGTTGTGGTTTAGTTAAGGAGGGGTGTGGGGGAGGGTAGTGAAGTCTTTCAGACCGGTAGTGTAGTGTAATGTCGTTGTAGGTGATCAGCCGATCTCTGGCACTGCCTAGGTCCTCGGTATCTGTTGTTCGGTCGACGTACGCTCGAGCAGCAGAATTGGCCGCTTCGTTACCGGGGTTGCCCGAATGGGCTGGTACCCAGACAAGGTCTATGGGTCGGGGTGGTTGAACGTTGGTAGTTAAGGTTTTGTGAGAGGTAGCATGTAGCTGGCCTCGGGCGAAATTTTGTATAGCAGTTCTAGAATCGCTGAGGATAAGGGTGGCAGTGGAAGAGACTATCGCGATGGCTATAGCGGATTCTTCCGCTTCTACGGACGTTCGGGTAATGATAGAGGCTGATGTGATGTGTTCGAAGCGGCTGGATACCGCGCATATCGCATAAGTTGAGCGGTGTGGATATTCTGCGGCGTCCACGGAGACCGTGTCGGGTTCGTTCGCATATGCTCTGTGTAGGGCACGTGCTCTCGCTTTCCGTCTGGCCTGGTTATGAAGGGGATGCATGTTTTTCGGAAGTGGGTGGACAGTGAGGTGATCGCGGACTGTCTTTGGAACTGCATAAGTTTCTATGGAGGGGCACCTAACGGTCTAAGTTGGAGAAAGGAAAAATTGTGGCGACCAGTTGGGGTAGTGGAGAGCCGTCCTAGTTGGGCGATGTGGTGGGGTTCCACCAGTGTGTTATGGGTGTTATGAACTCCCATGCCTAAGAGTTGATAGGTTGGGGTGCGCTTAGGTAAGCCGAGAGCTGCCTTATAAGCCTGTCTGATGAGAGCATCCACCTTGTCTGTCTCTGTTTTTGTTAGATATAAATACGGAATCGAGTAAGGAATGCAGCTTATAATAAATGCCTGTACTAAGCGTCTGAGGTCATGCTCGCGCATTCCACAGTGCTTGTTGGCTATACCTTTGATTAGGCGGGTGATCTGATATGTTGTGTTAGTCAGTCTGGAGAGTGTATCCGTGTTAAGGCCGTTGTCTTGTATGAACATATCTAGTATTTGAAGTTTGTGAACTTGTGGTACTGGCTGACCATCTACGGTGATGAGCATAGGGGGGTGGGGGTGTTTCCGCGGGCTTGGGTGGAGTATCAGGAGCTCGGATTTGGTGGAGCAACATGCAAGGCCTATTGAAGCTGCGCATCTTGACACCATGTCTGCCCCCTCCTGAAGAGTTTCTTCCATGCTACCTACATTCCCAGTGGTGGTCCACAGGGTGATATCATCTGCATATAGAGAATGGGAGAGGTTTGGGATCTGTGACAGCTTTTTAGCCATGGGGATGAGTGTGATGTTAAATAAAAAAGGGGAAAGGACTGATCCCTGCGGGGGGCCTCTATTACCGATGGTAAAAGGGGGGATTTTAGGGGACCGAACTGAATTTCTGCTGTGCGATCCCAGAGAAATGCTGAAATGTAAGCATGTGTTCGGTTTCCCACATTCAGAGTGGATAGTGCATCCAATATAGAGGAGTGATAGACATTGTCAAATGCCTTTTGCAAGTCTAGAGCCAGCAATGCTCTTGTGCGTTTGCAGTGTCGGGGATGGAGAATTTCTTCTGATATCTGTAGCATGACATCTTGGGTGCATAGGTAGCTGCGGAAACCCAGCATTGTGTGAGGAAAAAGGTTGCGGGTTTGCATGTGTGTATGTAGCCGATTCAAGACAACGTGTTCAAAAAGTTTACCAAGACATGAAGACATGAAGACATGGGCCTAAGGTTTGAAAGAGTGAGCGGTTTGCCGGGATTAGGTATAAAGGTAACCTGAGCGTGCGTCCACTCTGAGGGAAGCGTTCCCTGTTGCCAGTGTTTGTTAAAGAGTTCCGTTATTGCCTGGATGGAGTTTTCATCGGGGTTTCTAAGTGTTTTGTTCGTGACCTGATCGGCTCCTCGAGCAGACGTAGTGCGGACTTGGAGCATGGCTGCTCTGACTTCATACTTTGTGATGTCTTCGTCTAGCTCATGGTTTTGGGTTCCAAGGTACTGTGGTAAGGGTATCTTCGGTGTGGTTGTGAGGTATGTATCTTTTAAGGATTGAATAATGTTGTCGTTGTCCATGTCTATGCCATGGATAAGACGCGTCACATTTTTCTGCTGTACATTCTTGGCGTGATCGGGTTCAAGAAGGCATCGTAGCAACCGCCACGTGTCCTTAAGTCCTAGGTTTCCAGCAAGGCGGTCGCATACTTGACCCCATTGGTGGTGACTGAGCTGTGCCGCGTTCGTCTCCATTTTCCTTATGAGAGCGGAGATGCCTAGCTTCAGGGCGCGATTGTGTTTGTTTTTAAGCCATCGCTTCTGTAAGCTCGAGTGAGCTTCCCACATGTGGGGTAATCGGCTGTCAATCACCTCCGAGGTTTGTGTGCACGGCATTTCCGATGTGGCCATGTTCACGTCCTTGTTGAGGCTAGCCAGCCAACTTGTAAGGTGTTCTATATGCTTCGGGGCCGCTTTACGAAGATCGCGAAAGCGATCCCAGTTGGTGATTTTGAGTTTCCTCTTTACACGGGGGGTTATGGATGATAGTGAGAAAGAGGTCTCAAATATATAGTGATCGCTACCAAGAGAGGTTTGTGTGTTTGTCCAATAGCATTGTGTTATGTTTTTCGTGAGTGTAAGATCGGGGGTGGTGTTGTTCTGTGCACTGTTGCCGATGCGCGTGTACTGTTGTGTATCCTTGACAAGGGTTATGCCCTCATTTTGGAGACGTGTCCAGAGTCGGGCGCCTTTACTGCAAGTCGTTTTGTATCCCCATGTGAAATGGCGGGCATTAAAGTCTCCTGCAACTATCAATGGTTGGTTAGCGCTGATTTGAAGGGCTTTTTTCATGGCCGCCATTAGAGGAGCAGTTTTCCCTTTCGGGGGGCTGTAGATATTCAGAATGAATAGACTCGTTCCTTTCCGCCCTTTGGGAAGCAGCTCTATCAAATGGAAGTCGATATCTACAACGTCCATGTTGTGATCAGTTGCTGTGTAGTTGCGGTGAACCAGCGTCGCCACTCTGTACTGAGGACAGTTTGTTGGTGTATGAGGAGTGTAATTGAGCAGTTTTACAGGGGAGTTTGTTCCTGCAGTGCGATTACCGCTGGTGTTTCATCGGCTGGAAGGGATTGAATGTAGAGCTGCAGATTACTACGCTTGGCCTCTGCAGTTCCACTGTCACACCTTAATGTCCTGTCGACGTCCTGCCATCTTGGGGCCGAGATTCGGGTGGGATCATTTGAGATACTTCCTGGCTGCGCTTGGCTCTGCTGGTGGCTTGGCATGGCTTCGCCTTTTGTGCAACTAAAGAGTTTACTCTGGACACAACATGGTTTAAACTGTTTGTTTATTTTAATGAGCACGCTTTGGTGGTCCGTAAAGTAGTGACTCTTGGTCTGAACACTGGCTCGCTCACTGAACTTGTAGGAACGCCGACGGGCTCGCCATTCTGCAGCATAGGCGCGTTGCTTAGCCAACCTCTTTTGCCTTCATCTGTCTCCTCGGCACGGCGCCGGCGTTTGCGCGCAGCACGTCGCTCCAGCGACGCCTTGTAGAACTCAGACATGACTAAGGGGAGCGCGCCTGCGGCCCCTCATTTATCTTCTCCTAGCGAGCGCCCCACGCGGTGGGCCGAGGAGCCCGTCACATGGTAGCCGCCGCGCCGAGCGAAGGAACGACTACGGCCGAAGAGACAAGCTGGGGCCCCTGGTCTCCTCTGGTCGTAACGTCACGCTGTCACGTGATAGCCGGAGCAAAGGAACGACCTCCACCAACGGCAGAAAAGTGCTAGCAGTATTGCTTTTGCAATACAAGCTTTATTACGAGGGTCGTTGTTGTTGTTGTTGTTGTGGCTGTAGAAAGATGGAAAAGAAAATGCATGGGCCTGCAACTGGCTCTGTGTCTGAGCTACCTGCGCTGGCTGTGACCCACCTGATTGATGCATTTACAGGAAGGGAAAGGCGCGGTAACTGCCTCACTTGTTTTTTGTGGACACCTCAACCGCACCGTAAGGGAAGGGAGGAAGGTGGCGATGAAAGTGGAAAGAGAAAAAGAGGTGCCGTAGTGGAGGGCTGCGGAGTAATTTCGACCAACCTCCGCTGCCTCGTGCAGACAAGAGAGAAAATACAGAAGAAAGAAAAGGAAGTGGGAAAGAAAGACGCGCGCCGCAACAACAACCAGCGTCCACCACCGAAGCGGTGGCGGGTGCAATGACGGCCTACAACAGATAAAAATATGGTGGCAGGCTAGTCCCCGCCGCGAGCGGCAGTGGCCTACCAGTCCCAGCCCCGTAGGGCCAGGAGCAGCTACCCTGTCGGCCACTTGCAGCGTCTACGTAGGCGACTTCGTTTACTCTTAATTCTCTTGCTCTTTTAACCAGCGCTTCTGCTCTCTTGTCCCATCTCTCTTTGTGATATTCTGGGTGTAAGTTGTGGGGGAAAGGAGGGACAATGACGTTCTCGCGGCATTGTGGCGGTAGGACAACCTTGTCGGTTGTGCCCCTATCTGTTTTTCGACCTACCCATTATAAGATGGGTCGACCCATGTTTGTCCTACTTAATCTCCCATGTTGGCGATTCTCACCGCTTCAGCAGGTGCAGTCCAGCTATTTTGCACTCCCATTCCTAGCAGGCATTCGGTAGAGATGGAGATGGGTGGACGCAGTGCCCTCTTGATGCAACACCTGATGAGCACGTCTATCTTATCTTTTTCAATGGTCCTGGTGGAGAGGAACAGTGTGGCGTAGCATATTCGGTTTATTATGTACGCCTGCATAAGTCTCAAGTGGCCTCTCTCTTTGAGGCCCCTGCCTTTGAGTGCAATCCTCCTAAATATCCCTGTTACTTGCGCCGCGTATGTAGTTTTTTTTATAGTTCCGTCCTTATATACGTCCTCTTGAATAAAAAAAGTTTGCTGTGGCTCAACTTGGTTAAGCCCGGGGAATTGATAAATAAATTGGTTTGGTTTGGTTTGTGGGGTTTAACGTCCCGAAGCAACTCAGGCTATGGGAGACGCCGTAGTGGAGGACTCCGGAAATTTCGACCGCCTGGGGTTCTTTAACGTGCATTGACATCCCACAGCACACGGGCGCCTTGCTTTTCGCCTCCATCGAAAAGCTGCCGCCGAGGCCGGGATTCGATCCCGCGTCATTGGAAACAGTAGTCGAGCGCCGTAGCCACTGCGCCACCCCGGCGGGGTGCCAATTGCTCCTGCTTATACATAGAACAACCAGTTCAGCTAAGCATTCAAGCTACGCCTAGTTGAGCCAAATCTAGCCAGTCGGTTCTTCTGTTTCTTCAGCGCGGCGCCGCCGCTTGGCTGCAGTAGATTGTTCCAGCCTCGCTTTATACGCATGATCCGCCCCGACTACTGCGAGGAGCCGAATGAATGAATGAATGAAAAACTTTATTTACACAAAGGGAATTCTCCCGGCGTTGGCGGGGCCCTCAGTCCAGGGCCCCAGTGGCCTTTGCCGTCTTGCGCGCTCTGTCAATCAGCTTGAGCTGGTCGTCAGGCGTCGAGCAGGACAGCGCAGCCTCCTACTGCTCCGGTGTTGGTGTGGTGTTTATTGGTGCTACCTGTGTTTTTTAACAGGCCCATGTAACATGGTAGAGTGTAGGGGGTTCTCCGCATAGTAGGCATTTATTTTCATAAGTAGTGGGGTGGATTTTACTGAGTAGACTCAGATTGGGGTATGTGTTAGTCTGTAGCTGTCTCCAGGCAACCGACTGCTCTCTATTGAGGTCTTCGTGGGGAGGTGGATAGATCCTCCTTAAGGCTCTTTGATGTTCAAGGATGGCTCCATAGCGTCTAGTGACTGCGTCCGGTTCCCCGTCGTTGTGCGCCCCCCGGTTGGCGTATGCTCGGGCATTGGCGTCGGCACGTTGGTTACCTTTGACAGTCTCATGGCCTGGTGTCCACGTTATGAAGCATCTCGAAAAGGTGATTTTTCTTGCCTTGAGTATGCGGATGGCCACAGTGGATATGCGTCCGCTGCTATACCTTCTGCATGCTTCTTGCGAGTCCGTAATTATTTTTGTGGTAGCCTCCTCACCCTGGTGGGTGATAGCGAGAGCGATTGCCGCTTCCTCAGCCTCGAGAATGTTGTTGCTCTTGATCGAGGCGCAGTTGACTTCTTTAAGCTGGTGATCAACCACACTGGCTACTGCTCCGCGTTGTTCTTTATATGTGGTCGCGTCGACGTACAATGTTTTTTTTTTTTTTTCCTGCGAGGCTTCTTTCGTGTGCCTCGGATCTTGCCTCTCTTCTGGCCTTGTGTATTTTCGGATGCATGTTTTTCGGAATCGGGTTGACCTTAATGATCTCTCTTATTTCTTTCGGTATGCTCCCTGTGCTGTTTATTTCTCTGCAAGCATCTCTCATGCCCCGTATATTTAGCGTGTTCCTTCCCTTTTGCGTCGGCATGAGTCTTATTTTCTGCGCGAGAAGGTGGGCCTCGATGTGCTCTTGCACTGTTTGATGTGCTCTTGCCCAGTTTATTGAATTTTTCGGTCGAGGTGTTGACCGGTAGTCCAAGAGCGCATTTGTAGGCTTTCCTCAGGATTGCCTCCAGTTCTTTTTCCTGTTCGAGCGGAATTTGGTAGGGGACGCCATATATAATTCGGCTTACAACGAGGGCCTGTACTAGCCTACATGTGTCCTCCTCGGACATGCCTCGTCTTCTGTTGGAGATTCTTGCTATCATTCGCGTGATCTGCGCGGTGGTACTTGCTAGCTGCCTGATTGTTTGATCTAAACGGCAATTGCTTTGTATCCGCATGCCTAGGATTTTTATTTGCGATACTTCCGGGATCTTCTTTTCCCCTATGTAGATGTCTATGGAGTTGTGCAGATCGTACCCTCTTCTGTGGACTCTGAGCACCTCAGATTTCTCCGGAGAACATTCAAGGCCGCAATGTCGAGCGTATGCGTTGACAGCGTCTGCTGCTCTCTGCAGACAGTCTTGCTTTTCTCCTTCACCCAGATCGTGATGTCATCAGCATAGATAGCATGTCTGGCTCCTTCAATTTTCTCGAGTTTTTTTGCTAAGCCGATCATAACAATGTTAAAGAGCATAGGGGATATCACTGAGCCTTGCGGTGTTCCCTTTTTGGGGGTCGGAAAGGTGTCTGTCCTGATGCCGCCTATTCCATTGGTGGCGGTTCTGTTACTCAAGAAGGCTTTCACGTAGCTGTGTATTCTCTGCCCACAATCTAAGTTGCAGAGCCCTTCTAGCACTGCCCTGTGACTGACATTGTCGAATGCCGCTTTGAGGTCGAGCGCGAGCAAGATGTTTCCTCCGTATTTCGGGACCGTGTTAAGCACCTCCTCCTTGATCTGCAGGAGGATGTCCTGTGTGGATAGATGTTTTCGGAATCCGAACATAGTGTGGGGCATGAGGTCATTGTCCTCCAGGTGGGTCTGCAACCTCTGAAGCACAATTCTTTCGTATACCTTTCCCAAACATGACGTCAATGAAATAGGTCGTAGATTTTCCAGGCTGGGAGTTTTTCCGGATTTAGGAATCATTACTATTTCCGCATGAGACCAGTCTTTCGGAATGGTCCCCTGCTCTCAGTGTGTGTTGATGAATTCAGTAAATCTGTGGATTGAATTCTCGTCCAAGTTCCTAATCATGGCGTTGGTAATGCCATCCTTGCCTGGGGTGGTGTTTTTTGTGGCAGACATAACAGCGTGTCTGACTTCTTCTATAGTAATGGGTTCGTCAAGAGTGGGATTTGCTTCTCCCGTGTATGGCGAGCTGTAGTCGGCGCCCGTTTCGTCACCGATGTATCGCTGCTTGATGTTCTCTAGCAGTTCCCGGTCTGTACCTTGGAATTGGTGCGCGATCCTTTGGATTGTCTTATGGTTTTCACATTTGGTCTTAGTTGGGTCTATGAGAGCCCTTAGCAATGCCCAAGTCTTGGCCAAACCTAGAGTCCCCTGTAGATCGTTGCATTTCTGGTCCCAGTCCCGTTTCGAGAGCTCCATCGCATATTCTTCGGCTTGTTTTGTGACCTCGGCGATCTTTAGCTTGAGCTTTCTGTTGTGCTTCTGCCTTTTCCATCTCTTTAGCAACCCCCGTCTAGCATCCCAGAGGTGTAAGAGATGTTTATCCACGT
The DNA here is from genome assembly GCF_055883805.1 of Amblyomma maculatum. Lineage (NCBI taxonomy): Eukaryota > Metazoa > Arthropoda > Arachnida > Ixodida > Ixodidae > Amblyomma > Amblyomma maculatum. Next base: position 94,197,022 of record NC_139348.1, read on the forward strand.
TGGGCGTTTTGTTGGTGAGAGTGACCTTCTTAGTGACTTTTTCCCAGTCGGATTTGATACCCTCTACCCAATCCTTAATGTCCTTGATATCTGTATCCTCGGACTCCGCCCTGATCTTTCTATAGGCTTCCCACTGTGTGAGTCTAGCTTGGCCATAATTTTTCCTGATCGGAAGAGTTTCTATCTGGGTGCGCAAGATGCAGTGGTCACTGCCTAGCGTCTCCCCGTCGTTTTCCCATCTTGCCTGTCTTATTCCTTTGACGAACGCTAAGTCTGGGCACGAATCGCGGTTGATGCTATTTCCCACTCGCGTTGGTTGGGTGTGATCTGTGATTAGGCTGAGGCTTCTGCGATCAGCTTCTCTGGCTAGATCCTTGCCTTTCGGAGTTTCTCTGACATAGCCCCAGCTTTTATGCCAGGCATTAAAGTCCCCAAGGATGAGAAGGCCCCTCTTGCTTGCTGATGTTCTGCCTTGCCCAGCAGGTAGCTGAAGCTAGCGTTCTTTTGGCTGGGCGGGCTGCATACGTTAAGCAGGAAGATGCTTTCTTGGCTTCTCTTTTAGGTAATGACTTCGATAAGAACGTGGTCAATGTCCGTTCCGTCGATGTCGTGTCTGATTGCGGTGATAGTTTTGGCAACAAGCGTGGCGACCTTGCTTTCTACCTGCCCCTCATATGCTGAGTAACCCGGGAGAGTAGGTGAGCAGCCGGTTTCCTTTAGGGCGATTATGTCTGGCGGTACTGTACAATTTGTGATATGTTGTTTAAGAAGACCCCGCTTTTTGCTGATCCCGCGGCAGTTCCATTGCCATATTTCAAGGGTTTCCAACTTGACCGAGCTCTTACGGTGCCTCGCCATGCTCGGTCAATGGCCTATCATAGGGTTTGCCTCTGGATTTCATGCTCGTGAATTGTACTAGGCGTTCTCTATCTCTTTGCGCCTCTGCCTGGATGTTAGAAATGAGATTACTAAGATTAGCTAGTGAGTTGTTCATGGCTGCCATGGCAGTTGCGAATTCTTGCCACCCTATGGTGGCTGGCTGAGTTTCATCTGTTCGCGCGTTCGTGTCAGTCTGCCCTGTTCTCTGGGCTTCGAGCTCTTCTATAAGGTCGTTAAGTTTCTGTCTCAGTTCAGCATTTTCCGCCCTGAGTGTCTGAATGGTTTGTCTTAGTTCTTGCACTTCGATAAGTTGTCCACTAGTGTTTTTACTGAATTGTGCCTGCGCGTTCGTGTTCTTAACAGTGGGAGAAGTAGAGAAAAGCTGCGCTGCCCAGCTCAACTTACTCTCTTCCTCCTTTTTTATCTTCTTCTGCTGCTGCCCCTTTTTTGTTTGTGGTGGCTCCCTGGTCCTTGATCTCGAGCGCGACGCCGACCTGGACCTGGATGGCGAAGTAGCATCTGAGCTGAACCAGCGTTTCCGAGCCCGGCCGCGTCCGCCCGTGCCGCCATCGCCCTTTGCTGCGCTGTCGGTTTCCTCTTTCGTTCTGGTCCGTGGACTCCTCGGTTTTCTTAGGCGTTGCTTGCACTCCTTTGCCCCTGTGGGATGCGCTTCCTTGCACAGCCCACACCTGGGCTCACACGAATGACCGTCCTCGATGACTGGTTCACCGCAGTTCGAGCACACAACGGCGTCAGGTGTCGGGCATACGTCCGCCCTATGCCCAGGCTTGGAGCATATATAGCAAACTTGGCGCGATGATCGGTAGAGGTAGCAACGCGTCTCAGCGCCGTAGTAATAAACGTAGCGGGGAACGATCTTGCCTTCGAATGTTATGACGGCGCTTTGAGATTTTCCAAGCATTCGTGCATAAAGGATTTTCACTCCTTGGGTGCGTACCCTAAGATGGGACAGCAATTCGGTAGGTGTTGTACCGGCATCCAGTCCGTGGGTCACTCCTTTGCATGAATTGTCCGGCGCGGCAACGTAAGCCGTCACAGCGTAGTCTTTTGCACCGAAGCGTAGTCTTGGAATGTTCTGTACAACGTTGGCAGTCTCCTTGCTTGGCGTGCTGATTATGGCGATGTTAGATCCGTTGTGCAGATGTATAAGTAGGCTGCCTTCGTTGCAGATGTCTGGGTTTCCACATGCTTTAGTTATAGCCCGGACCATCTGATGCGTGCTCAGCTGGCTGATGTCGAGCCCATTCTTTGGTCTAATAATGATTTTGAAGTCTGCTTTCGGCAGTGGAGGTAGTTTGCCCTTGCGAATAAGATTTTCCTTTTGTTTCGGCTGGCTCGGTGGTGGTTTGCCTGCCGCTTCAGTCCCGGTCTCCGGAACGGCAGTCATCCCCGATTTGTGGTATTTTGCGACGAACCATCCTCCGTTGTCGAGTGTCTTCTGTGAGTCGTTGGTAGCGTTCTCTTCGTGTTCTGTCTCTTGAGTCGATGTCGTGGCTCCGGTCGATGCCGCTGCGTTGTCAGCAGCCATCCTTGGAGGCTCCCGCGTGAGCTTGAGCAGCGTTTCGTCGGGCCGATGGCCCGAAGCTGCTAGGCTTAGCGCGGCGTTCTCCGCTTCGGATCTGCGAACGGCCAGAAGGTGGTGAAATCTGGACTTACAGATGAAAATCTGTTATCAGCAGATTCAGCTTGATTAGTGGAAGCCGATGGAGTATCCCACTTTCTGTAACGTTGATGTCTTCCGCGTAAAATACGGCGTCGAAGCAGGTGGTCATGTGGAGCGCGTCCGCTCCATCTGGCCCCCTAGCGGTGTCTCCGTGAGGAGCCGAGCCACAGCCCCATGTATGTTGTTGTTGTTAAGAACTTTATTTTTACATCGATGTAGGAGGCCCCCTACGCCCCGCCCCCGGCACGCAGGCCTATGGGACGGAGGCCGGGGCCTCCGCGACAAAAGACAGGCGAAGCGACAGTGTTTCTTCGCGGCTTCAGCCGCCAGGCGGATAACTCTCTGCTGGTTGGCGGGGGACTCGTTCCGCAGTAGCAGTTCCCAGGCTTCTCTACTATTTATGTTTTCCTTGGCGCCAGGGGAATCAAGGCATTGCCAGATTATGTGATCCAGAGCACCCCTTTCTCCGCAGGTTTCTCATTTATCGTCCGCCTTTTCCTTCACTTGCGTGTGGAAAAGCCAGACGGGACATGGGAAATTCCCAGCTTGCAGGCGCCGGCAAGCGACGGCCTCCTTGTTATTAAGCGTTCGGTCCGGTGGTGGCAGGGACCTTCTGCTAAGTCTGCAGTGTTCTAAAATTTCCTTATACGTTTGCAACCTCTCGTCCATCTCATCGCAATTAGGCGGCTCTACGATTGCCCGGAAGTAGAGAGCTCGGGCTAGCTCGTGCGCCGCCTCGTGGCCGGGGACGGATTCGTGCGCGGGCTGCGCTGTCCTACGCTTGCATTTTCACGTGTACACAAGGTCGAACTCATCGCGAACGCGCGAAACATAGACACGAGCAGCCCCGCGTCCGTCCCCGAACTCAGCAAATCACAACAAACACTACTTAGAAAACTTCAAACAAATACGTGCTTTAATCCGTATAAGCTAGCACAATGGTATCCAGGCGAATACAGCCCATCATGTTCACTTTGCGGTGACGCAGATCTCGAACACATCATGTTTAAATGTGAAAGCATGCATCCGCCGGAGGGCCTGCAGATTACCAATTCGGAACAGTGGGAGGCCGCATTGCTTAGCTCTGATCCAAGCCGGCAACACGCCATCACGACTTGGGCCAAGGAGGTCGTCGAGCGCCATCGAGCGATGAAATCAGAATCTTAGGACTATTCATTCAGGAAAATGGATATAATGATGGAACAATCAGAAAGCTAGAGGGATTCGCCACACAAGCCATTGGAATATTTAGAAGAATCGCGTTGAAAGGACGAGGCCTGAAGGAAAGAAGCTTGCTTAAACTAACCCCAGCTTAAGTAATTAAGTCGCGTGAGTTATGCCACTCCATTCTTAAATATCAGGTCGGAGGAGAAGAAGAGGTTAGACTCTCTCATTCGACGGGGCATAAAGAGGGCCCTGGGCTTAACAATTACCACATCCACAGAGAAGCTCCTTTCTATGGGAGTGCACAATAGCTGGGACGAAATAGCGGAGGCTGTCAGAGTTTCGCAGCTGGAAAGATTAAGTCGAACGACCACGGGCAGAGCTATACTCGAAATGGTCCTGCAGACAGATAGGGGACTACGCGAAAAATCACGTATCCCACAGGACTGCCGAGAAAATCTATTCATTCCCCCCCCCCCCCCCCTCCCTCGTAACATGCATCCCATATTCAACACAGAGAGAAGGGAGAAGAGAGCAGAAGCACTAATCAGACGCTTCGATTCGATGTACAGCAAGTCGGTTGCGTACGTGGATGCTGCAAGTGGCAAAACGGGGGCGGCGGTCGCCTCGGTGGTCGACGGCCGAGGTGCCCCGGTATCAGCCGCCACCATTAGAAGCCGCAACGCCGAAACGGCTGAAGAAGTTGCAATAGCGCTCGCTTGCGTCGGAACACAAGCCAATTTTATAATCAGCGATAGCAAAACGGCTATTTGGGATTTTGGAAAGGGTAGGGTCTCGCCGGAAGCGGCAAGGATTCTGGCCAGTACACGACTAAACAGGAAAATTCGCCTAATTTGGACCCCTGCACACACGTCCGTTCCTGGCAACGAAGGGGCCCACGAGTTAGCCCGAGCTCTCTTCTTCCGGGTAACTGTGGAACCGCCCGATTGCCTGAACATGGACGAGCGTCTGCAAAATTATACGGAGGTTCTTCAAAATTACAGGTTAAGCAGGAGACTGGTGCCACCAGCGGATAAAAGTCTAAACAATAGGGAGGCAGTCGCATGGCGGCGCCTGCAAGCTGGGAACTTTGTAAACCCGGTCTGGGCATATTATGTCCAAATGGAAGATAGGAGAAACGATAAATGCAAGCACTGTGGGGAAAGAGGGACCCTCGACCATATAATCTGGGAATGTACTAGCTCCCCAGGGGCTAAAACAAATATAAATTGTAGAGAAGCCTGGTAAGCCCTGCTACGGAGCGAGGTCCCTGCTCCACAGCTACAAGCCATCCGCCTGGCGGAAGAAGCCGCAAAGAGCCAAGACCTTTGCCTGCTTCTGATCGCGGAGGTCTCTGCTCCCGTCCCTTAGGCCTGCGTGCCGGGGGCGGGAATTGGGGGCCTCCTAATCTGGTGGAAAATAAAGTTGTTATCATTATCATCATCACCACTCCTGGGGCGGCTTGAGGAGAAGCGAACTCCCACGTAGGAAGAACTTTCCAAATTCTCCTCAATAATGTTTCCTCCTCCTCCTCGGAGCTTGTGTCGGCGAATCCATCCGCGAGAACTAGTATCAACGAGGATAATACGGCTCACTTACCCCTTGTCAGCATAGGAAAATGCTGAGCAGAAAGGCTCCTCATGGGGTCATTCCGCGTTATTAGGCGCCGCGATACGCATCAGCTACAGATGTGTAAAATCTCAGACGCACCAGGGGCTCGGCGGACTTGAAATCGTTCCAGTCTAGCCCAGCTTATCTAGCTTCGGTTTTAATATCGGGGCAGCAAAGTAGTTTATTCCGAAAAGGCCCACTTCGCAAATCCTCAGACATTAATCTAGGTTTGCGGCGTCTCCACTCCACGCCTCTGAAAAGGAGACAATTATTAAATAATTATTAATTAAATAATTCATTCATTAATTTACCCCTCAGGGCTTTTGCATTTCTTAGTCGAAAAACTGGAGAACCGTGTCAAAAATACGACAAAAGTTTCTGAAGTTCTATTGTCAATGTCATTATTTTCTGCAGTTCGGCAGTCTTTTCGAGAGTAGTTATCGGTTTTCTGTAGTTCTGTAGCCCTTCTCTGTTGTAACTGCAGAAAAGTTTGCTTTTATTACGGAAAGTTCTGTTTTAACACCACACAGTAATTGTGTCGTAAAAATAGAAAATGTTCCGCAGTCTTTTCCGACTGCGTACAGAAGGCGGTGAGGACAGTGAAACCAAACAAAAGTAAGTGCATGGCAAAGTGTGATACAAGACAATGCTGTTGAAAATAACTCAATACCAAACTGAATAAAATAGGTATAGAAGTATACATGAGTCAAAAAGCGACAAACAGAAACATCCGAAATTCATGTGAGCGAGCTTCAATGACTTCAATTTACCTGTCGAAGAAGTCAAACGTCATTGGGCAAGAAGGAATCGTCACCCTATATCCGCAACCTCCCTTTTCTAGAGCTGTCCTGAGAGACACTCGTGCGTACTGCTCCCCGCATTTCTGTCGGTTCTATACCGATGTCTGGCGTTATATTGCAAGCAGGAATTCATTACACTCGCAACCGAGTTGTCCAATCTACATTCGGTATCAATTGATACTTAGCAAGTAACCCAGGAAGAGGTGAGAAGGCATATCACGAATACGATATCACTTCTGTACAACGCGTATTAGGGTTTATCAAAATTGGTCTTAAACAACAGATTGTAAGCGTTTGTATTAAGGCGATAGTGTTTAATGGGTCATGCTCGCAGCTACGATTGCGTCCATCATCCGTTCGTAATGCTTTCGTCACGTGGGGGCGGTATCTGGCAAGTGGCATGGCCGAGGACTAACGGGGTATTTGGCAGGAGCTGCCAACTCGGTCCTTTCCCCTCATATATGGGAGGGTGATCTCAAAATCAACCTGCGAAGACTCTCGCATCCACGTTATCCCTAGGCCAGGCAGGGAGGGTCATACGGCTCGGTTAAAGCGTGGCCTAATATGCTGGCTGGTAGCTCACGCTATCGCATCGCACTGGTTCTGGCGATCGTGCGGCGTTCTTCCTTTGGCGCTTTCTCGAACGCCGCACCGCGCAGCATACAGAAGCAAACGGTGGGGAGTAAAAACGTTTATTGCACCTAAAAAGGCCGTCACACCGTGGTTGCTCTGCGATCAGGCTTATTGCCTTTCCACTCACAAACACTAGGTGCAGTCCCTAGTGCGGGACCCCAGTGGATTCCGCTGCCGCCATTGCTTGTTTGGCCATTGCCTTTTGGACTCTCAGGTCAGAACAGGCGAGTAGGGTCGCCCTCCAGTCCTCCCGAGTGTGCGGTTTGGGTTGGGTGTAAGGGCAGGGTTGGAGGGGCACGCCCACCCTATGTGGAAGAGGTGCAAGGATATTTCCCTCCAGTGCGACCACTCCCCCGAGAAGGCAGTGTTAAAGCGTTTAAGCCTCGTCGGGAACATCATGGTGTTCGTAAGGAGGCGGAGAAACACATGCTCATCCGCTCTGGTTAATCCTTTACATGGTTGGGGGTAAATGTTGTGTATGTCTTGATAAAGTTGAGGTATTTGTCTGAACATTTAGCCCGGTGTGCATTCCTCTTTTGAGGAGGAGGAGGGGAACGATGTTGCCCGGTTAGAGAGCGCGCGTGCGGCGGCATGTGCTGCCTCATTTCCTCCTAGCCCGGAGTGAGCCGTAGCCCAGAATATGAAGCGGCGGGTTGGACCTCCTGCATACGAGCTGTTCAGCAGTAGCCGGTAGGCCAGGTGCAAGCTGTTTTGCAGTAGCCGGTTTGTACGAAACCCAGCCCTGCTGAACTTTCCTACATGCCCCTCGAGAGTCTGTTATGATTGTCTTGGAATCAAAGTGTGTTGTTGCTGCTAACGCGATGTCAACCTCCCCTGCTTGTGTTATATTTGGAGCTTCAAATGTAAACTATCCGGCTTCAATGGCGGCAACCCCGAAACGACCAGTTACCCCGGAGGACGAGAAAATGGTAGTGAAATCTGTTAGACCACCTCCAACTAAACTTAAGGGGAAGGGAGACGTTGACCCGTTGCCGACACTTACACAGGAGGCAGACGCCAATCACGCTGAGGTCAAAACGTTCATGGCAGCAATCATGGGAGAGAATTAATCTGATAAGAGAAGAGCTGACTGGAAAATTTGACCATTTGCGTCAGAGACTGAAACAGATGCACCAAAGGATGGAGCAGAGGCAGGAAGAAATAATACCAGCTGGGCTGCAACTACAAAGTACCAAACCCATTAACCACGCAGAGTGCGAAATGCCGAGGAAACAGTTATACAGCTTCAAAATTGACAAAAACGAAACCAATTATTCAATCATCTGGCAGCGAAATTGCCGTGAGTTTCAACGTAAGCGAGAGCTATTGCAACAGCACCTATCGCTAATAAGTGAAAAACCGCTAGCCATAGCCTTACAAGAGACGGATAAAGCAGCCATGCTCTCATGCTATCAGGCCTTTCATAGTGATAGGGGAGAGAAATCATGAATCACCACGTTCGTTAAAAGGAAAATTGCAAGCGTCGAAAACGAGGTCAATTCGAAAGACGTAAAAGCAGTGCTGTTAGAAATGTTAACGGAACGAAAGGAGGAACCAAGCTTATTCCTTCTAATCCTATGCTCTACCCCAAAGAAGAAGGTGAGGTTCAGGGCCCTCTTTCACAAGGCGATCAAAGCGGCAGAAACCAAGCCCTTGATAATAGTGGGAGACTTTAACGCTAGACACTAAGAATGAGGCTACGCGACGCACAACCTTAATGGCAGGCAACTGTGGGAGGATGCGCATGAACTGAAACTCACCCACACACATACCACGGGTGTTTAACTAGAGTGGGAAATAGCGTGTGTGCAGATACCTCCCCAGACCTAACCTTCTCAAAAAACTTGACAAACCTAAATTGGTATATCTCAGAGCACAATTATGGCAGCGAATACTTAATCCTAGCCTCGGTCCTCAAAAAGGGGGTCAGGACGGGTCAACCAAAATTAAAGCAATGGGAGAAGTTCAGAGAAATACGAGAAGGATACTTCATACGAAGAATCACGAACCTAGAGGACTGGACAAAAACCCTTAAAGGCCCACTGTCCACCCTCCGGTCGAAAATACTTTCTTTCCCGGTGACTGCGAGACTTCGCCCCCAGAACGCAGGGCCGCAAATTGTTTTTGAAAAGAGTAACTAACAAAGCAGTTAAAGCCGCCGCAATCACCCTATTCTGTCGTGCTTCTCTCCTTCCGTTCCATCGTAAAGGTTTTTCACTCTCCTGCCCAGTCGTCTAGCCTCCGCTAGACAAATTCCCCTTCCTCCTCCGCGTTTGGCGGGAGGTGGGGCGTGGCACTCCGCGTGCGCAAAAAAAAAAAAGAAAGAAAAAGACGGGCGAAGGAGCGCACGTCGCTGGATTCAGTCTGGACGTGGCGAGGGAAAAGCGCGCAGCGAGCGTTAGACACCCATCCTTCACTCCCAGACAGCGAGACGGACCAATGAACGTTGTTCTTGACAAATACGTCATTGCTGCAGCTCGACGGGCCAGCGCAGGGAACGGGAAAGCTGGCTTCTCGAAGGAGAGCATGAGAGAGCTTTGATTTGTATTTTCGTTGCTTTGCGGCACGCGTGTCACTGTAGCATTTTGCACAGACTATCTCCGGTACCTGATCGAAACACTGGGCTCCTTAGCTTGAAAGGGACTTCCCTGGACAGTGGCCCTTTAAGGTATTGTTGAAGAGGCAACGAAAATGCTCGAAGGGGAAGGCGTTCCAGAAATAGTCGATAGCAAAATACTGCATATGTTAAAGGCGAAAAGAGCATGGAACACAGACCAAAAAAGCAAAGTTGTAATCGCAGCCTAAGAAGGAGGCTTGCCAGAGATAATAGGGAGATCGATGAGTACGCGATAAAACTTTGTGAACACAATTGGTATTACCGATGCGACAATATAGAAGCAGGCATGAGCCTATCTAGAACGTGGAGTCTATTGAGACACCTGCTAAACCCAACTAATTCAAAAACCCAATCAGGAATCGGATTATCGAAAACTAGACATGCTTCCGAGGGGATGGACGAGGAGTTCCTGGGGCAAAGTAACAAACACGTACATGGGGACACCAATTTGATCGCCCTCTCAGAGTGCAGTGGAGCCGCTAACGAGGAAATTGACGCGCCTATCACAGAAGGAGAGGTCAGAGCGGAACATTTAGGACTTGCAGTCAAATCAGCCGCGGGACCCGACGGAGTCACCAACGAAAGCCTGAGGAATCAGTGACTTGATAATAGTCTTTACAGAGTACATGCAGGAAATCTGGACCAAAGGAGAGCTACCACAATAATGGAAAGCGGCAAATGTAATCCTAATACTAAAAACGGGCAAACCCCCAAACCTGGAAAACCTAAGCCCCATTTTTTTAACTTCGTGTGTAGGTAAATTAACAGAACACGTGGAACCAGACTAACGCGTTTCATGGAGCAAAACAACCTGTGGCCGTACGAGATCGTTGGTTTCCGACCAGGCTTGACCACGCAGGATGCGATGCTCCATCTGAAACACGATATAACAGACTCACGATCTAGGGACGCCAAAGCAATCTTGGGACGTGATACTAAAGCAACTGGAAGGCTACGCCACATGAATGCTAGGCATATTCAGGAGAATAACATTGAAAGGCTGAGGCTTGAAAGAAAGAAGCTGATCAAACTTATTCCGGCATATGTGACAAGCCGCATATTTAAACGCCATATTTAAACCTCAGAACAGAGGAAAAAAGAAAGAAGCATTTATTAGACGAAGCATAAAGAGGGCCCTGGACCTACCAAGGCGTACGTCCACTGAGAAGCTGGGAAGAAACAGCAGAGGCAGTCAGAGTGTCGCAACTCGGAAGGCCAAGCCAGACAACTAAAGGCAGAGCCAATATAAATATGGTAGGCCTGCAGACAGAGGGATGCAACAAAAGTCTAGCATCCCAAAGATATACCGTGATAACCTATCACCCCCCCCCTCCTCGAAACATGCACCCTGTATACAACGTAAAAAGGAGGCAAAAGATAGTAGCAGCACTAAAAATTGGCTGTGGCTTAGCTTGGTTAAGCCTGGTAATTGCGACGCAATACGTGGGTTCTGCTATTGTACCGCTTGTGGTGATGCTCTGGTTATGTTTATGCTAGTATGGCTATGGTGATACTCTTGGCTGTGCTATGTTTCTGCTATGTTTGGCATGGGTATAAACACGCACAGATAAGAATGACAACACACAAATGTCACTCGTTTTCAGCTTTTATTCAAACCGAACTAGTAGTGCTGGAACGAGGTGCACATTCCACACTGTCGGCCAAACTTATAATTTCCTCACTTGCTTCTGCCGTTGATTCTGGTGCAGAAGACGCTGAGCGTCTTTTTCGCCTGGCTTCATCTTGAGCTCGTCGCTTAGAAAGCCGTTCTTCTCGTTCTTCTTCCGTCTCCGTAGCTCGCTGATGCTTTCTCCTTGCAACCTGCCGAAGCGTATAGGCTGGAGGCGGCATCTCATGGGCTTGACGAGAAGAGCTGAAGTCAGGTCTTGACCGCGCATAGGCGACGGCGTGAGATGGAGCCCCGTTTTTAAGCAGATGGTATGACGTCACATACCGCGCAGTGCCCCTCTTGAGAGGAGCGGTAGTCAGGCCACGGCCGTGGCTATGCGCCGCGCAAGGCGACGGCGTGTGATGGGCCCCGTTTTCACACAGATGGTTGACGTCACATAGCGTGCAGCGCCCCTGGTGAGAGGAGCGGGATCAGGCCGCGGCCCTGGCTATGCGCCGCGCAAGGTGACGGCGTGAGATGGGGCCCCGTTTTTACACAGGGTATGACGGCACGCAAGGAGGTCACGCGAAAGGTGAAGCGTGGCTATGCGGCCGCGGCATGGCACGGGCTGAGGTGGTAGCTAAAGTAGTATTGCTTCGCCATAAAAAGCACTTAAAGCCACTCCACAGTATTGCAGTTGCATACGTAGATGCGGCGAGTGGGAAGTCGGGTGCGGCTGTAGCCTCTGTAGTCGACGGCCGAGGCGGCCCAGTACCGGCAGCCACTATCAGAAGGCGCAACTCTGAAACAGCTGAATAAGTTGCAATAGCGCTCGCTTACATAGGACCGGAAGGAAAATTCATAATTAGCGAAAACAAAACAGCTATGTACAATTACGCAAAGGGCAGGGTTGTACCGGAAGCAGTGAGAATCTTGACGTGCGAATAATTGGTTGCCCCGCCGGGGTGGTGCAGTGGTAAGACGCCCGACTACTGTGCCGGAGTTCCCGGGTTCGAACCCGACCGCGGCGGCTGCGTTTCGATGAAGGCGAAACGAAGTGGCGTCCGTGTGCTGTGCGATGTCAGCGCACGTTAAAGGTCCCCAGGTGGTCGAAATTACTCCGTAGCCCTCCACTACGGCTCCTCTTTCTCTCTTTCCACTTTCATTTCCCCCCTTCCTCCCTTCCCTTACGGCGCAGTTCGGGTGTCCACAGAGCAAGTGTGACAGTGACTGCGCCTTTCCCTTCCTGTGAACCAATTTAACTTATTTTATAATTGGTTCACAGGAGGGGAAAAGCGCAGTATCTGTCGCACTTGTTTCTGTGGGCACCTGAACCGTGCCGTAAGGGAAGGGAGGAAGGCGGGAGTCAAGGTGAAAAGAGAGCAGAGGAGCAGTAGTGGAGGGCTACAGAGTAGTTTCGACCACCTGGCGATCTTTAACGTGTCCTGACATCACACAGCAAACGGACGCCTCTTCGTTTCGCCTCCATCGAAACGCAGCCCCTGCTGTCGGGTTCGAACCCGGGTACTCCGGCACAGTAGTCGGGCGTCTTACCACTGCACCACCCCGGCGGCCCCGAACACGTTAAAAAAGCTGATCGATTTATAGGAAGGAAAAGGCGCGGTAACTGTCTCACTTGTTTTCTGCGCACATCTGAACCGTGTCTGGTTGTACTAGACTTTGTTTGTGTGTGGTAGGCAGGGAGTTTCGATTCAAGTCATTCGGAAGTCGCTGCCTGCTCGTCTCTTCGAAATCTGTTTGATTTTCCATTTAATACTCGATATATATGTCCCAGGTAGCCTATATTGCAAGATCCTGACATGTTATCAGCGGCGGGTGCGGCTCCACCGATGCCGCACCCTGGATCATCACCTGAGTGTTCTTCTGGCGTAGCGTCAGGCCTACCTCTGCAGACTGTGCCAGCTCTGCAATCATCACCCGTCATCCCAACCTGTGTATCATGCGGCCACCTGTCATCACCAGGTACTTCAGGACTCTCACCCTCTGATGCTCATCTACAACACGCATCTGGTCCTTCCACCGCAAGCTGGGATCGGCTGATGCCTACAGGTCAGGATGATTTTCCTGATAGCTCAGATACTTCGTCTGCCATTACCTGTATAGATGCTGCGGTGAAGTCTGCTCAAGAGCCAGACAAATTTATTGAAGTGCCATCGAAGCGTCGCCGCAGCTCGAGGCGTTCGAATTTCAGTGTCGACGCAACTAACGCTTCTAAGGCGCCCAAGTGCAACCTCACAGTAATCATAAAACCAGTAGACACCGGATACCGTATCAGACAAATTTATTGAAGTGCCATCGAAGCGTCGCCGCAGCTCGAGGCTGTCGAATTTCAGTGTCGACGCAACTAACGCTTCTAAAGCGCTCAAGTGCATCCTCACAGTAATCATAAAACCAGTAGATGCCGGATACCGTATTACTCGCTTTAATCCGCTGGCAATGAGGCAAGCATTTGAATCTCTGGATCCAGATGCCGTCCTTCAAGTTCGCCCCAACGAGCGGCTTAATCTTCTGGCAGTTGAAACCCGAACCGCGGTCGCTACTGACCGCCTTTTACAAATACGATCAATAGCAGGAATTGCAGTGCAAGCATACGAGCCCCGACCAAACAACTGTGGCGTAGGAGTAATCAAGGGTGTTCCTCTGGATCTTTCTCAAGAAGATATCTACTCGGCGCTACTGCAGAGAGTTCCAATAAAATCAGTGCGCCGTCTGGGAAATTCCGAAAATATCCGCATTGTTTTTGTGACAGAATCTGAGCCAGAATACGTTATTCTTGGATATACAAGATACCGTGTGCATGAATACATCCAAAAACCACGACAATGTGGTAGATGTCAGCGCTTCGGCCATGTGACTACTGCTTGCCGACTAGCCTTGCGCTGCCCACGCTGTGGAGGAAATCATGACCGTACCACGTGCCCAAGTGACATCCCCATTTGTCCCAAGTGCGGAAAGCAGCATGAGGCAACGTTTTCCAGCTGCACTGCCTACCAAAAGGAGAAACTAATCTATAATTACAAGATATCCAACAATACCGGCTACAAGTCAGCAAAAGCTGCTTTAATCGACCAAAATCAAATCAGGAGTAGCCATCACAGAAAAAAACCATTGACGGGAAAGAAATCACAAGGACAGTCACAGAAAGATGCTGCTGGTCATCCAAGAATTGATGACGTGGTTGAATTTCCTCCTCTCCCACAACAATCGGAGGTTCAACAATCATCTGTACCAAGCCCACAAAAAATTACTGCACTGCAGCCTCATTCGAGGTGTGCATCCCGGAACCGTTCATGCGAAACCTCTATTCGCAGAAACTCTGACATTTCTAGTTCCCAACTGTGCTCACTTGTTGAGACTGTTCGTGCTTTTCTTATACCACTCTCCTCACCGGTGGCGAAAGCCATCCTTACAATTCTTGATTTCATATCTCCTCTCCTCGCGCAATGGCGGTAGCAGACAATCAGTCGTCTGCTCCACTCAGCGTGCAAGCCATCCGAAATAAGGCCACCATCTTTCAATGGAATGCCTGCAGCCTCCGCCCCCGTCTCTCTGACTTTCGACACTTCGTCTTCAAGCATCGTTTTCCTATAATTGCTATATCAGAATCTCGGCTTAATACTACAATCCGTCTCTCAGGCTACACAGTACTGCAATCAACAACTGGTACAGACCTCAGTAAAGTTCTTCTGGCTATCCGGAAAGACGTGAACTTCATCCAGCATCCCATACCAACTGATCCACATAATGAGTACGTTGCAGCCACTTTAAAGTGCATGAACATGCAATTTACAGTAATTGCTGCCTACATACCACCTCGTGCTAATTTCAATATTGAACGCCTACAAGATATCATGCGAAGTACCCCTGTGCCACACATTATAATGGGAGATTTCAACGCGCATCATCCTGCTTGGGGAGGCGTCAGATCGACAGCCAGAGGCCGGCAGCTATTCGACTTCGCACTTTCCAACAATTTATTATTTCTCAACGACGGCCAAGCAACTTACTATCAAGGAGCACGGTCCGGTGCTCTTGACATCTCCATGATCTCTGCTGATCTGTCAGCTTCAACAACCTGGTCTGTGGACATCGAGACTCATGGCAGCGATCACCTACCTACATATATTGAGGTTTGTGGCTTTTCTCTCGCCTCTCAGTGGCATAAAGTTCACTACACGAACTGGGAAGCTTTCGCTGATGCCGTAGAAAAGAAGGATCTGTCAAACTTAAATTATGACTCCTTCATTGCTGCAGTAGCACATGCTCAAACGAGAGTCCTCCACCTGCCAAAGGTGTACTCAGCTGTTGACGCCGAATATGAAAAACTTCGAGCAATACGTCGCAGAGCAGAAAGACGAGCGCGCAAGACACTTTCTAGAGACGATATCAGGACTTCTAGGCAAGCACAAAAACACGTTCAACGCCATTTGGACAAGCTAGAAAGAAGGAAATGGACATCTTTTTGTGCAAAATTAGATCCTAGAAAGCCACTATCCAAAGTATGGAGTATTGTACGAAGCTTAAGAAGTCAGCCTTCACAACTACATCCTTTCGAGTGCGTGGCTCTAAATGCCAATACAACTTGTCTTCATGTAGCAGAGACTTTCTGTTCAAAGATGATTGTTCCATTACCAGCTCCTTCACTGCAAAATGTGCTCCCCACCTTTGTCCCGTCGCCCAACACTTCTTTCCTAGACGAATTGTTCACGATGGAAGAACTTCAAGCTGCGCTACCAGTTACCAACGAAAGATCTTGCCCAGGGCCTGACCGTGTTAGCTACATTTCGCTGTCGCGTCTTGGAAGAAAAGCCAAAACTCAGCTGCTTACCATCTATAACAACTCTTGGATAGCTGGCAGCCTTGTAGAGAGCTGGAAGACTGCGCGCGTAATACCCGTCCTTAAACCTGGTAAGCCATCAATTGATCTAAACGCTTATCGTCCTATTGCACTGCTAAGCTGTGTTGGGAAATTGATGGAAAAAATGGTTCATTCACGCCTTACCTGGGACTTGACGAATAGGGGAATTTACCCTCCATCAATGTCTGGCTTCCGAAAAGGCCGAAGCAGTATTGATAATGTTATTGCTCTTGCCAACTGTGTCAGGCGCAGCAAAGCTGAGCGGTCTTTAATTATTGCCGTTTTCTTTGACGTTAAAGGAGCATTTGATAATGTCACGCACGTGGCGATTCATTCAGCCTTGCGTTCAATTGGCATTGCTGGACGAATGTATAACTGGCTTTCTGATTATCTTCGTGATAGGACCATTTACATGTCAATGGATCAAGGTGACACGTCCTTACATCATGTGTCTCGTGGCGTTCCTCAGGGAGGGATTTTAAGTCCAACCATCTTCAATATATCTCTTCTTGGTTTGGACAAGTCCTTGCCACCTACTGTTGAAATCTCCCTCTACGCAGATGACATCTGTATATGGTGCTCCGGAAGAAACAGGCTCATTGTGCATGCTCAGCTACAAAAAGCAATAGTTGGCATTGCATTATTTTTAAACAAGCGAGGTCTTGTTATTTCTCCAGAAAAGTGCGCAGCAATTTCATTTTCACGACGTGATCTCTCCCGTTATGTACTGAAAGTTGCTGGCACTCCTATACCGTATGTCAACCATCAAAAATTTCTAGGTGTGACCTTTGATAGGTCTCTTTCATGGTCACCACACGTTCAGCAACTTAAGACCAAACTCTCCTCATACGTATCTATATTCCGTATGCTCTCAACGACCAGAAGGCTGCTCTACCGATTCCTTATTACGGCTTTATGGAGCACTTTGTGAAGGTCTCCTGCGTTATAGCCTCCCTGTTCTTCAAGACCTCTCGCAGTCAAGCATTAAACTACTTGAAGCCATGCAGGCCAAAGCTTTGAGAGTGTGCCTTGGTCTTCGAAAGAACACTTCCACAGTGGGCACTCTGGCGGAGAGCAGACATCTATCTGTAACCGTGCTGATACCGCAGGAGCTGCTTCGCGCCCAGCTGCGCTTTGCACGTGAACCTACCCACCCGTTTTCAGAGGAAATTATGACATCACTCTCCCATCTACTGCCTGCGCAATATCAACGCGCAGTACCGTCATCTTTCCCGCCATGGAGGTTTGCTTCATGGCAAATTTGGACAACTATACCTGGCATCAAAAGAAAAGCCCACACCCCAGGACCCGCACTTAATTACTTCGCCCTTGAGCCATCTGTGCACGCTACAGTCATTATTGCCACATCTATACTGATGGCTCTGTCACAGCTATTTCTTCATCCATCGGCGTGTGGATACCATCAATGCACACTACAATCTCGGCAACACTCAGTCATCGCACTTCAGCTGTGGCTACTGAGTTAACAGCTCTGCGAGAAGCAATTATATATATTCTACAACAACACCCTGCAGCATGGGTTATCTTCAGCGATTGTCGCGCTGCACTACAATTGCTTAAATCGTCAAGAACTCAGGAAGAGCTCGTCATTGACATAAATAAGCTACACACAGAGGCCTATGACCTGAGTCACAGCATTGTGCTACAGTAGTTACCTGCTCACTGCGGCATCGCGGGCAACGACTTCGCTGACGCCGCTGCAAAAGAACTAAAAGATTCCACAAGCACAATTTTAGTACCATTCTCACGAAGAGATGCAGCAAGACTTGTAGCAACTGAATCATGGCGATTGCAACGCTCTCTGTGGTGTGACCCGAACCATCAATATCGACCTCTACACCGAATAGATCCCACTTGCGTCTTTCGAATTCCTCATAATTTGAACAGGTGGCATCGAAACTGTCTACACCGATTTCGCTTGAATGTGCCATACACAAACTACTTCCTACACAAAATAGGCATAGAGAGCAGGCCTCTGTGCTCTACACGTGATGTGTGTGAAAATTTTGAATATTTGGTAACCTCCTGTCAACAGTTTACTGCCCATCGCAGGGCACTGCGCAATAATTTAAGCTTACCTAAAGACACAACCTTGCGCCTTGAACATATCCTGGGTCCTTGGTGCGACGGATCGTCTGCTGCGCGAGCTACCAAGGTCTTACTAACTTTTCTGAAGGACACAGGGTTGATTAATACCCTTTAAAACTCATCTGTGTGTGATCATGTGCGTGTGAAAGTTAACTTTTCTTAAGGACACAGGGTTGATCAATACCGTTTAAAACTCATCTCTGTGTGTGATTATGTGCGTGTGAAAGTGTGCGACACCGATTCTCTTTTTTTCTCATTTATTTCCCCTTCCCCTCCCCCACTCTGTCACCCTCATCCCTCAACCCTCATCGGGAGTAGCATGCTAGGCTTTCCACCAGGCAGACATCTCCTGTTGCCATTAAAATATCTCTCTCTCTCTGAACCGTGCCGTAAGAGAAGGGAGGAAGGTGGGAGTTAAGATGAACGAGAGAAAGAGGAGCTGTAGTGAAGGGCTACAGAGTAATTTCGACCACCTGAGGATCTTTAACGTGCGCTGACATCGCACAGCACACGGACGCCTCTTCGTTTCCATAAGGGTGGTATGTTGGATGTGTAGCCGGGCAAGGAGGCGGCGACCCGACAGTGTCTTAAAACGACGAGTGTATTGGTTGGCTAAGTGAGCCTCTCGGATCTCCCGGAACGTATTCACCATGCCCAGGCCCAGTAGACGCTGGTTGGAGGTGTTCACGGGGAGATCGAGGGCTCTCTTAAACATTTTGCGCAGGATGACTTCGAGTGCATCCTCGTCTTGTTTCCGAAGGTGGAGGTAAGGAGTCGAATACAAGATTCGACTGGTCACGAATGCATGCGCCAGCCGCAAGGCGTCTTTGCACCGCAACCCTCACGTTTGTTAGAAACCCGGCGGACCATGCGGCCCACCTGGTCACCCACCTTACGGAGTTTCGCCAAGGTAGTGTCCGACCGTCTATGTTGGTGTATGAAGAGCCCCAGTACCCGGACTTCCGTGCGCTCAGGAATTGATCCTGTCTCTAAAAAGAGTTCAATTTTGGCCGTACACTTTGGTGAGGGGCGTATGTGTGCAAATTCAGATTTTTGAGGGGAGCATTGAAGGCCGCAGCGGCGAGCATAACGGTCCACTATGGTTGCCGCTTGCTGCAGGTTGGCCTCAATATCTCCAAGAGAACCTTGCGTGGCCCACAGGGTGATGTCATCGGCATACAGCGCATGCTGCACACCAGCGACAGCACCCAACTGGGCCGGCAGGTGCATCATAGCCAGATTGAATAAGAGAGGAGACAGCACTGCACCCTCTGGTGTTCCTCTGGTTCCAAGTTGGAACGGGCCATGTTCGGTGTTCTGGATTTTATTGTAGGATTGGCGATCTGTCAAAAATTGCCGAATGTATCTGAACGCGTTGCGTCCGCAACCGGGTTGTGAAAGATGAGTGAGTATTACCTCATGAGTAACATTGTCGACGGCTCCTTTCAAGTCTAAGGCGAGTATGACCCTGTCGTTGTGAGGGCATTCGACCGGGTCAAGAACGTCCCGATTAAGTTGCAGCAAAACATCCTGTGCGGACCTGTACGGGCGAAATCCGAACATGGAGTCTGCGAAGATGTGTTGATTTTCCATGAACTTGGACAACCTGTCACGCACCATCGTCTCCATTAGTTTGCCCGCACACGAGGTTAGAGAGATGGGGCGAAGGTTGTCCGTGTTGATAGCCTTGCCAGCTTTTGGAATGAAAGTGACCAGAGCACTCTTCCAATCGATGGGGAGTGGCGCCCTTATGGAAGATCGTGTACGCCTCCCTTTCGAGTGGAGATGCGCCCTCCACGTACGTCCTCTTCCTAAAAACATGACACGTGAAGACCGTAATGGCCGGCGCCTGGCGCGGGCAGAAGCCCTGGGCCGCCATTATGGGTCGAAACCCGGCATTTACTACGTGGACGCCTCCACCTCCACCATGGGGGATGGTACACGGCCGCAGTAGTCCACCAGTCTAGAACTGTTAACGGGCTTACATTTCGCGCCCGTAACATAACCCACGCGGAGGAGGTCGCCATTGCTCTGGCGGCTACCCACACTGATTCTAAAACAATTATTTCCGACTCGCGAGAGGCCTGTCGGAACGTCGAGCAAGGCTGGGCTCCATACTTAGCCTACCGACTACTTCAAAATTGCACCTACACCGGGGACCCCGCTTACCGGAAAATAGTATGGGCTCCTGCTCATATGGGTCTCGAGGGGAATGAGGCAGCCGACGCCGCCGCCCGCGCGCTCTCTTTCCGGGCTTCCCATCTCGACCCCCTAGATCAGGATCTCGAATTCGAACCCGCGTATTCTTTTAAAGACATTGTTCTTTATTATCAATCTTGTCATAGCCTTTACCCTCGCCCGAGTAAAGGTCTATCTAAGACGGAGGAGCGGCTTCTACTCCGTCTTTACACCAACACTCTGCTGTGCCCGGCAGCACTAAAACATTTTAATCCCTCCTTCACGGGCAGTTGTCCGCACTGTGCGGAGAAGTCTTCGGACATCTACCACATGGTGTGGGCTTGCCCATCCAACCCAGCTATTCCTCCTCACCCCAACCCCACTCGGGAGGACTGGGAGGCGACCCTGCTCGGCTGCTATGACCTGCAGGCTAAAAGGCCTTGGTCGAGCGCGCCCGGGAAGCGGCCGACGCCACTGGGGTCCCGTACTAGGGACCCCACCCAGTATCTGTAAGGGCTGGATGTTCATAGATCCATCCACCCCTTTTTGACCAATAAACGTTTGTCACCACCAGCACCACCACCTTCGTTTCGCCCCCATCGAAACGCAGCCCCCGCGGTCGGGTTCGAACCCGGGTACTCCGGCACAGTAGTCGGGCGTCTTGCCCTGCACCATCCCGGCGGGGCCCCCCGAACACGTTAACCAAGTCATAAGGAAAAGGATGAAGGTGGGAGTGAAAATAGAGATAGAGAGGTACCATAGTGGGTGGCTTCAGACCACATCGCAATAGAAGCTTTCGCCTCATCCCACTTTATTCGTCCGGACGGTGCCCCATATTGCATAAATAAAGATGTCTGCATTGCTAAGCATGATTACAAGCTCAGTCAGGGAAATGTACCGTCTTTGCCAAACGTAACCAGGCTGCATGGTTTCTTTCTCAACGGCGAGCTGCGGAGACCGAAGAAGAGCGTGAACAGACTTTCTAAGCGGCGTGCCCAGTATGCCGCACGGCGACAACGTGCAGCTTCTACGGGACTTACGTTTATGAGTACGCTTAACGTCATGGATGACGATACAGAAGCGAGCAACGTATCTCTAGCTCAACGGCAACCCTCTACGGAAGTTACTCTTATTAGTATGCTCAACACCATGGATGACGATACAGAAGGGAGAAGCGTATCTCTAGCTCAACGTGCAGCCTCGACAGCAGAATCTACGGAAAAATCTATGGACGAGCGTCCTAACTTTATGAGTATGCTAAACGCCATGGATAGCGATACTGCAAAGAGTAGCGTATCTCTCTCGAGGATACGTAGTGACTTCCGTAAGCTGAACTAAGCGTAGATTTCGCAATAACCACGCTTAACCAAGCTAAGCCTTTTCTTTTTTTTCAGTTCAGTTCAGTCGTTCAGTCGTGTCCGACTCTTCGTGACCCTATGGACCATGTCACGCCACGCTTTCCGATCTCTCACTATCTTCCTAGCATCACGTAACTTCATCTGCAGCGCCTCGAGAATGCCATCTAACGATCGCGTTCGCTGCCTACCCCTTCTCCGGCGACCCTCAACCTTTCCCAACATCAAATATTTCTCCAGCGACTCCTCTCTTCTCATCAGATGACCAAAATAGCTGAGCTTTAACTTTAGAATTTGACCCTCCAATGAGCAGTCAGGGTTTATGGTCGATAATATCGACTGATTTAATCTTCTGGCAGTCCAAGGAACTCTCAAGAGTCTGCGCCAGCACCACAATTCAAACGCGTCAATTCTTCGGCGGTCAGCCTTCTTCACAGTCTAACTCTCGCATCCATACATCAAAACTGGAAAGACCATAGCACGAGTTATACGGATCTTGGTTGGCAGACTAATGTCTCTGCTCTTTACTAGTTGGGTCAAGGCTAACCATTGCTCTCTTTCCCAGAAGCAGGCGTCTCCTAATTTCATGGCTGCAGTCTCCTTCCGGGGTAATCTTGGGGCCCAAGAAGAGAAAATCTGTCACAGCTTCCACTTCTCGTCCCTTGATGCTCCAGGACTTGATAGGGCAAGACGCCAAGATCTTTGTCTTTTTAATGTCCAGTTTAAGCCCAAAATAAGTTACGGGCTGAGTTATTCGAATGCGAAGGGAAAAAGGAAATAACCATGTACGTCAATGCCTGAGATTATAAAGAACTAAGAAGTCCCGGCCTTCTACGATGCCACGTTACGTGTGAGAAACAGAGGGAGTAGCACGCCTGGTGTATGATATTGCATTGTTGCAGGTGATTTATTTTCAGTTGCCTATACAGTGCGATCGAAAAATTTCTTATGAGGTCTTTATGAGGCACATTGTTACCCCTAGGAGATAATGTAGTGGTTAGTTGCTGTTTCCTGTTCATACTTGAGTGAGAGCAGTTGAGTACGGTGCAAGGCTTCCCGCAACACTTGCCTGATGAAGCAGGCCAATTTTAATGTGCTTTCTGGCATTGTTACCTTTCTTTCCCAGGTGCCTATCTTGTGTGCTTCGCCGGATTAGGGTAAAGATAACTACCTTCGAACACTTCTGACAGGATCCTGACCCTACTGAAAAAAGGTGCCATCAGACAATAATCTCACATTTTCTAACCCAATCCTGCAGAAATCGCATAAACATTGCATGTAAATCTCATAGAAGATCGTACATTTTCATAATTATTAAATATATTTTATGGTAACGATGGAACCATATAATATTATATGCAATAGACCTCTCCTGGACTACGTCATGGATGACGTCTCTGGGGAGGAGCGAAGACGGTTGCCGCCTTGTGGTTTGGTGGACAAAACAATCGGCTGCTGGTGGCGTGGTGCTGAGTGTTTGGTCTCGTCTGGTGACAACTCGCTGTGTTTTTCTCAATGTCGTCAAGCTATCGCGTGGTGTGATGCGATATTCGATCAAAGATGACCAACGGTATGTGTTTCTTCTGTTATAGAAGCGGCCGAAATGTGTGTTTCAGCTGTGCAAAGAGCGAAGCGACACACGTTATCCGCTGGCAAGTCTCGATTTTGTACTTGACGGTAAGCAGATTTTTTCTGGTACACATGTGCGTTCAAGTATTTCTCGGAGAACGAGAACCCGGCTAGTTCCCCCATCCCCAACCCAACCTGGGAGGACTGAGAGGCGATCCTGCTCAGCTGCCACGACTTACAGGCCCAACAAACCTTAGTCAGGCGCGTCTGGGTGGCGGCAACCGCCACTGGGGTCACAGACTAGGGACCTCCACCTAGTGCTTGTAAGGACCGGTCCCTTATGAGCTGATCCAAAAATACCTCCTGGCCCTTGTATAGCCAATAAATGTTCTTACCACTGCCACCACCTAAGCGGTGGCGGCCTACAACAGATACAAATCCAGTGGCAGGCTAGCCCCAGCCCAAATAAACGGCGGTGACCTACAAATGCCTGCCCTACAGGGCCGAAGTGTTAGCGGCATATTGCAGTTTCGTTCTGTTGAGTGTATTGTAGGCTACTAATTTGTAGCTGCTGGTTGCACCCTTAAGTTTTTGGCAAAGAAATCCATGTTCGCGTAGAGCTCGTTGCCCCACAGTTACGGTTTTTAAAGAACACCGAAACGTCTGTATTTTTTCAATTCCTCAACTGAACGTTAACGCTGTCGTGGACAAAATGTGTCTCGCTTTTGCGGCGGCTCTGATTGGCCGAGGTAGGATGACGTCACAGAGGTCTCGACCAATCACAGAGCACCACCACAGTATGCGCGAATGCATCCCTTATGTGGCCGTATGCTAATCAATGGTCAATGAATAATTAATTGTGAATAATTAATTATAATTGAATTATTATTAATAAGTAATTACTAAGTAAATCAACAACAGATGTTAGGAAGATAGAGACCGGAAAGCGTGGCGTGATATGGTCCATAGGGTCACGAAGCGTCGGACACGACTGAACTGAACTGAAATCAACAATAACTTATAATGTACAAATAATTATATACTAAAAATTAGTAATTAATCAATTACTAATTAGTGCCAATTGCGTAGCAGAATGCGGCACTCAGGCTTTCGCCTTTCACTACTTTAGTCTATAAAGACCCTCGTAATTTTTTTAAACGTTAGTTTGTCTTGGTGGTGCTTGGCCGTTAGTTTCATTGGCCGCCGCTGCGCTTCTGTATAGAGCCAAAAACGACCTCTTAATGTCACATGCGTTGGCGTCTTGATACCTTCCAACAAAAGTATGAGAAAAATAATCGCTACTAAATATCTCACATAAAACAATGTGGCAGAAGAGCAGTCTTGCTTGGAAGCAGATTGATAAGATTGCGCACATTTAAGATAAGAAACACGGAGCTTGATTTCCTGTTAAGGATACGCAGAAATTACCGGGATGTAATTTGGTATGAACTTTTATTTGAGGTGCGGTACATATATGACCTGCATTTGATTGAAACACATCGTAGAAATACATACAGCTGAGAATGCTTCGAGTCCCAGTCCTACTTCTTGATCTGAAAAAGGAAAAAAATGACACGGAAGAGCATTTTGAATAAAGAGTCTCAGGATAAGGAAAATGTATTTTATCTACAGGTCAAGAAACCTAAAACTTGTAATTCGGAAAGCCTTCATGGAAAACTCCTGAACTTTGTCAAGATAAACAGCTGCGCTGAGGTCCTTGGATTAAGTTTGCAAACAATTTATTTAAGCCCTATTACACACTGCTCTTTTAATCCTGTCATTCCACAAGCCAGTACCAAATTAACGATGTGAATGGCGCTGCTCAGGAGAAGATAAAACAGGAGCTTAAAATTATCACTAAGCCACTTGTGACTGGGTAATGGTGGGTACCACAGAGAAAAACTATTTTAAATTTGTATGTGAGATAGGTAAAAAAGTCGATTCTGTGCAGGACTTCAAAGATGCCTGATCCAAACTGAACAACGGTAAAAAAATATCTCACCAAGGCTTTGAAATTCTTAAGTGGTGGTCTTGCTTTCACAGAAAAGAACCTTTCCTGTCTGTTATGGGGTGAGGGGTGCAACGAGCCTAAATTGGCTGCCTTCAACCAAAACTGTACCTGTGCTCTCTCCTTGTCATCTTCATCGATCGTCCAGTCTGGTCCACGCATTTTTTTTTTTTTTTACTAAACAGCACACGATGGATTCGCCCGACAACATGCATTACTGAACTGAAGCGCCACCTGTGCTTGGTTACACACGCATACTGATGCACCTGCTCTTCAACACGACTCAAACACCTCATTCTCATGTATAAAGCAGAAAAGTGATCTGCCTTTTTTCGGGACAAGGAAGAATGGTTCCAGAAATCCTGGCCTGCTTTGCCTAGCCGGTCGTTGTCGAAACAGTTATCCTGGTCTTCGACATTTCTTGTATGTGTCTCCCTGCTGCAATGTTGCACGTAACGCCATTCACGTGTGCATACAGCCATCTGTTTTTTTTTCTTTTAATGTGTTTTGCGCTTGCGTGCTGCTTCAGCGGCCCTGCGAACTTTCCGCATTGATTTCACGACCTCTTCCCTCGCAGTGCTTAAGAGTGGAGGTTTACCTGTACACACAGGCTACAAAACAGACGCATACTGTATACAAGCAGGAGGAGCAATTCCAAAAGGAAAGGGGACATTTCCTTGCATCGTGTTACGATTTTAGCATTTCTCACCTTTTTATACTATCGCAGAATGCCAAATATAGTCCAAGCTACCATTCATACATGAACGAAGAGTCAACCTAATTATTATTAGAACTAACAATCAGGGAACCAGTCTTGGGCATCGCGCCATCGAGCGGCAGATGTACACGACGTTTGCCAAGTCTAAAAAAATCCAAGAGTGATGTTCTTATAATACACGTACTGCACGTGCCGCACGTGCATCTCAGTCATTTAAATCGCCAGCGAAGACAGCAGTGGCCACTTACCAGAAAGGGAGTCCAACTTGTGCACTTTGCGTCGCTGCACAGGTGCCAACGTTGTAGCCTAGCTTCTTCAGGTCCTTTGTGAGTACGTTGAATACCACGTTTACGGTTCCGCTCGAGGTGGTCCTGGTAACTGCGCAAAGATAGGACCGATAGTTCTTAGACGCGAGGGTTTGCTCGCGGCCATGCAGTCTTGACATTTTGTGGTTGTATTCTTAATAAATAACCAAGATAATATTACACTCCTGCAAAAATCATATTTATGGCACTCCACCGTAACTCTTTGATGAAGTTTGGTGTGTTGCCAGCGGCGGTTTTCCCATTTAAGAAGAAATGCAGGTCCAAGTCTTTATTACGCAAAGTGCTACGCAACCTTGGCGCCACATAAAATAAGAATAGAGGGGAAATGGTAAACGAATTGCATAAACAAGAAAATGACACGAGAACAGTAATGCACAGACTCTCAAAAAGGAATAACGAAACACGATGGCAATAACGAGGAATAACGATGGCAAAAAGTTTAAAATGGATAAAATGTACTTTATTAAATAAGTAATTTTCTCTGCTAATTTTCTAATGATCTCTGAACATTGCATTTGTAACGGCGCTGGCGTGTAGATGCAAATTTCTCTTGATCCGAATAATTGATTATAAAAGCTTTGCTTAGAAAATTGTTTCCAGTTAATTCTTTCGCATACATCATAATGAGTCCTCCAAAAATTATTCACTTCAGTGTTTTGAAAAACGCCTAATTAGCCTCCCTTCCACTGCCATCGGAGTAAGTAATTAGGTGGTAAAAAGGTGGCAATAAAGTAGAATACGGGGGAAAGAATCATGAAGAAACAGCTTTCGATATTATGAACTTTATCCCCATGGTACACTTTTCATGGGAAGAGAAAATTAGTAATAGTGCGTGAAAGAGGTACTTTAACGAAAGGGGAATTCAGAACTCCAGATTCGCCGCGTTCGTTTATAAATGAAGGCAGCGTTTTGAGTTTTAAGAATATATTGGAAGACAAACTTTAACAACCAAATTAACCACAGTGGTAAAACAAAAAAAAAGGAAAAATGTGATTGGCGGAGCATTCTAACCCGTCTTTTGCATCGAAAATTCCGACGGAATTGTTTTTCACGCAACGTTCAGAGTGATGTCACATCATTTCGTTTTGCATTTAGCAGCCATCTGTTTGTCAAGTTGGAAGATAGTTTTCAACAGGCAATCCAACTGACGACAAGTATATTTTAATTTTCACGCCGCCCACTAAAGACATGCAATATTGTTTTTTTTTTTAAAATCTGTGCCAGTTTCGCAGTGCTACACCACCAAACAAAACCATGCTAAACCATGCCAAAAAGAGCTTTTCCCCGTCTTAGTTGGTTAACGGACATTAATTGTTTTTATATAAAACCATAGTTTGTAATAAAACCATAGCTAACAGAGCTAAAAATTTATAATCTCGGTTAATTCCGGTGTCATTTATAAATGGTTTTCCATCAATGGTAATTATTTTTTCTCTCACTAAGTTAGAGACTGAGTTAGTCGTCCTGTTTAGTATGATGCATATTTACGTCATTTACACCTGCAGTTTTGACGCAGCAGCGCACATTGTAAAACTTCTAGGTCCCGTATCAAAATTCAGCGGATTAATTGTCTGACATAAAGTTGTTTTAAGGTTTCAAGTACTTATAAGTCGAATCCAGGTCACTTTTTCTACTGGTTTCCTTTGCTGATTACACTCAGGATGAGTAGGTTACTTTATGCAGCTAACTCAAAGCAGTTGCGCCACTGCTATCTACACTGCTAACTCTGACGCGTGGAGGAGTTGCATTTTTTTTCTTACCATTGTCTTCTGTAGTCCCGCTATTGGCATATACAGAGTTGCGCACATCATCAAATTGTACACTATGAGCACTGGAAGTCAGCTACGCTACCTAGCGAAAAATAGAATATTTTTGAAAAGAGCAAGAGCCCAAATAACTGAGGCGATTGATTTTCTGGAAGCCCAGCCCGGGTTGAATTTTAGCTTCTGATTTCACTGTTAGTTTTTTCAGTGTGCGCTCTGTTCCATATTTTTTGCATAGCTAAGAGGAATTGCTTAGGAAATGCTCTTCCACTTATATCAATCAGCACCCTGCTTTCGATATTTGAGTTCGTTTTTTATTTTTACTTTTTTTTTAGGTATTAGCACAACTAAAGTCATATCATATTTATTCCTTACATCGTGTTGTCTATTTAACATTCTGTCATGCTTCTGCACGCAAATTGCTGTTTAAGCCCGCGTACATAGGAAACGTTTCTTACCACCTTTATTATTCTTTTCTGTAGGCAAACCATAACCACGCACAATGCCACTAATTTACTATTATCTTCTCAAGACGAGTGTTCTCGGCAAGATTTTATTCTAAGGTATGTTATGGCAGAAACCTCTTCAAAAACCTTTCAGAGGTTCTTGGAGTCCGTACCGGTAGTTGGTTCTTTATATTGCTGGTAGAATGAAAATATCCTAACGTTGCATGTGTGAAAACAATCATCCTCTCGATATCACGCCAAAATGCAGAGGAAAAAAATTTGTTTTTACGTTTTTGTAGTTTTAGTTTTTGCTGACAGGAGTGTGGCTAGTTTCGGCCAGTTGTAGCAAGTACTTACGACTAGTAGAACGGTCTGTAGGGATTTTTCGCGCTTTTAGTCATATAAGTACCGGATTGCTGAGTCAATAGCTAATGAATCAGGTCTGGGTCGTCAGCTCAACCGATACGCCATCTGTTCAAAAGTGTTTCGGACCGTCACTGAGACGCAAAACGCAGTATATTTGGAGAGTGCTACATCCTAACTTCATTTAACTGCGCACTGCCATATACTTATATATTATATACAACTATGCTAATATTTAAAAAAGTTTCGAGCAATGAATGGAATAGCTTTTTTCAAACAGCTGGAAGATTAATATACCCCGTGTTCAATATTAGTCCACTAAGAGTTAATATCGTTCAATATTTTCGGATTTATTCAAAAAATTGAAGTTTTCACTGAGAAAAATCCACATTTCTGCTTCAGCGGCTCAAAAAAATGAAGCGCTGCGTTTAATTCTTCTGTCGTTAGTCTAAACGGTACGTAATGTTCAGCGCCGCTCCCCTCTCAGCGGAACCTGCCCGTTGCTGTCACTCTTCTCGTGTGGAGGTACCTACGGCGTCCTTCAATGGCGCCTTCAACAATAAAATGTTAATATTTCGTAGCATAGCATCACTAGTAAAATCAACGCCCCGACTTCTCATAATCACAATTGCGTCTTACGGCAAATATGCATAACTGTGCGAGTTATGGCTCCGTACCACAGCATCATCTTTAAGGCTTTCTTGCTTCAAATAGATATTCGCTTTTTGAATATATTCGGTTATGTAGTGAAATGAGGGTGAATATACCACTTGGTTTCATTGCTATTCCCTTCTGATTCGGTTAGTTTCTGCTAAAGACTATAAGGATACGTCAAGTGATTTGTGGGATAGTGCTTTTCTCGGTTTTTATTTTTGCCCTTTTACAATGTGGGTATAAAAGAACTTGTAGCACTGATATTCGCTTAAAAAGCTTACCTTCTCGTCCTTCACCTCGCGCGACGACCTTGGGGTCGACGAACTCAGGTCGTCTTCCTGTGAGCCAGCTAGTCATCTTGTGCATTGTGGACGAGGACTCCGGAACAAAGAGAGGAACGCACTTCCTATGCCTGCGAATGACCACAAAGACAATTTTTCAAAGACTTGTTTTGTTAATGATGTTGTAAGTGTGTTACAAGGAAGTTTTTCTAGAGAAAAAACTTTCTACAAAATGTATGTGTGCGTGCATTTCGTACAGAGATCATTAAAGGGCTTTTGCAGAAACTAAAAAGGTGATCAGTGGTACCGCAGTTGTAAGGGAACAGGAACACGACACTGCCATGTCTCTTCTTTTTTTATTCACTACTGCGAACCTTGTACAGGTCCAAGCAGGGTCGAAACATGGCAACAAAACAATAATAACAAAAGTAATAAACATCAAAGTGTGGAGAAAGGCAATAATGAATTATTCCAGTCGGTTCTGTGCGAGGAAAAAATGAAAACTTGAATAAATCAGTTCGTGCGAAATACGGCGTCAGCGAGTTAGGATGATGGTGGCGCGTACGCCTCGATGATAAAAGCGACAGATATGGGGAAGGGTTAATAGCTAGGTCCCGATTCCAAAGCGCGGAAAGAAATTGCAAGCGTAAATTTTTTCTTCGTTGCTCAAGACGTTCAATACCATTAACCTGCATTAATTCAGAGGGTGGTTCATACGGAGAAAATTTAGAGTAAATGAATCTCACAGCTTTTCTTTGTACCTTTTCTAAACGGGTGATATTGTGTTTAGTAAACGGGTCCCAAACAACGCAAGCATATTCAAGTTTCGGTCTAATTAGTGAATTGTAAGCAATTAGTTTTACGCTCGAGGGAGAAGTTTTAAGCTTATGTCTTAGAAAGTATAGTTTACGTAAAGCGGAAGAGCAGATGTTATCTATATGTAAGTTTCATCACAAAGTATTAGTAAGCGCGACACCTAAATACTTGTACTTGGCCTATTCCTACAAAGGCGAAGAACCTAGCCTGTAGATAAAGGAGAGCGGAGATTTTCTGCGAGCGAAGCGAGGAACGACGGTCTTATCAGTGTTAACTTTCATGTCCCACGTTTTACACCATTCACAAGTCTTACCGATAGAGGAGTTAAGATGAATTTGGTCATTAATAGAAGTTATTTCTTGAAAAAGCACACAATCATCTGCAAACAGCCTGATATGCACGTTGTGATCAAGGAGGGTTGTAAGATCATTAATATATAATAAAAACAATAATGGCCCCAGCATACTTCCTTGGGGCACCCCAGAGCCGACCGGAAGGCAACCTGATTGTTCCTCATTAACTTCTACAAATTGCTACCGATTGGTTAAATAGTTTGTTATCCATATGATCAAAATTTCAGGTAGGCCAATGCTTCGAAGTTTTAATATTAGTTTGTCATGTGGGACTCTATCGAAAGATTTTCTGAAATCTAGAAATATTGCATCAATCTGACAGTTCTTATCAAGACATGAAGCAAGTGAGTGTATTACTGTCAACAGTTGCGTTATTGTTGAGTATCCTTTTCTAAACACGTGTTGAAATTTAGAGAGGACGTTTTGCGCATCTAAAAAATCATTAATCTGGTTGGCAATAATATGTTCAATTAGTTTACAACATGACGATGGAAGTGATATCGGACGGTAATTTTGCAATAACGCGCGGTCACCTTTCTTCTTCTGAATCTTGCTTAAAGTTATTTTCACCGTTGATGAGACGAAGACTGCAGTTATTATTCGCTTTGTTAATTTCAGGAGAACATAGAAAACAGCCAGCTTGTCAACGAAATGCGGAAAGAGACAATTCTGAGCGAGACGAACCAGGAATTTGTTTCTATTTTTGTCAATTGTTTTCTCCTCGTGCAGTAAACCTTTAATGTCAACGAACCTTTGAGAACGTACTTATAACGTGCAATGTTGTACTGCAGCTCTAAAAACAGCGATCATCCAAATACTTATCCCCTGCCAATGCTTCCAAATCTGCGACGTACCATACGCGACTTTCCAATATGTTGTCTGCCCAAGGGGTGCGGTAATCGAATGATTCTTGTTCATATTAATGGAAATTGCATTACGTGCTAAAGGAATTTCGAGAGATGCATTAAATGGGGTCATCAGCTGTCATTTCGCGAAGATAGTCGGATACTACTTAATAATGCAGACGCGAATGTCCCTCAAAGCAGACGCTCTATATATATTGGCCCCAACCGGTTCCGATCCCAGCCGGGTTACTAACCAATTCGAAAATGGCAGACGAAAGACAGTTTTGTCTGTTAAACGATAAGAAAAGCGACGTCTTGAAACTGATTGACACCACACAATTCGCCTATAGGCGAATCATACGAACCGTTGACAAAGCATTTCCTTTTGCAATGTTTGCAGATTTAGGTCTTTGGATGCCGTTGTATTACCCTTCAGTAAGAGTATTTCTTCGTGCTCTTCCGCTCAACCACTTTACACGTTACTTATGAAGCTGCTAATGTGAGCCCTATTTTCTGCTTTGCTCCAGGAGCACCGCGGAATCATTATTATTCTTTTTTCCTTTTTAGTAGTTTCATGAAACTCACGTTCCGGCCAAAGGGGGCACGTGGACTGCCCCGTACCCACGGACCACGTCATTCGCGAAGGCATCCAAGCCGTAGACGGCGAGGACGAGCTGCGGCCCTGTTTGGAGAGAAGACGTCGAAGAAAGGGATAAAAGAAATATCTACTCCTTTACGCCATACACCAAATCTTTCACCTTAGCCCAAGCCTCTTCTATGCTTCACTTTATAGAAAATTTATGAAACAGCCCTTCTATGCGTAGAAAATATGCTAATGCAACAAAGAAATATCAAATACTAAGATACCTCAAGAATACAGACAGGTTGTTTGCTGCACAAAATATAAAGCCTAAACTCCTTTGGCCTGGCTTATTTGCCTTCACAAACACTAGACAGAACTACAAAAATTGATACTTTCTTTGTTGTACATTAAAGAACTGTTTTCTTAGGTACCTTTTTTTTTCAATCGACTGTGTTTTTAATAACTTATTTCAAATTGTCACACATTTGATGCGTATGCCGGAGTAGCTAGTGCTGCCATTTGTTAGTTTGATCGTTCTGAGTGCAATATATCATAAAATATTTGGATGCTACTGGCTTTATAGCAAGGCTATCAGCAGTCTATAAATAAACGCGCCAATCTTGACTGCACCACCAGCGTTTTACATAAGCGAGGAAAGGTCAAACATTAACGAACAACGTATTTTAGGTTCAAAAGAAGCAGGAAAGGGACAGCTACTGACGCTTTAAGCATTTTTGAGGCAATGTTCCGTGTTAATTTAATTTCTTTCACAGCAGAACCACGCACCTAGCTATTAGATCTAACCATACCCGATCCCCAACTTCTTTCCTGAACTAGACAAGACGACAATGCACCAGGATATGACGAATTTCTAGCAGGAAGAGGTGGCAGCAGCAAAAATGTTTACGAAAGATAAAAAGTTGCCATAGGGTGTGCGCCCAGTGTGTTAGTGCGAGCAGATGGAAGATGCCAAAATGTTGTGTTAACAGCATTTGTAACCTATTCATCACCGCAGTAAACTGTAAAGCAGTTATCTACTGCTAAATGTAAATAATTATGAGACGTATTCAGTTACAATTAGTGACATTACGGGACGGCCTTAATCATGCTTCAATCTGCGTCTCCTCTTTCGAATCCTCTTCCTCACACACGCGCTCCGCGACTCTCAACTGCAATAAAATCGTAAGCTTACATGTTATGTACAAGACCATCCAAGTTAGACGTTAAGTCCTGTTTGAAGAAAGCCTTAAAAAGTGCCTACGCGGGATAGTACTAGCGCGCCTGATATGGTATCCACAAGCTTCGTGTTTGATTCTCATCTTACCCCTTCACTTCATGTCCTCTCGGTTATGCCACGTGATTCTTTGGCGGCATATTGCCAGCTGACCAATAAGTCAGTGTCCTTTTACGTCACCTCTAACCTACGTCACCTCCCCTTGAAAATCTGAAATTTTACACATACGCCCTCACCAAAGTGTACGGCCAAAATTGAGCTCTTTCTGGAGACAGGACCAATTCCTGAAGGCACAGAAGTCCCGGTACTGGGGCTCTTCATTCACCAACATTGACGGTCGGATACTACCCTGACCAAACTCCGCAAGATGGGTGACCACGTGGGCCGCATTGTCCACCGTTTCTAACAAACGCGGGAGTTGCGGTACAAAGACGCCTTGCGGATGGCGCATGCATTCACGACCACTCGAATCCTGTATTCGACTCCCTATTTCCACCTTCAGAAACAAGACGAGGCTGCATTCGAAGTCATGCTGTGCAAAATTATTAAGAGCCCTCGATCTCCCGGTGAACACCTTCAACGATCGTCTCCTGGGCCTGCGCATGATGAATACGTTCTGGGAGATCAGAGAGGCTTACTTAACCAACCAAGACACACGTCTTCCTAAGTCACTGTCGGGTCGCCGCCCCCTCGCCCGGCTACACCTCCAACATACCCTTATGGAAGAGTGTGTACGTCTCCCTTTCGAGTGGAAATGCACCCTCCACTTGCACCCTTTTCCTAACATGACACGTGACTTCCACAATGAGCGGCGCCTTACGCGAGCGGATGCCCTGGGCCGCCATTATGGGTCGAAACCCGGCACTTATTACGTGAACGATTCCGGTGCTCACAATGAGAGATGGTACATGGCCGCAGTGATCCACCAGTCCAAAACACTCAACAGGCTTATATCTCGCGCCCGCGACATATCTCACGCGAAGGAGGTCACCGTTACGCTAGCTGCGACCCGCACTGATTCCAAAACAATTATCTCCGACTCGCGAGGGGCCTCTCGAAACGTCAAACGAGGCTGGGCTCATACTTCGCCCCCCGACTATTTTAAAATTGCGCCTATACCTGCGTCGATCCTCGCTCAGCGAAACATAGTATGGGCCCCTGCTCATAGGGTCTCAAAGGGAATGAGGCAGCCGACGCCGCCGCCCGCGCGCTCTCTTTCAGGGCTTCCTCTCTCGACTCCCTATGTCATTATTTAGAATTCGAACCTGGGTATTCTTTTAAAGACATTGCTCTTTATTATTAGTCGTGTTATAGTCTTCACCCTCGTCGGAGTAAAGGTTTATCTAAGACGGAGGAGCGACTTCTACTCCATCTCTATACCAACACTGCTGTGCCCGGCAGCAGATATTTTATTCTTTCCTTCACGGGCAGTTGTCCGTACTGTGCGGAGAGGTCTTCAGACATCTACCACATGGTGTGGGCGTGACCATCAAACTCAGCTGTTTCTCCTCACCCCAAACCCACTCGGGAGGACTGTGAGGCGACCCTGCTCGGCTGCTATGACCTACAGGCCCAAACGGCCTTGGGCGAGCGCGCCCGGGCAGCAGCAGACGCCACCGGGGTCCCGTACTAAGAACCCCCCCCCCCCCCCCCCCTAATATTTGCAAGGGCCGGATCTTCAAGGTCCGGCGCATGCATACCCTTATCCCCTTTTGATACATTAAACGTTGTTCACCAACACCATGTAGACGCAGGACGCTATGCTCCAGCTGAAACATCAGATCCTGGACGAAAAGATCCATTTTACCAAATCCATCCTCGGACTCTGCCTCGAAAGCGCATCCGAATGGGTCACACACTCAGCGATTCTGGTCCAACTCTCGCGCATAAACCTCGGCGAAATAGATATAAATACGTAAAAAGAAGGATGCACCTCGTGGTAATGATTGGTTTTGCGCATAAGTGCGAAAAAGTAGTATCTCACCAACCTCAATGAAGTTGCTCACTTCGTAGCACACGTTCTCACGTACCGTGCCGGAGATACTCATGGCGAAGAAGACTGAGAGGCTGAGAGTTTTAATGAATTAGCCGCAGCCTTCTACCTAGCCCGTCGAACATTCCCTCCTCCTAGCGGCAAACTATTCAGAGCTCGATCAGGCAGTCGCCTGGAGGCTATTACTAACAAATACATACCCGAACCCGCTCTAGTAAAACAGGTGTAAGGTGTTTATAGGAGCACCAAGACCGCAAGCAACGTTCGCAAACCAAAGCGACGGGGGTAGCGTTCTAATCAACAGGGCAGTGCCAACAAGGCTCCGGCTCCACTTCGTCTACCTCTTCGGGTTGGCGCGCGAGCTGATGGCGATCGGGATTACTACAATACCCCCCGGCGGAAAAGGAGCCATCCTGGCGACTCATGGTGAAGAAAGGGTAGGGGGATCATAATACGGCTTGAGGCGGTCGACATGTACAGTTTCTCGGCCGCGGCGGTGATGATCTGGAAATGGGTTCAAGGGCTCTACTACGTAATTGACGGGAGAAGATTGTTCGAGAATGCGGTAAGGTCCATGATAGCGCGATAGGAGTTTGGATGAGAGGCCGGGTGCAGAGGAAGGCACCCAGAGCCAAACGAGGGCACCTGAGGGATATGAAGGCGCTGGATTTGTAGGGCCCCGGTTATGCTTTTGTTGAGCCTGGTTCTCCGTTGTGAAGGAGCGCGCCAATTGTCGGCATTCTTCGGCAAATGTGTGCGCTTCAGACAGTAGAGTGGTCTCTGAAGCGTCGGGTTGGTAGGGCAGGATAGTATCCATGGTGGACGTGGGTTCACGACCATATAAACGAAAGAAGGGGGAGAACCCAGTCGTAGTCTGCGTAGTCGTATTGTAGGCGTACGTTAGGAAAGGCAGCACTTGGTCCCAATTAGAGTGAGCGCTATCAACGTACATGGCTAGCATGTCACTAAGAGTGCGATTAAATCGCTCAGTCATGCCGTTCGTTTGGGGGTGATACGCTGTGGTGCTCCGGTGAATGATCTGGCACTGTTTGAGGAGGGCTTCGACAGTGTCGGAAAGAAACGCACGTCCGCGGTCACTGATCAATTCATTCGGTGCGCCGTGACGAAGAACGAGGCGGTGCAGAATGAACGAAGCAACATCCCGTGCGGTGGCAGACTGCAAGGCCGATGTTTCCACGTAACGGGTTAGGAGGTCAACGGCTACGATGACCCAGCGGTTGTTAGCCGACGTGGTCGGAAGCGGGCCACACATATCGATACCGACACGGTCAAAAGGGCGGCTGGGGCAAGGCAATGGCTGCAACGGAGCAGCTGGCTGAGGGGATGGATTCTTGCGACGTTGGCAGGCGGTACAGGATCGGATATACTGACGAATGAAGCGGTACATGCCGCGCCAGTAATATCTCATACGCAGTCGAGAATAGGTTTTCATGACACCTGCATGGCCGCATTGGGGATCGGCGTGGAAAGAGGCGCAGATTTCGGCACGGAGATGTCGCGGAATCAGGAGAAGCTACTTTCGCCCTGTAGGATGGTAATTGCGGCGGTATAAAAGTCCATCACGAGTGACGAAGTGGTGGGCCTGACGACGAAGTGCACGTGACGGAGACAGCTCTGCGGGCGTAGACAGGAATGTTAAGAGGGAGGATATCCATGGATCCTTCTGCTGCTCAGATTTCATGTTGGTAATGTTGAGCGGCGACATATCGTAGGCACAAACGAAGCCAGCCGTCGAGTCGTTAGGAAGCGGTGAACGGGAAAGGGCATCAGCGTCGGTGTGCTTGCGTCCAGGTCGATAGATGACGTGGATATCGTACTCCTGAAGACGTAACGCCCAGCGGGCGAGGCGGCCGGAGGGGTCTTTGAGGGAGGATAGCCAACAGAGCGCGTGGTGGTCGGTAACAATGTAGAATGGGCGACCGTAAATATAAGGACGAAACTTGGTAATAGCCCATATGTTGGCCAGACACTCCTTTTCGGTCACAGAATAGTTCGATTCCACTTTCGTGAGGGTACGACCAGCGTACGCGACGACATACTCGGAATATCCAGGTTTCCGTTGAGCAAGAACAGCGCCCAGACCTACGCCGCTTGCATCAGTGTGTATTTCGGTCGAGCAGGCAGGGTCAAAGTGGCGGAGTATAGGGGGAGAGACCAGTAGACGGCGTAGTGTACTGAACGCAGCATCACAGGCTGGTGACCAAAAGGAGAGGTTCGGGCCTCCGGCGAGTAGTTGCGTTAAAGGGGCGATGATACTGGCGAAGTTGCGGATAAAACGGCGGAAATACGAACATAGACCGATAAAACTTCGAAGTTCTTTCAAGGTTGTGGGCTTGGGGAAGTCTGAGACGGCACGAAGTTTGGTAGGATCCGGTAGAACGCCATCCTTGGATATGACATGACCAAGTATTGTGAGCTTGGTAGCGGCAAAGTGACATTTCTTCAAGTTGAGCTGTAGGCCGGCTTCAGTAAGGCACATAAGGACACGCTGAAGGCGCAGAAGGTGGGAAGGGAAATCTTTCGAGAAAACGACAATGTCATCTAGATAACAAAGACACGTTTCCCATTTGAGCCCACTGAGAATGTTATCCATCATTCTCTCGAAGGTGGCGGGGGCGTTGCACAGTCCGAACGGCATCACATTGAATTCATACAATCCATCGGGAGTGATGAAGGCTGTTTTCGGGCGGTCAGCGGAAGCCATCGGTACTTGCCAATAGCCAGAGCGCAAATCTAGCGACGAAAAGAACTCTGCTCCTTGCAAACAATCTAGCGCGTCGTCAATTCGTGGTAGTGGGTAAACATCTTTGCGGGTTATCTTATTCAGACGCCGGTAGTCCACACAGAAGCGGATCGTGCCATCTTTCTTCGTCACCAAAACTACGGGGGAGGCCCAAGGGCTATGAGATGGTCGTATGATGCCCCGTTGAAGCTTATCGGCGACATTGTCACGAATGACGCGGCGCTCAGTGGGCGACACGCGATATGGTCGCTGCCGCAGGGGAGCATGAGGACCAGTGTCGATTGCATGAGAAACGGTCAAGGCGTGGCCCAAGGAAGGCTGGGAAACGTCAAAAGATGCACTGAAGCGCTGAAGGAGGGCGACTATTTGGTCCAGTAGGGCGGACGTAAGGTCGGTCGCGATAGCTCGATGAAGGGCGTCGACAGGAAGCTCATCACTCGTAGCAGCACAAGACGTCAGGGCAGCGACGTTAGGAAAAACTTCAGGTTCGGAGAACATGTAAGTGCGATCAGGGTCCAGCTCTTCAATGTAGCCGAGGCACTCCCCGCGAAGAACAGCCGTTAGGCAGGGAAAAGGGTTGGAAGCATAGATGACACAGCTGCCATCAGAAATTGTTAGAACGGCGAAAGGAAGAAGGAGGCGGTTATGGTGGGCGGAGGCGAGTTTGGGCGTAAAGAGAACAGGACTAGGGAGGGCAGATGTCTAAATAAGGGGAACGAGAACAGAAGAAAAGGGAGGAATGTCGGTGTCTGCAGCTACAAGGAGTTTAGCAGGGCGCACAGGCGGGTCATACAGGAAAACATTACACACAGGGGAAAGCTCAACTTCAGCACGGGCACAATCACAGCACTGTGAGTTGACAGAAAGTCGTAGCCGAGGATGATGTCGTGGGAGCAGTCGTAAAGCACCACCATCTCGACGAGATACGTAATGTCTTTGATGCAAACTCGTACCGTGCACGCTGCCACTGGGGTGATGCGCTCTGAACTGGCCGTACGAAGCGAAAAGGCAGAAAGCGGCGTCGTGACCTTGCGAATTTTCCGGCGAAGGGCATCACTAATGACGGAAACGGCAGCACCGGTATCCACCAGCGCAAGAACGGGAAAACCTTCTACGAACACTTCAATGACGTTGGCGGGAGAAGGCGGAGGACTTAACGAGTTCGTCAAACGCGCAGTTCTTGCCTCCGGAACTGCGGCATTCAGTTTTCCCCTTGCGTAGGGCCCTGTCGCCGGACCATTGGCGAAATGAAACGTCGGCGAGGTGAAGGCGAACGGCGTGTCGAGTACTGAGCCCGAGGTGGAGACGATCCAGAAGAGACGTTGCTCAAGGGCGACTCGGGATCGTAGTGGTACTGACGAACTGTGTTCTCAGGATGAAGCGGGCGCTGACGGCAAAGGCGAGCAACGTTACCCGGGAGCCCGCAAGCATAGCAAATTGGGCGATTGTCGGCGGTTCGCCATGGGTTCGTAATGCGGCGTCGCGGTCGAGGGATCTGAGACTGAGGGGCCAGGAAACGAGGTGGAGCATAAAATGTAGGGCCGTTCTGGTACGACGATGTTGGAAGCGGACAGCGCGTTCTAGCGGTTACTTGAGCGTAAGTGAGTGGTGCTTGCACAGGAGCGATGGGAACACTAGAAGGCAGCGCTTCAGCGACTTTCTCCTCGATAACTTGGCGGATAGCCGGCGAGATGGATGGCTCGTTGGCCGGCGCTAATTGCGAAGTGCAGACGGTCGGCTGAACTGGGTGGAGGAGGGACAGCTGGCGTGCAACTTCTTCGCGGATGAAGTCTTGGATATTCTGCATAAATTGAGACTGTTCCGCAGACGGCGTAGCCAGTGCCAAGCCAGCAATGCCGGCAGGTGTGGCAGCCCGCCGCGTAGAAGCGCGTTGCTTTCGTAGCTCGTCAAACCTCTGGCACAGTGTTATAATGTCGAATACGGAAGTAGGGTCTCTGGCCGACATCATATAGTACGCATCATCAGTGAGACCTTTTAGAACATGTGTGACTCTTTCGGGCTCGGGCATTGACGGATTGACCCGCTTGCAGAGGTCAACCACGTCCTCAATGTAGCTAGTAAACGTTTCTTCGGGACGTTGAAGCCGTGCATGGAGGCGTTGTTCGGCGCGGAGTTTACGTACCGCAGGACGGCCGAAGACATCCGCGAAGTTCTTCTTGAAGACAGACCACGTCGGAAGATCGGCTTCGTGGTTTCGAAACCACAGATTCGCCACGTCCGTGAGGTAGAAGAGGACGTTGCTCAGTTTGATGGAATCGTCCCAGCGGTTGTAAGTGCTGACGCGCTCGAAAGAGGCCAGCCAGTCGTCAACGTCGTGGTCGTCGGTACCACTGAAGAAAGGTGGGTCACGGGGGCGTTGTGCCCCAGGACAGAAGATGGAGGCAGGAGTGGCAGGGATGGGCGTCGATGGTCGGCTGGGAGCGTCCTGCATGGTTGTGACCGAAGGCGGTAGCGTGCGGTTCCGAAGTTCCAGGGTGAAATTTGCGAGGAGGACTGGGGCGACGACCGAACCTCCACCAAGTGTAAGGTGTTTATAGGAGCAACAAGACCGCAAGCAACGTCCGCAAACCAAAGCGACGGGGGTAGCGTTCTAATCAACAGGGCAGTGCCAACAAGGCTCCGGCTCCATTTCGTCTACCTCTTCGGGTTGGCGCGCGAGCTGATGGCGATCGGGATTACTACACAGGATTTACCCCCCAAAAATATGACACCAACACATGCAAGGACTGCAAGACAAGCACCGAAACACTTAAGCACATACTCTGGGAGTGCGAGATAGAACTGAAAGGCGTTAATCCTGAAATCCTATCGTCAAGGTGGTGCGCCGATTTGCGCAGCTCCAGCCTCAACGACCAACTCTGGGCCATCCAGCAGGCCTCTCGATGTTCTCACGTGTAAGACCTAGGCCCGGTCGCGTTAAAACCCGCCAGACACCAAATAAAGCTATTCTTTCTCCTCCTCCTCGAAGCTGCACCACAACAGTAGCAGGTGCCATGCCAGGAGCTCAATGCTACCGCTCCCATTTCTCAAGCTCGGCTCACTGTAGAGCTGACGCCGAAACCTTCCTGTTGCTATTGTGCTTGCTTCGCTGGGGTGGTGCCAGTGGTAAGACACCCGACTACTATGCCGGAGTTCCCGGGTTCGAACCCGACCCCGAAAGGAAGTGGCGTCCGTGTGCTGTGCGATGTCAGCGTAGGTTAAAGATCCCCAGGTGGTCGAAATTACTCCATAGCCCTCCACTACGGCTCCCACTTCTCCCTTTCAACTTTGACTCCCACCTTCCTCCCTTCCCTTGCGGCTCGGTTCAGGTGTCCACATTGCAAGTGTGACAGATACTGCGCCTTTCCCTTCCTGTCAACCAATTCTTCTTTATTATTATTATTATTATTATTATTATTATTATTATTATTATTATTATTATTATTATTATTATTATTATTATTATTATTTCGGCTTTATCGGTCTGCTTTGCAGGACCTACCGTATGTTGAAGATTGAGAGACGATCCCTCGTAAAGTTGGTGCTATCGCATCTTTTGACAAGTTTTCCCTAAT
The DNA here is from genome assembly GCF_055883805.1 of Amblyomma maculatum. Classification (NCBI taxonomy): domain Eukaryota; kingdom Metazoa; phylum Arthropoda; class Arachnida; order Ixodida; family Ixodidae; genus Amblyomma; species Amblyomma maculatum. The sequence continues at coordinate 94,238,831 of NC_139348.1, forward strand.
TAGGTGGTCGAGGATCGTGCTATCTGTTCGAGTGTCCAAATTCCGTAGCGCGGAAATTTATCGAGGACATTTACGCAAGCTTGCAAAATCTCACGGGTAGTTGTCTGCACTTACAAAAATGGTGACGTTCTACTTGCTCATTTGTTGTTCTTGTGAATATACAGCGTATGAACAGCAGCAATGAAAGTGTCTTCGTCAACACTTGACGCAGCGTTTGACCAAGGGCCTGCAGAGCTCCATATTCACCTGCCCTTAAGCAAAGGGTGAGGTTGGCGGGAGGGATCCGACCAACATGTTTCCAAAGGTGCGGTTCTCAGAACGCGAAACTATCCTCTTATATTGCTTCGACGCACGGGCCTCGTCAAGGCTCCCTCCTCAACGTCATTGAATAAAATCAAATCAAATTTAATTTTGCTTTGTGCAAGATACAAGGATGGAGCCGCCACAAAAGGCTGCTGCTGTGAGCAGCTTGACGAGGCGGCTGTCCCATTCTTAACGGCAGCATTGGCACAATAAACAGTGATTTATACGCAGCAATAAGACGAAAAACACATCGAAAGTGTACAAGCATCAACTTTTATGCATAAATAATAGATAACAAGAAGGAGAAGGAGAAAATAATCACTTCAGCCGCAGACATACTCGTCAACAGCTGGACACAAAGAATAAATAACAAGAAGGAGAACGACAAAATGATCACTTCAGTAGCAGACATACTCGTAAGGCTAATAAAGTAAATAACATCACAAAAATTAGTTTTCAATAATTTTCTGGGCAGATTCGTCACATCAATAAACTGTTGAGCATAATTACTCAGGAGGGCTGGAAGTCTGTAGGCTACTGATTGAAAGGAATAAGTTCTGAGGTCAGTTGGTACGTACCATATATCAGGATGATGTGTATGTGATATGATTTCTCTTTTGTGTGGAAATGTTTTCAAAAAATGACTTATTACTCCTTACTTCGCGGTAATATGATACCGTCCGTCGGTGGTTATAACATGCCCAAACAGAATTATTTCCAATTTGCTATAGAGATATTCTGTGTGATACATGTCGTACTTGCGCTGTTATCTTATTCTCGGCTAACATTTTCTATTTATTTAACATCCCCCACTTTTTCTTTTTTTTTTTACAACCGTTATGTTTTATGGCGATAAAAAGGCTTCCCGAGATTACTGCAGAATCTGCCCTTGAGAATTGTGTAAGCTTGAGCGTTCTTGCTTTGTCCGAGAGTTGTACCAGTGGGATTCCGCGAGTGACAGATACTGCGCCTTTCCTTTCCTGTAAACTAATTATAGAACGTCGGAGAGCTTTGATGCGTTCAAGGAAACGCTGTTTGTATTCGACAAAGGGAGTTCGATGTACCGTGTGCAGCGCAACGCTCGGGCTTTCGCACTTCGTGTAACACGGAAGATTCTGCAGTACTCTCAGAATTTTCCAGACTGCAGTTGGTTGATTCCCTCTGTTCGCACTTATAACCACTCCCACTCATTTGCGCGCGCAAATCACGCCATTTCCCGCTCGTTTGATCTCAAGCATTTCAAATATCCCACCACAGGATGTTAGGCCTACGTCACCGAAATTCGAGCACCAAATGACCCAATTTAAATAACATTACCCCACCGGGCTATTTCGGCGGAACATGGCTGACGGCCTTTTGGTTCACAATTACTCACCTAACTGATTATACTAATTGCTTAATTAACACACATCAAACATACCACTTGTACTCCTCTCCTTGACGCTCTATCTGATGGCACGACTCTTTTTCTGATACACCAACTAGTTCCTTTTATAGGGTTCCGACAAGGCCACGCCCATGCCAAACCCGGTACGTAGCCATACAATGCTTACGCATTAATAACGTTATCAAAATAAACTATCCTGGAGTTCTCATCCGCATTCTTGATGCGGCGCGGATCCTGGTTAAGGGAGCGAACAGGCGCTACTGGCCGCCCAAAGAGACACTAGAGACTCGTAGACAATGGAGAAGAGAAAAAACTTTAGATGGCAGTGCAGGCTGCATAGAAAACGAAACTGGAATCTATGTGGGACACACCATTTCTGCAGACACCCGATGCATTAGGCCATCATGTTTAGTTAGCTAATTAAGGTGAATAATCGGAGGCATATATCTATTGATTTCCATTTCTACCACTAACTAGACAAGTAGGTACGTGCCAATTGGGCAGAGAAATGGTGTGATGCAGCCCGGAACACTTTGTGAACCTATGGTGCGTCACAATTTGCATACGAGTGAAGTCATAGCTGGTCCAACGGGGAGACCTGTTAGCGACAGCATGCGCCACAGTTTGCAAACTAACGAAGTCATATGTGGTCCAAAATGGGGAATCGTCAGTGCTGCCCGAATGTACTAGTGAGGCCACACTACTGTTATATCTCTGGTGTATGCGCTTCGGTGGCTTAAAATTGGCAGTGGCTTAGCTTGGTTAAGCCTGGTAATTGCGAAAGCAATAGCTGTGGGTACGCCTAGGTTCAGCTGGTGGTGTAGCTGGTTGTGATGCTTATGGTTATGCTTGTTCAACTCTTGTTTATTGCGGGGTTCTACCTGGTTATTCTATGTATAAACTAGTAGCGAGGCAAGGCGTGCCGTGGCTGCAACGATATACTTGGTTGTTGGTGAGGTTAGGACAGAATATACAACTGCCGCTCCGACACAGGCTGCAACGGCATTCTTTACGCCAGAGAAATGAAAGCATCCCTGAAGACTGCATTGCTTCCACCTGCCGCTAGGCCACCTCCTATAGTATCCAACGTTGCACCCCCGGCGGTAGCTGCGGTAGGAGCGGGAGCTAGGCCGCGGTTGGTAGCTACCGCTTCGCGAGTTGACGGCACGAGTTGGGGGCCCTGTTTTTGCGGCAGATGGGATGACGTCACTCCGGCTATAGCGCTCCCTCACGGAGGGAGCGGGAGTTAGGCCACGTTTGGTAGCTACCGCCTCGCGAGTTGAGGGCGCGAGTTGGGGCCCCTGTTTTTGCGCAGCTGTGCTTGGCGGCGCTCCAAAGTTCACGCTAAAGAACGGTAGCTACCGCCTCGCTACGCGAAGGGCTGAAAAGTGAAAGCAGTATTGCTTTCGCAATAAAAATGGCGGTCATAAGAATTGCCTTAGCAACACTCAGATTTGCGAGCCTCGACAATGTGGAGCGAGGCACGATAGCATATCTCAATTTTATTACCCCGCCTGGGTGGCGCTGTGGTTATAGCGCTCGACTGCTGTTCCCAAGAATGCGGGATCGAACCCCGGCCTTGGCGGCCGCTTTTCGCTGGAGGCGAAAAGCAAGGCACCCGTGTGCTGTGCTATGTCAGCGCACGTTAATGAACCCCAGGTAGTCGAAATTTCCGCAGTCCTCCACTACGGCGTTTCTCATAACCTGAGTAGCTTTCGGACGTAAAACCGGGACCAACCACAAACCAGATTTTATTACATCGCATCACAACGTACTGCACCCACATTCGCGTTATTCCTACAGTATCACACTTATTGTTGAATGCATGAGATCATGGCACTTCACGTGACATTCGGCTCCACAACTTCGGTGACGCGCCCCGCGTTCCTTTACATACATAAGGCTATCGCCCTGAATGCATTGCTTCGGTTAAACATAATTGAAACACCTTTTGCGAGGGATAGTGTATTTGGTTTACTTTGCTTGGTTTAGTGTTTGTTTTTAGAGCGCTGCTCTTTCACGCCCGTTACTGCATTTCACATCGTCGTCGCTGTTGGCCTCGTAACCAGCTCCATCCCCTCTTTCTCCGTGGCACTAACCAGTACTATAGTGCCTAGAAATATACTGTACCAGTACTAATGGCTAACTAGTCACTAAATACTACTCACTAATGATTAACCATTCATTAAGCACCACTAATCGGTCGTTAGTCGTGACTAAATAGTCATGATTAATGACAGATATGACGCCATCACATTGTGACGTCATCCGCCGTGACGTCATGACCCGTGTGGCCCCATCGTGATGTTACATCCGGTCATGTGTAATAACCAGAAGTGATAAAAACGTCATACCCGGTAATGATGCTATGAGTGATGATATCATCAGGAACTTCACGCATGTACAAAGCAAACCTCACCAGGCGTTCGATCCAGGCGTCCGTGCGGCACCTTTCATTTGGCGCTTCCTCGAACGCCGCACTACACAGCATACAGGAATAGATGCAGTACAGCAGCCATCAGCGGCGTTTAAAATTGGTTGACAGCAAAGAGACGGCACAGTATCGTTCACAGTTCGCGGACCTCTTAACCAAGCAATAAACAGAAAAACTCATTGATATATAGGAAGCATTTACACCGTGAGAGGAAGGGAAAGGCACATAAACTGTCTCACTCAAAAAAAACTGATTTATTTATAGGAAGGGAAAGGCTCGGTAACTGTCTCACTTGATTTCTGTGGACACCGCAACCGCGCCGTAAAGGAAGGGAGGAAGATGGGAGTGAAAGTGGAAAGAGAGAAAGAGGAGCCGTAGTGGAGGGCTACGGAGTAATTTCGACCACCTGGGGATCTTTAACGTGCGCTGACATCGCACAGCACACGGACGCCTCTTCTTTTCGCCTCCATCGAAACGCAGCCGCCGAGGTCGGGTTCGAACCCTCCTCCGCTGCCTCGTGCAGACAGAAGAGAAAATAGAGAAGAAAGAAAAGGAAGAGGGAGTATTATCACTGCATAACCATTACCATAACCACAAGCACCACAAGCAGCTACACCACTAGCTGAACCTAGGCGTAGCCATAGCTATGGCTTTTGCAATTACCAGGCTTAACCAAGCTAAGCCACTGCCAATTTTTTTTTTTGTGCCTATGCGAGCTGGTATGTTACGGTACAATCAACATCGTCCGGTCCGAGGTACGGTGCTAGCCCAGTTGTAATGTATTGTATCTTCCCTCAATCAATAGTGGCCAACTCTCAGGTGGTGCAAGCCTGCTTCGGTCCCTTGAATGAGTAATTCTAAAAGGCGCCATTCGGCCTCGTTGTAGAACATTAGGAGGGACGTGTAAGGGACCGACAAGTCACAGGATATTAGCGGGAAAGACCGGGCATGCAAATGCATGTTTTGTCAAGTTTGTCAGTAGCGTGACCTCAAGCGCGAGGCCCGAGCTCAGATGCAGTTCGCACAAGCGCCCTTCATACCACGTTCTTACCTCGGACTGTAAAAATGATAAAAAGCGAATGAACTAAACGTCATGTACACGTACGACAGGTGAAGTCAGACTATGAAGCACCCTAACACAGCGTGCAAGCGTCAAGCAAACGGACCGAGAGTACTCGTCCGGCTGCATCAATAATCCGGCTGTCAACCTCCGTTGTGCGGCTACTGCGGAATCGAAGACAAAACATTTTGAATCATGGTCTAACGGTCTACTTCGGTTTCGGAAATTATTCGCTGCCTTTCCACTCTACAGCCGCAGTAGCCACAGTGGCTATAAACATAATGAAGTAAAACAGCGCAAGGAACGGGACAAAAACACGGAGGGAAAGAAACAAGAACACCGGCGTCCGTGTCCGTGTTGCTTTCCCTCCGTGTTTCGTCCAGTTCCTTGCGCTGTTTTATTTCATTATGCAGTACCAACTAGCCCGGCATCTTGCACTTCTGGGCTATAAACGCTACTGATACGCGGAAAACTGCAGTGCAGGTTCCTTATGAGAGACATTGCAGGGAAAAGCTGCGGAAAAAATTGACCACCTGAGGATCCTCAATGTGCGCAGACTTCGCACAGCACAAGAGTGCCGTACTCTTCGGATCCATCGTAAAGTGACCGCCGCGGCCGGATTTTGATCCGGCTTTCTTAGGTCCAGCAGTCGAGAGGCCTAACCACTGCGTGACCGCGGCGGGGCAGTTTTGTACTTACATCCCCAAACATTGCTGCTCTTGTATGTGATTTCGATGGGAAAGTTCCAGATGAAAATACGGCGGGAATCTCGGCTTTTCCTCGTCACCTGCGAGATCCCTTCTTCGACTCCCTGTGGAGGAAAGAAAACAATTAGCCGTGGTTTAAACTTATGTATACCGAATAAGACGCACTAAAGCACTGTTTGGCATGCTTTTAAATTGCAGCTTAGAAATTAGAGGTTTGTACAGACCTTCCAGCAGTGTTTAACATTTTTATTACACAGCATACAGAGGAGGTATATATGTGATCGGTTCGTGCCTCTATCTGCAACTAGCCTCCGCCTTGATAATAGCTGTGGATGCTAATTGCAACCGAAATGGCATGGCGCCACACAGAAGGCTTCGCGAAGAAGGGTTCCGTTCCGATTTTGATAAGAAAGAGAGCCAATCCTGTAGTTAGTGATGCCATACGAGAGATTGGCGCGCCAGTGGGGATAGGTGGAGGGGCCATGCCACAGGGGTATCTAGTGTGAACAGTATTTTCCTATATATGTATACATGCTCGTTCGATGTCTTGACAACCTCGGACGTCACCGTTACTATAGTAATCAGGCGAGGAACCGCAAAGATCTTCGCTCTCCTCAGACTATCGTAAATTGTTTTCGCACTAAAAGTTCTTAATATGCGGTTTTTATGGCCTTCCAGCAACTGAAGCAATTATCTACAATAGCGTATTTTCTCTCGAAACTGCCCGTGTTTTGGCTGCTGCGCACGACAGGGATGTGTGCATCTGTGGGCAAATCAGGTAATCAGGCGAAAGAAATATTGTCGCAGAGGGCGATTAGGGCAGGTACTGCAGGACCACTCTACTGGGAAACCAAAAGTACTACCGGAATAACCTCATAAAATCTCATCTAATCGCATAGACTCTCGTACAGTGTACATCATTATCATAAAATATCGTACATAGTTTATGTTAATGTAAAACAAAACTATGACACCTTATGCAATTATATGTGACTTGTATGTGATTCTTATGTGAATTGAGTGATACTGTGTGAGAAAATGTGAGGTTATTGCCTCATACAATTTTTTCTGTAGAGCAGCACCGGTAAGACTATTTGAGGTTAAATGCAGCTTCAGTGAAACTTTTGCCCCCCGCAAACAAACGGCCGCTGATACGACAGCACTACCTCAACTCATTGGCGCTGGCATTCGAATAACGGGGACACCCTTGCTCGACGAGTCCTCATTTCCATTACGAGACTCGACCTCACGGTGTTTCTCACACAATTGCTTTTAAACTCCGCAAGCAAGCGACAGCGACAGGGCCTTCTTGATGAAGAGGGTCCAAAGGGAGGATTTTTCAGAGGCGATCAAAGAAGGACGGACATTGGCGTGGTGAGTGGAGACAGCACTACAAGGAAGGCGTAATTCAAGTAATAAACAACGCTTCCTGAAATTTCAATGTACCGCCTGGGTGGAGAAGAGAAAAGGATGACTGCTGGGCCCTTGACTGCTAGTGCTTTAGATCAATGCAACTTCCCTCAGCGATGTAGGCATCGGAATGCTGTTGGCGCATATATAGGAATACTGCGTTATATCTCCATTCCTTACGGATTTCATTATCCTAATGGAATCATCCACGATATGGCATAGACGCGTAAGTACCAGTATTAGGCTAAAATCGAGCAAATCAATGTTTGGTCCTGTGGTTCCGGAATATGGACAATTAAATGTAACCAAGGAACCTAACCAGGAGGTAGGAGTAGAAAATACCATAAATATTTTGAGAAAACTATATTTACCAACCAAACTCGATTGTACAGCCGAAAGCAGTGCAAACAGAAATATATGGCGAAAAGGGACATATGAACCTTATATCACATATTAGGGGATGTAATTCTGAGGTAACCATAGCTATATATGAAAAAGTATCAGTCGAAAAACTACACAAAATTTTCCATTGCCATAACGAAACTTATGTGCGGTTTTAGACAGTGAAGTTGTTGTGACGACAGAAACATGTCTATTAAAATCACAGTTATGTGTTGTTTCAACTGCAAACTACTGCAGAACAACAGCCTATATAAAAATACTCCAGAAAAACTACAAAACTAGAAAGCAGTGCTTTAGGACTGCAGAAACGTCTGGTGTTACGACAGAAAGACAATATTTGGCCGCCTCCTTGAGAAGCTTTGCTAATATTTAAGGTTTTTTTGCTTAGGTTTAGTGACATAGGGCTCCTATTTGGTTATGTTTTGTTCGTTCATTTAAATAACATAAAATTCATCTGGTGACCTGTTCAGTCTGTTATGCAAACGAACTGTGTGTCAGAGGCGGTTGGTCTGTTTGGAATACGACGACTGTTCACGTAACGCCATGATCGTTTTTGACTCGACGCACATTTTCAGAATGCAGTTTTCATGCGCCCAATTGGAGGTTCGGCCGCTTCTCCGTTGCTGTCGTTGCCGGTGTAATCGAGGGAAACAGGGTCACGAGCCAAAGAAAGAACGGTACAGGAGCCACAAGATCTGCACCGCTCGTTCCGTCGCTCTTCTTTCTCTCCTGAGAAATTCTCTTAGCTTCGTGAGAAAAATGAAGAGTCCTTTGTAACTGCACATACATACATACATACATACATACATACATACATACATACATACATACATACATACATACATACATACATACATACATACATACATACATACATACATACATACATACATACATACATACATACATACATACATACATACATACATACATACATACATACATACATACATACATACATACATACATACATACATACATACATACATACATACATACATACATACATACATACATACATACATACATACATACATACATACATACATACATACATACATACATACAAGAATCTCAAATTATTTGCCCTAGTACATCGCAAAGAAAGCTAAAACAGCTGCTCAAATTTCGCTTTAGGGGGTGCCGTAACGTCTTTGAAATGTCTACATTTTCTGTCAGCGCCGGCCTTAAAAATGACCCCTTGGCGCCATTATTGAGAGACTGGTTGCGTTTTATCTTTAAATGATTATGAAAGATGTGCTGGTTGGTTTCATGCGTACGATTAAAGAAAAAAATCCCGCGTTAGAGGTTCAGCCCTGGTAAGTTGTATTTACGTTTCTGCGTGCCGTAGCGTGCACAAGTAAAATAGCCTCGCATCCTGATTGATAAATCAAAGGTTATAACAGACTCTCCATGGGATAATCTTACCGCAGCGACGGTCCAGTCGGCTCCGTGCACGAAGGAGTACTTACAGTAGACGTCATCGGCTCCCGTCAGCTATAGAGAAAGTTCACCAAAGAAAACAATTCGTGCTTCAGAAATGAAATATTTTCAAAACAGATGCCTGTAAGACAGACAGACATGTCAGTTCAGGCCCTCTTGGCTAATCAAAATATGTAACAATTTATTTATTTTTTTATTTATACATGTACCTAAAGCACCCGTCGAGGGCGTTTTTGTAGGTGGGATACAGTATAAAAGCATACATTGTCGTGCAGATGACAACTTGCAAAAAAAACAATAAAAATGATAAAAAGTACAACGCATTTCATTACTGAGCAAAGTCATAACAAAAGAATCATGAAATCAAGGAAGAAGCAAAAAATGACGTATTGAATAATAACCAATCGTATACAAAAACAAAATATTTTTGAAAACGCACAGCAGCACAGCACATAAAAAAGAAGGTTGTTTCAACAAAAGGCGCGACAAAGCATTTTCAAACGAAGATTGCGGGGCTAAGAAAACTTCTGGCAATTTATTCCAGTCAGGCACTTTTTGGGAAAAAAACGAGTTTTTAAAGACATTTATACGGCACTGGTATTCTTGAATCTTTAAAGAATGATCTAAACGGGAGGATATATAGCTGGGAGCTTTCATGTGTAAATCTTTAGGCTAATATGTTGCGCCTATAAAAATATTGTGAAATAGCTTAAGATATGTGCGCTGGCTTGCAGAAGAGGCCACCCTCTTTGGCTTTGATTTATCCTCTAGTGAAAATCAGCGCTCACTACGACGTTGAAGTTTTCCAAAGCATGACAGATGGGATGGTGGTGGTAAGAACATTTATTTACACAAGGGACAGGAGGTATGTTTGGATCGGCCCATAAGGGACCGGTCCTTGCAAGCACTAGGTGGAGGTCTCTAGTTGGGGACCCCAGGGGCGGTTGCCGCCGCTCGGGCGCGTCCGACTAAGGCTTGTTGGGCCTGTAAGTCGTGGCAGCCGAGCACCTCCCAGTTCTCTCGGGTTGGGTTGGGGATGGGGGGAATAGCCGGGTTGGAGGGGCAGGCCCACACCATGTGATAGATGACAGAAGACACCGCTCCACAGTGTGGGCAGCTGGCACTAAAGGAGGGGTCAAAATGTTTTAGGGCTGCCGGGCACAGCAATGTATTGGTGAAAAGGCGGAGAAGGAGCCGCTCATCCGCCTTTTTTAGACCTTTACATGGGCTGGGGTGAAGCCGATGACAATTCTGAAAGTACGTCGTGATATCTTTGAAGGTGTGGGCCGGATTAAAATCGGGTTCCTGATCAGGTAGGGAGGAGAAAACAGCCCGGTGAGAGAGCGCGCGGGCGGCTGCGTCTGCTGCCTCGTTTCCTGCCAAACCCTGATGAGCAGGGGCTCATATAAGGTAGCGGTGTGCGGGGTCCGTATCCCGTATGCAATTTAAGTAAATTTTATAGGCTAGTAAGGGAGTACAGGCTTGTCTGATGTTCCGACAGGCTCCTCGCGAGTCGGTAATTATGTATTTTGAGTCGGAATGAGAGGCCGCGAGAGCAATCGCCACCTTTTCTGAGTGTGTTGTACTGTGGGCTCTGAAGGTGAGACCGTTAACCGTTTTGCTGTTGTGAACTACAGCGGCCGTGTACCATCCCCCGTGGTGAGGGCCGGAGGCGTCCACGTAGTATACACCTGTTTTGTTGCCATTATGTCGGGCTAGGGCTTCCGCTCGTGCCAGGCGCCGACCATTATGATCTTCGTGTGACATATTCGCTGGCAGAGGGCGCGTCTCCACAATTCTGGGATGCGACACCTGTCTTCCATGAGTGTGGTGTGTTGGGCCAAACGCCGTGAGCCCCCAGCAAAACGGCGGCAGCCAAGGCAACAAGCTTCAGGTGGCAATGGCGGAACGCCGCCTGCTGCTCCTGCCACCGACATGAAAACGCCGCCTGGAAAAAAGGCGCCTCCACCGCCACCGCTCAGCGGCACGGACAACCACCACTTCCCGGCTCTCAAGACGGGTGGCGCTGCCGGCGCCCGGGCATCCGCGCCCCAACATGGCAAACAGGAGAGCAACTTGGCGGGGATCGCCTCCTCTTCTCCCCAGCCCCCCTCTTCCCCACTCACCGTCTCCGCGCTCGATGCGGAATACAAAAAACAGATTGATGTGCTTCGGGCACAGAATGAAATTTTACTGAACAAAATTGAAAATTTAGAATCAAAATTGGCGTCCGCCGCTCCGAGCCCGCAGAACTCGGATGTGATGGAGAGCGATGCGGAGCTTTCGCCAGCCCTCGTGACAGCGATCTCCGCGATGGAGGAACGCTTATCCTCAAGAATGCAATCTATGATCGAGGCCGCTATGGACCAGATCTTCACTAAGGTCATAACTGCCATACCCGCGGTCGTCTCAAAACACATCTCGGACAACCCCCGCCTCCTCCGTCGGTCGGAGCCCGTTAAGGACTTATTCCGTCCTGCAAAATTCAACCGTCGGATCACTGATTCGGACAATGAGGACAGCTGCCCCGCTCCTGCCGCAACCCCCTTGGTGCCGCAGGTAGCTGGCTCTGGGGCAGCCACTCCCTCCTCCTCCCCTCCAAAAATGTTCAATCATGGCGAGACACCTTAGTTACAGGCGCTCTTCTACCTCCAATTCGGCCATCTCAACATTAATAGCACAATGAAACTGTAGAGGCTTTAAGGACCGCACTAAGCGGGCCAATTTCCGCCTCTACCTTGAAACATTCGAGTCGGTACCAGCCGTGGTTGCCTTCCAGGAGCCAGGCCTGGGCGCCACACTTTCAAATTACACGACGTTCCAACAGGATCCCGCGTCTTGTCTTCTCATACACAAAGCATGCACAGCCAACTTAGTGGATCTCGATCTCCAACTAGATTATTCCTATGTAATGGTGACAATCCTACCACTCCGTCGCAGGGGCCCGCCATTGCATGTACTCGACGTGTACTGCCCTTCCAAACTCAAGCGAGTGACATTCGCGGACCTCTTCAGCCGCGCGCTAAGAGTAGCGGGTCGCGATCCCCTCCTGATCGTGGGCGACTTTAACGCTCCCAGTCAGCTGTGGGGGTATCGCAAGGAGGAGTAGCGTGGACGTAAGTTGGCGGAACTTGCGTCCACGTTGGGCCTCACCCTCCACACTGACCCGGTCTGCCCAAGACGGTTAGGAACCTCGTGACACGGGATATGTGTCCGGACTTAACCTTCACTCGCAACATAAGACACGCGGACTGGCTCAACACCGAGGAAACCCTCGGCAGTGACCACTGCATCCTTATCATTACAATACACACACGCCCGCTCAAACGTCCCACAACACAAGCCCGTATCCCAGATTGGATGAAATTCAGGCAAAATTTTGACTCACTTGATAACACACCCATTTCCGAGCAGGGCTACTCAGCATGGTCCCAACAGCTGCTGACACACCTTCGCTCACATGAAACACAGATCCAGCTCTCAGAGGCGGTTACGGGCGTGGATAACCACCTCCTACACCTCTGGGAAGCCCGTCGCAGCCTCGTCCGCCGTTGGCGACGCCAGAAACACAACAGAAAGTTTAAAGCTCGAATTGCCGAGCTCACCCAGAAAGCGGCTGAGTACGCGGCCCATCTCGCCGACTCCAACTGGGTGGATAGATGCAACACGGCTGCGCGATAAAATGTCTAGCCGCAACACATGGCGCCTCTTTCGAGCCCTCATCGACCGAACCCAAGCACGAACCGAAACACAGAAACATTTGCAGAGAGCCATGCATGCTTTCTCTGGCAACACGACTCAACTGGCACAGAAACTACGGGACCAGTATCTGTGTACAGCCCAAGACCCCCGTGGATCATCATACTCTTATGCAGGCAGAGAGAACACAGAGCTGGATCAACATTTCCAGCTCCATGATCTGCGGGCGGTTCTCGCCAAAATGAAACGGGGCACTGCCCCGGGAAGGGATAAGGTCACCATCAAGCTTTTGACGAACCTTCCGACTCGGCATACCAGTCCCTCCTCGACTACATCAATGCGATTTGGCGCGGGGACACCCCCCTGCCAAGCGACTGGAAAACGGCTCTGGTAACCTTTATTCCTAAATCAGGGAAACCAATTGACACAGATAACCTCCATCACATCTCTCTCACCTCCCGTGTGGGCAGACTAATGGAGACGATGGTGCGGGACCGGCTATCTGAATATCTTGAACAAAAACATGCATTCGCAGGCACCATGTTCGGATTCCGCCCACACAGACGGGATGGCAAGGAGAACAGCTGTACCCCGGTCATTGACTTCAGCCTTACATGGGTGAGAAAAATTGGGCAAAAGGTTCAACCCAGCTGAACCTAAGTAACCAAAGCAAAAGTGACGGCACGTTTCGTTCGACCCTGCCCCTCTTCGTCTTTGTACAGCAGCCTCTGGGCGAGCTACGTCCACTAATGATCATATTCGGCCTGTCATCTTCGCAACCTCTGAGGCGCACACTGTTCATTACGCGTCTCGCCTGGATCATCCATGAGGACTGCAAGCGTTAAATTGTTGAGAGCTGTTCGATCTTTTTGCACCAGCTATCAGACAGAGTGAACGGCACCGCTCCAGATTAGCTACAATTGAATGACGTCACCGTTGTCACGTGCACAGGCAGAGGAGAGCGCGCGGTTACCCCGGTTTTGACGGTGGCTGAGTGACGTCATAGTTTCCACGGGGTTTCTGCTCGGTTCAAGGTCAAACACGCGCATACGGCGGGCACGGTGAAGAAGATAGGGTGAGGAGTAGTAAAGCTTTTCGCTATTAAAATCGGTTTAATAAAGAAGACTGCAAGTAAGAAAAAACGATGTTGTCTTCGCTCGCGTTGAAAATAAAAGGAAGGTGAGAAGTAGGCCAGCTCACAATTAGGAGTATCAAATGAGAATTTAATTTTGTTGGAGCCGACAAGAGCGGCAGTTTCCAAACATTACGCTGTATTACACACTAATACTATTCTACATTTCTATCTGCAAATGTTTGTACTGAAATTGGCGGCTTTCCACTGAAGGCGGTTTGTTTCAACCTAAAGCCCAGAACTTTATGACAGCAAGACGATTGGGGATGCGCGCAACTCTTCCCTCACGAAGGACAGGTTGTTACAAGAGTTCGACAGACAAATATTAAGATATGCGCAATCATGGAAGGACTTGGATTGGAATTCTTAATGGGGACTAATGTGTGGGGACAATGGTGGTATGGAAAGAACACCGCGGAGCATCACGCGTAGAAAGGAGAAAAACGGCAATATGGGTAAGGGTGAAAGTGACAGAGTGGAGCTCGGTCAGTTGCTCTCGCAACGGAGGTGGCCGTCACGCGGCGTGCGAAGGCGGCTAACAATAACAGACTGCAGTAGTACTGGCTGGCGGATGCAACAGAGGAACCGTCATTAAAGCCGCGCGCTTCTAGTAACGATCAGCTCTAAATATTGACTAGATGACACTGATGCACAGAGTGTTTCGCTTCTGTGCATCTTGTGGGCTGACGTCAGTGACAACAGTTGCCTCGTAACACTGCTTCTTCCAGACGTACCGTTACTTCTGAAGAGACCAGGAAGCATGAACGGGAGCCTCGCCATACCAGAGTAGAGACGCCACCCTCAAAATTTGCCTGGATCGCGTAAAAAATTTGCAGATAAGAGGAGGCGTCCGCGTGTTGTGCGATGTCAGCGCACGGTAAAGATAATAATAATTGGTTCACAGGAAGGGAAAGGCGCAGTATCGGTCACACTTGTGTCTGTGGACACCTGAACCGCGCCGTAAAGGAAGGGAGGAAGATGGGAGTTAAAGTGGAAAGAGAGAAAGAGAAGCCGTAGCGGAGGGCTACGGAGTAATTTCGACCACCTGGGGATCTTTAATTCCTATGTATATTTCCTAGATTCATATATATATATATATATATATATATATATATATATATATATATATATATATATATATATATATATATATATATATGGTTGGTTTGTGTGGTTTAACGTTCCAAAGCGACTCAGGCTATGAGAGACGCCGTAGTGGAGAATTTCGACCACCTGGGGATCTTTAACGTGCACTGACATCGCACAGCACACGGGCGCCGTGCTGTTCGCCTGCATTGAAAAGCCGCCGCCGAGGCCAGGATTCGATCCCGCGTCCTTGGGAACAGTAGTCGAGTGCTGTAATCACTGCCCTACCTCGACAGGGTATATATATATATATATATATATATATATATATATATATATATATATATATATATATATATATATATATATATATATATATATATATATATATATATATATATATTGTAAAAGAAGGCTAGGTCGAGACGGCGAGGTCGTGACGGCAAGGACAGCCAAGCCTTGTCTAGCGCTTGAATCCGATCACGAACCCAGGCGCGCGCCGGAGCCGGCGCCGCGGGACGATGATGATGGTATGTACAAATGAAAGAATTAAGATCATGGCATGTACAAATGAAAGAAGGTCCACAGAAGGCTCACACAATCTGCCCGGGGGGACGGAAGCGGCCAGCCTGGTCGCTCCTAATTAACCGATGTACCGCGGCGCACAAACGGTTTCAGGCGAGAAACATGAACAATTTCAGTTCTACGGTGGCGTCGATCGGCTGGGGGATCAACAGGCGTGACTTTGTAGTTAACTGGAGAAGTTTGGCTGATAATCTTGTAGGGGCCAAGGTAGCGGTGGTGGAATTTGTCACTAAGGCCAGGGGTGCGCAGTGGTGTATACAGCAGTACTTAGTCACCGGGACGATAAGAGACCACGCGATGCGTAGAATCGTAGCGACTCTTGCGGTCTTCCTGGCACGCTGCTGTGTTGAGGCGGGCAAGATGACGGCATCTGGCCACACGAGATAAGAACTGGGTAGGTACTGATGTGGAGTAGTCGGGCGTAGAGAAGAAGGAAGCGTCGAGAATTGTAGTGGGAGGACGGCCATAAACGAGGAAAAATGGAGAATAACCGGTAGTCCGCTGTACTGCTGTGTTATAGGCGAAAGTGACGAATGGTAGAATAGTGTCTCAATTTCGATGATCCGGTGTGATGTACATGGAGATCATATCCGATAAGGTGCGGTGAAATCGCTCAGTCAGCCCGTTAGTCTGGGGATGGTAGCTTGAGGTTGTCTTATGAAGGGTGGATGACGCGTGAAGAACTTCGGCAACGACTGCCGAAAAGAAGGCCGTCCCGCGGTCACTTAGGAGCACCCGAGGAGCGCCATGACGCAATACAATTGATCGCAAAAAGAAATTTGCTACTTCTTGAGCGGAACCGGTCGGTACAGGTGCTGTCTCAGCGTAGTGTGTAAGCTGGTCGACAGCTGTTATAATCCAATGGTTACCCCCATCGGAGAGAGGTAGGGGACCATATAAGTCAATGCCGACTACGTCGAATGGCGTGGCGGGACAGGGAACAGGTTGTAGAAGGCCAGCGGGCGAAGACGTCGGCCGTTTGCGACGTTGGCACAGAGGGCAGGATGCGACGTATTCGGCAACGCAGGAAGATAGGCCAGGCCAAAAGAATCGTTTTTTTCACTCGGTCGTAGGTTTTGTCAACACCAAGGTGACCTGCAGTAGCGTCATCGTGGAGAGCCGCCAGTATACGTGGACGAAGCACACGCGGCACGACTGGGATCCAGCGAGTTCCATCAGGGCAATACACGAAGCGGAGTAGGATGCCATCTTCGAGCTTAAAATTGCGAAGTTGTCGGCGAAGCCGAGCATTGGGTGGGTCCGAAGCGCCAATAAGGCGGTCGATGATGGGTCGGCAGTAGGCATCGGCGAATTGCTGTGAGCGGAGAGCGTGTTTGTTTTCAGAGTCATCAAATGAAACTGTTGTGATATACGTCGACGAAAGAGATGGTCGGCTGTGGTCATAGGTGGAAATGCATTGGGAAAAAAAACAGCAAGCCGATTCCGAAAGTGGACAGCGAGAAAGAGCGTCGGCGTCTTGGTGTTGGCGACCCGATTTATAAGTGACGTCGAAATTGTATTCTTGCAGGCGTAGAATCCAACGGCCAAGTCGGCCTGTCAAATTTTTGAGCGAAGACAACCAGCAAAGAGCATGGTGATCGGTCACAACTGTGAAATGCCGACCATATAGGTAAGGGCGAAATTTTTGGACAGCCCAGACGACGGCAAGGCACTCCTGCTCGGTAATGATGTAGTTTTTCTCAGCTGGAGTCATAGTCCGACTGGCGAAGGCAATCACTTTCTCACGCGAAGCTGCATCGCGCTGCAGTAGTACAGCTCCAAGACCGAGACCACTAGCATCAGTGTGCAGGATGGTTGGAGCGCTGTCACTGAAGTGGCCAAGAACAGGGTCTGATGTGAGGGCGTGCTTCAGATTATTAAAAGCGGCTTCGCACTGTTCAGTCCACACGAAAGTGCTGCGTGCTTTAAGTAGTTCACGAAGTGGAGCAGCAATACTTGCAAAATGCCTTATAAAACGCCGGAAATAAGACGCCAGGCCGAGAAAACTGTGCATATCTGTAATCCGTTGTGGACGAGCAAAGTTCAAGACCGCGACGATTTTTTCAGGGTCTGGACGAATGCCGTCATGGCTGACTAGATGTCCCAACATTTTAATTTCCTTCTGTGCAAAGTGGCACTTCTTGGTGTTGAGCTGGAGGCCCGCTGAAGCGAGACACGTGAGGACCTCATTCAGGCGCGTGAGATGGTCGTTAAAAGTTGACGAAAAGATGACAATGTCATCCAAGTAACATAAACAGGTTCTCGATTTTAGGCCACGAAGTACAGTGTCGATTATTCTTTCAAATGTCGCTGGTGCGTTACAAAGTCCGAAAGGCATAACATTAAATTCGTAAAGGCCATCGGGAGTTGAGAAAGCGGTTTTTTCTTTATCGTCCGCGTGCATAGGTATTTGCCAATAACCTGAGCGTAGGTCCAAAGTCGAGAAATATTCGGCGCCTTGGAGAGAGTCAAGGGCGTCATCAATTCTTGGCATTGGGTATACAACTTTGCGGGTAATTTTGTTGAGTGCCCGGTAATCAACAGAAAAGCGTACCGAGCCGTCCTTTTTTTTAACTAACACTACTGGGGAGGACCATGGGCTTGTCGAGTGACGAATAATATTGCGATAGAGCATGTCATTTACATTTTCTTCAATTACTTTTCGTTCAGAGAGGGAAACCCGATAAGGCCGTCGGCGAACGATAGAGTTACCTTTAGTAATGATGCGATGGTGCGCAACACTAGTCCGTCCCAGTGGTGGAGAAGTGGCATCAAAAATGGCTTGGTGGTGTCGAAGCAATGTCAGCAGTTCTTGGCGTTGGTTCGGCGTGAGGTTAGGATTAATAGTCTTTGTGAGAACAGAAAGAGAGACGTCTGGCGAAACACGGCCCTGAGGCAGAGGGGCGGTGAGCACCATCAAGGACGAAGGTTGAACATCCAGCATGCAGGGGAGAGAAGTTCCTTTTCGGAGCACGAGGGATTCACGTGAAGTGTTAGTGGCCGCTACTGTCGCCGTTGCAGAACCTCACAAGGCTAGACGGGAAGGCGATACCGCGTGCAAGATGACGATGAGATGGTGCGATGAGTACGTCCCCGTCAGTGATGTGGTCAGAAACAACGGTAAGCAGTTTTTCGCTCTGAGGAGGCAAAACAGTATCAGAGGCGGCAACTAGGGGATGATGTCGTTCAGAAACTTCAGATGAAAAATCGCTGTCTGTCATATGGATAACACGGTCGCCACAAGAAATTAACGCCGAAGCGGTTGACAAAAAATCCCATCCTAAAATCATCAGATGCGCACATGGTGAGAGCACAGCAAACTGCACATGATGGCGGACGCCGTCAATAACAATTCGTACGGTGCACATTGCTAAAGGGCGCAAAGGGACGTCATTGGCTCCACGGAGTTCAGGCCCATCATATGGTGTCGTCACTTTTCGCAAACGGTAGCACAAATCAGCGTGAATGACAGAAATTGCAGCTCCTGTATCAATTATAGCTTCGACCGGTAATCCTTCAGCGAAAACAGAAATCACATTATACGGGCGATCTGGAGGACTTTTGGTAAGTTCGCAGAGTGCAGTTTGACCTCCAGAAACTGCAGCGCTTAGTTTTCCGGATGGCGGACAGGGATAGTTGTTGCGGGTCGGAGAGGGGAAACTGAGCGGCGGTATGGAGATAGGGACCGACGTCGGGATGCATGGGTTCCACGAGGCTCAGACGAGGATTCCGGAGGTGGGGATGACCTTCGAGGTGAGCTTGGAGTAAACCGGCGTTTATAATATGACGTTGGAGGGATGTCACTTTCAAAGGTATCGTAACCACGGCGCTCGTTCTGGAGGCGGCGACGACAGACGCGAGATATATGTCCTCTAATGCCACAGTAATAGCAAATTGGTCGGGAGGGGCGCCAAGGTGCGTAATAGGGTGTTGCAGGTTGAGCCGTCGTTATTGCATCGACGTGATTGTAGTTTGGTGCCGGTCGAGGCGGGGGAACTAAAGGAGGGGGGGATGCTGCGACGTGCGCGTAAGTCGGTACTGAGCGGGGTGCCGGAGGGCCAGATGTTATAGGTTCGGTGATTGTTGCCAGCTCTTCTTTGATGATGCTGCGAAGACCTGCGTCATTAGATGTTGCGGAAGAGTGTTCGCACCCGTGTCGACAGACAGGCTTGAGCGCCTGGAGCTCCTCGCGGATAATGGCTCGAATAAGTGCCCGCAGGTCGAGATCAGCATAGGTCGGGCCAGTAGCGTTGGCGGGCTGCAATCGGGAGGACTGCAGCTGGTCGATGCGTTGGCAGGTCGTAATAATGGAATCAATAATTGAAGGATTCTGAGCAACTAGGATGTTATACGCCGTAGAATTGATTCCTTTCAAGACGTGGTGTACTCGTTCATGTTCCGCCATGGTGGGACTAATACGCCGGCAGAGTGCAAGTATGGCCTCTATGTAAGACGCATATGACTCATCAGGACCTTGACGGCGTGAAGCGAGCTTGGTCTTCGCGATCTCAGTCCGAACTGCCGGGTCGGCGAAGTACTGTCGGAACTGCTGTTTCAAGGTGGTCCAGTTAGTTGCGTGGGGCTCGCGGTTGATGAGCCAAGTCCTGGCGACCTCAATAAGGTAGAACGAGATGTTGAGAAATTTCAGAGCATCGTCCCACCGGTTGTAGGCACTGCAGCGTTCGTAGGTGTCAAGCCAGTCATCGACGTCTTCATCGCGACGACCAGCGAACAGCGGCGGGTCGCGCTGTCGTGTGGGCACAGTCGGAGGGGGTGGTGCAGCCGAGGTAGAGGGTCCGGCTTGTTCGTGGGTACTGTCGGTAGACATAGCGATTGTGGCAGTTGCCAAACGGCGACCGGAACGTAGCTCCAGCGAGAGGCAGGGCCCAAGGCAGCAAGGGGATCAAATTTCGCCTCCACCACTTGTAAAAGAAGGCTAGGTCGAGATGGCAAGGTCGTGGCGGCAAGGACAGCCAAGCCTTGTCTAGCGCTTTAATCCGATCACGAACCCAGGCGCGCGCCGGAGCCGGCGCCGCGGGACGATGATGATGGTATGTACAAATGAAAGAAGAAGATCATGGCATGTACAAATGAAAGAAGGTCGACAGAAGGCTCACAATAAATATATATATATATATATATATATATATATATATATATATATATATATATATATATATATATATATATATATGTATGTATAGCTTGAGAAAGAAGTGAGGGCTCGTTATGATGTACCGGTTATTACTGCTGTTTCAGTTTCAGTTTCAGTTTAGTCGTTCAGCCGTGTCCGACTCTTCGGGACCCTATGGACCATGTCACGCCACGCTTTCCGGTCTCTCACTATCTTCCTAACATCACATAACTTCATCTGCAGTGCCTCGAGGATGCCATCTAACCAACGCGTTCGCTGCCTACCCCTTCTCCGGTGACCCTCAACCTTTCCCAACATCAAATCTTTCTCCAGCGACTCCGCTCTTCTCATCAGATGACCAAAGTAGCTGAGCTCTAACTTTAAAATTTGACCCTCCAATGAGCAGTCAGGGTTTATGGTGGACAATATCGACTGATTTGATCTTCTGGCAGTCCAGGGAACTCTCAAGAGTCTTCGCCAGCACCACAATTCAAACGCGTCAATTCTTCGGCGGTCAGCCTTTTTCACAGTCCAACTCTCGCATCCATACATCACAACTGGAAAGACCATAGCACGAGTTATACGGATCTTGGTTGGCAGACTAATGTCTCTGCTCTTTACTAGGCGGTCAAGGCTAACCATTGCTCTCTTTCCCAGAAGCAGGCGTCTCCTAATTTCATAGCTGCAGTCTCCTTCCGGGGTAATCTTGGAGCCCAAGAACGGAAAATCTGTCACAGCTTCCACTTCTTGCCCATTGATGCTCCAGGACTTGATAGGGCAAGACGCCATGATCTTTGTCTTTTTAATGTTCAGTTTAAGCCTAAACTTCTCACTCTCTTCTTGTACGCGGATCAGAAGTCTCTTGAGTTCCACTTCACTTTCTGCCGTTAAAGTGGTATCATCCGCATATCTAAGGTTGTTGATACGTTTTCCAGCAATCTTCACTCCAGCTGAAGACTCGTCCAGACCGGCCTTCCTCATGATGCACTCTGCATATAGGTTAAATAGGCAGGGCGACAGTATGCAGCCTTGCCTCACTCCTTTCTCGATCGGAAACCAATCAGTAAGACCATGCCCAGTTCTGACTGTGGCCTCTTGCCCTGCATACAGGTTCCTGAGGAGACACATTAGGTGAATGGGAACTCCCATCACTTGGAGAGCTTGCCACAATCTGCTGTGATCTACGCAGTCAAACGATTTCGCATAATCAATAAAGCAGAAGTAGATGGGTTTCTGGAACTCTCTTGCTTTTTCCATGATCCAGCGAAGGTTATTAAATTTGGTCTCTAGTTCCTCTGCCCTTGCGAAACCCAGCTTGCACGTCCGGAAGCTCCCGATCCACATACTGCTGCAGCCTACCTTGGAGGATTTTCAACATCATCTTGCTAGCATGCGAAATAAGCGCGATGTGCGGTAGTTGGAACAATCTTTGGCACTGCCTTTCTTTGGAATGGGGATATAAACTGACCTCCTCCAATCCTGTGGCCACTGCAGGGTTGTCCAATTCTTCTGACATAATGTATGCAGAATATTAGCAGCGTCATGGTTGAGGTTTTGAGCAACTCAGCTGGAATGCCATCAATTCCGCTAGCTTTGTTCTTAGCAAGGCTGGCTAAGGCCCATTCAACTTCACTCTTCAGGATGCCCGGCTCGAGATCAGTAATCACAACCGTCTTATGTAGGGTTTGCACATTCGGGTCCTTCTTGTACAGTTCTTCTGTGTATTCCTGCCACCTCTTCTTTATCTCTGAGGCTCCAGTGAGGTCCTCTCCTTGTTTGTCCTTTATCACGCCCAGCTTAGCACAGAAGCTTCCTTTGATATCTTTGATTGTCTTATACAGAGCTCCAGTGTTCCTTAATTGGCTGTTGTCCTCAACTGCTTGGCACTGTATGTTCAGGAAGGCATTCTTATCTCTCCTTGCTATTTTCTGAAAATCCACATTGAGAACCTTTTATCTTTCTCTTTCCCCCATAACTTTTGCCATCCTCCTTTCTTCAGCTATTTGCAAAGCCTCTTCAGATAACCAGTTTGCTTTCTTGCATTTCATTTGCTTTGGAACTACCTTAGTAGCAACTTCTTGTATTATATCACGAACACCAGTCCACTGATTACTGCGGTAATCAGTAATTAAATACAAAGTCGAAGTAAACAGAACGCGCCGATTCTGGGGACAGAAGCCACGACCTCCGAATATCACGTAGCTGGGGAAGGGTGGCGGTTCCTGGCCCTACGGGGCTGGGACGGTAGGTCAATGCCGCTTACGGAGGGGGCTAGCCAGCCACTCATTTTTTTCTGTTGTAGGCTGTCATTGCACCCGCCACCGCTTCGGTGGTGGCGGATGACGGCTGTTGTTGCGGCGCGTGTCTTTCTCTCCCTCTTCTTCTTTTTTTCTTTCTTGTCTGTTTCCTCTTCTGTCCGCACGAGGCAGCGGAGGTGGCTCAGCTACAGAGCCAGTAGCAGGCCCGTGCATTTTCTTTTCTTTGTTCCTAGAGCAACAACAACAACGTAGCTGGTGCTCTTACTAACTGAACTGTTACCGACCTTGACAGCGTTACCGAAAGATTGATTGATTGAATGTCCTTTATTGAATGGGAAGGCTCATGGCCAGGGATGGGGATAAAGGGAAGTAGACAGAATCTTCATTGTTTAGGTCGTCACTCAAATCACATTGCTCTAATCAGGCCACTAAGCCAGCCATACTTGGCAAATATCATCTGTGTGTTAGCATCAGTTTCTAGAAGGGAACGGTAGTTCAGGCGGTAGGGTTTGATCTCGGAGCGTCCAGTAGGAAAAGTAGGGCAATCCCAGAGTAGATGAGATATGCCGCCGCGAGTTAGAGTCGTACAGTGGGGGCACGTAATCATTTTCTCTGTATACTGACGCCAGCGGGCCATAATACGTGGCGTGTAAGCTGCATAGGCAATGAGCTTGTTCAAAAAGACTTTTTGGCTTCGGGTGAGGCGGGTTTTTCTCGTAAAAGGTGGTTCTGGTGTGGCCACCTACATGCGATGATGACTGAAGCTACGAAGACTGGTCCGAGTATAGTGCATAAGGGCAAGAGAAGGGGTGAGTTGCCCGCCCAAGGTCGAGTAAGGATTAATCAAGGGGGGTGGGGAAGTAAATGTGGACATCCCACCTGCCAAGACAGCCGCGGCATGTGCCGCCGCATTGTCCCCTGATTCGTCCGAGTGACCGAGTGACAGCACTTCAGAGTCCTGCTTCTCCACCTATAAGTTCCTCAAAGGCAAATGCAATCATTATTATCACAATTTTAATAACTTTTGTTGTTCATTGAAGCCTTGATAGTTCCACAACATGAGGCAAAAGCAAACTATACGCCTGCTTACATTTGGCAATAAGTACACATTACCAGGACCAAGCGATTTTTCATTTGACGTATATGTTTTGCAAGCTTGTTTTCTAGGCTTTGGAGTAACTTTATCTGTTATGTTCTTAAAGCTATAAACGCTCTTGCCAGTAGAGAAAACTTAGACCTATTTTGGATGCCACTATTTCGTTTATTTATATATTTATTTTTATTTATTGATATTTCAAAGGCCCCATTATGGGACTTTACATGAGGGGTGGGCTTATTTCTGAAAAGTGACTACGTTTTTCTAAAACTGTGTATACTCGTATACCACTGAATACTTTTACGGAAGCGCTTACTGAAATACAAGTCTTGATTGAAGAAATCAAGTGGACCTTAGATATTGTTTTTCTCAACTGGCGCCTCATTGAATGTATTCTCTTATAGTTTGCTCTACCTATCAACACTGTACCCTTGTACTATCGTAGATAACGGACGGAACCCTGCTATTCGAGCAACACTCACTGATAGAATTGGAACCGATGGCCAGCTCTGCATGTAGTTCGAGAAGGTGAAGATGAGAATTAATGTCTGTCTATCTATAGAGCGAGGTTAGATTAGAGCCAGCCATGCACACCTTTTTGCATTTTAACATATATTGTATAACCTCATAAAGTGCACACTAGAATGAGGGTCACTACTAACAAATTCGAAGCGAAAAGAAAACGAAAAAGAAAAAAATTGAAAAGAACCAGCAGCAGTGTTTCACGTATGTATGATCCTCTTAATGGGGCACGTCCACGGTGAGATAATTTGGTCATAACTATTAATCAGCTGACCACGAAGAAAAAAGTGAAAATAAAAATACGTTTCACTTTATCTTTGCAGCTTCTTGGACCACGACGTCGCCACTTTGGGTCCCAAACGATACCTTCTCATTTTCTTAAAAAACAAAATTTCTAGACAACCTTTCAATGAGGACTCGTTTTCTGCCTCCTAAGTCCGCTTTTGTTACGCTCTGCGTTTAAACTAAGTCTGAAATATATGTACGCAGGTTGCGCGCTAAAAATTTTTGTTTGGGAGTGCTCGAGAAACCATGAACCTTCATGTAATGTAGAAATACAGTTAGTATCAAAGCGCACTATAATTGCAGACAAGAATCACATTCCTTATTGTTAGGATCAATTTCAGTAGCGCAGCTTAGAATGTCTCAGAAGATTCATCTGCGAGTCGAAATAGTTAGAGCAAAGAAGTGCTGCGTGGTCATGGCTCGTCTTTAACGAATAATACTGCGGGCGTTCAGATATATTAAGGATAGCGTGCTCTTTACATTATTCAGAACACCTGCGAAACTTGAACGGCTAGCTGTCTGATGTAAAATAAAGGAAATGGGTTCTTGTTCTATGTGCAATATAAAGCAAAACCGAAAATGAGCGTTTAGCGCCCACTTTTCGAATTCAACTTCTTTTTTTTTTTTTTTTTTTTTTTTTACTGTTGAGAGTATCAGCATTCGTGTAGCTGTATACGCAATAGAAAGTCTTTCTCGCTTCACATTATTTGCATGGACTTTCGTTTTACGGCAGGTAAAATGTAATCCTGCTGATATATAAAAATGTTGCTTACCTGAGCCGATTCTATTTGCCCGCTGACATTCAGCATGAAAAGGACGTTGGCCTCCATAACGTTGATATCTGTAATGAACAAGATTCGGAACCCTGGTATATAAAGTCTGCCTAGTGCATCTATTTCGCCGCCTTACATGTCACACCGATGTAGCAGATGACCTTAACACTGGGACTGGCAAGCGAGCTCTCTGAAAGCAAGAATGTTATTATGCTAATCACTGAATCGGTCTTTAAGGGTGAACTGTTCTGCGGAGAGTAAATCAAAAAGCAGAAAATCGAGGGCTACAAAAAAATAAAAAAATTTTCTCCATTTTGAAATTCGGTTCGCAGTGATATATTTCAATTCATGACATAGTTCTTAAATCCTTTCCTTAACGGTCTTCTTGCTTGCAATCTTGAAATGAGAATGGCGAAAATAACTTTTCTGTTACGCAGGGGAACGAACGCGCCGATCAGGTAGCTCGAGGGTACACGAGCCGAGCTTCCTCCCCAATCGGACGATCTACCCGAGCGAGTCGGCCCTACGTACTCAGATATTCTGAATTACTATAAGGGGGTACGGATCCGCTATCCGCCGCCTCATCGGGGTCTAAAACAACAGGAGGCAGTGTACTGGCGAAGACTGCAGACAGGAACATTCCCTAACCTGCATATCCTAAGCAAAATTTACCCGTCACAATATCGGGACACCTGTCCATGGTGTGGTAGCACACCTTCGTTATACCACATCACGTGGCAATGCATAAATAACGACAGCTTTCGTAAAGACCCGAGTGCGGAACAGTGGGAGAGCCGGCTCTCCAGCGGCGATTTGGATTGCCAACTAGGTCTAATCCAGCACGCCCAGCGAGCAGCGAAGCTCAGCGGAGCCCTGGAATAGGGGCACCGACCCTGTGAGAAGGCGGAAGATGGAACTCTTCTGCTACTAGCACAAGACCCTCCTAGGGAAACTAACGTATTTCCTATCCTATCCTATCCTTCTGTTACGCAGCATAAAACACTACACCACACAACACGCACAAAATCTCTGCTCAGTGAAAGTGGCCAACACTAAAACGTTCTCTAAACTGAGTTAACTGCCGCAATCGTCCTTTAGAATCCACAGTACCGCTTTCTTGAGTCGTAGAAGATGGCTTTGCATTCATTCACGACTTCCGTCTGCCGCATTTGTTGTGAAGTTTTTAAACTAGTCATGACCACGAATGTTGTCAGGAATCTAGAACCATTGGCACTGACGAGGTGCATGAGGACTGAACGTGTTGGTGGCTTACCAATCGCAGCTTCCAAGCAAAACGACGACTACAGGGAGAGGAGCCACTCGTTTCCGCGCGCAAGCACGCCGGCAACACGCGCGTGCAGCGAACCGCAACAAACACGTCGCCATGGAGACCAACCATACAGCGGTGGTCGTGCTAAGTGCAGCTGTCGCGTACGCTGGCGCCATCTGCTGACAGCTTAAACGACTAGCGCAACGTGTTTAATTCAAATGTTGTGTAGCACAGCAATATCGCATTGGAAATGCAAGTAATTGGATAAGGGGAAAAACGCAGAAAAACCAACAAAATTTGAGGAACTTCGACACGAGTCTTATTTGCATCAAATTAATTTCAAAGCTGTTCTCTAGAGCAAAAATGATATTTTTGTGTGTGGCGTTTAACATTCCAAAGTGACTCAGGCTACGAGGGAGCCGTAGTGGAGGGATCCTAAAATTTCGGCCATCTTGTGGTGTAACGTGCATTGACGTTTGAACATTACATGGACTCCTTGATTTTTGCCTCCATCGACAAGAGGCCGCCACGGCCGGGTTTGGAACACACATCTTTGGGGTTTGTTGTCGAGCTTCACATCGTTGAACCGTGTAACGGGTAGAAAAAAGATGAGATTGGCAGTACAGAAAGTGGGAAACTTTTCTACCAGTGCGACTTGTAGTTACAGCTTACACGTGCTTGCGCACTTTTGTGCTTGTAAACGTTGCAAAGCTCACCCGGTCATTGTATACTCTGCACACGGCTCCTTAAGATAGAGAGGTTGTTTGCAGAACAAATTGGCTGTTATTTTTCAAACGACAATTTGTCATTTTATATGTGGTTCATGTAGCGTGTTCCTGAGGTCTCGCAATTATCCCAGTCCAGAAGAGGCTGAGTCGGGATGTCTGGTTCATAATGAAACAACCACTGGACGAGAGAGTGTCGCCTTCTTCAAGATAGAAACGTATATTTCTCTCCCGTCCCGTCTGATAGCGCAGTAATGTCGTATTCATCGTTATGAACCGCCCGACTCTCCTCTACAATTGTGTACATTTCTTTACATCGGGCACTTTCCTATCCTCTCTTAACCCTTTTCTGAGCTGTCATTTGTGGCAATAGTTTGGCTGCTTCTGTCGTTCCGGGCTCGTCTCCTGAAGTCCTCACTTAATCAATCCTATTCTGCGCATGTGTTTGTGTTGTTTCTTGGCCCTATTATCCCATTTTCGTCAATTTAATCAATTTTAGTGTCGTATTTTTATTTAAAAAAAATCGTGCCACTACGAAGAAATCATTTTTATATTTATAAAAATGACAATCTAATATTGAGGAAGTATTGTGAAAACCGCACGACTGGCTAGAAATAAGTTACTAACCATGCCTAACTATGAGTGGTAATGACTGTAATGACTAAGCATGACTCAGCAAGACTACGGATTGACCACTACGTCAAACGACGACTTTTAATGGCCGCACCTGACTGGAAAAGAGTAAATGTGCCTCGCTATCAGTGATAATGACTACGCGTGACTCAGCATTACTGCGGAACCACCAATATGTTAAACGACTACTTGTAATGTCCGAAACTGACTCGAAATGTGTAAATATACATGCTAATAATTCTTTTCTTTGTACCTCTATTATCTAAAATATCATCATTAGCACACAGTTGTGCTACCACACCATGATACCCAGATATAAAGCATGGCTTTAACTAAGCTATACGATGTTGCCTTCGTGACACAGAAGGAGCGTGTCCTTATCGGGATTCACGTGCACTGGCATCGATTTTAGTGATCCTCCCAACTCATATAGTTCTGCCACTTCATTGACGTCATGTTAATCTCGCGACCTCATCATACCCGCCTACCAATCAGGGCTTCTTGTCTTCCACAAAGTATTACCCTCAAGATGCATGCTGGGGATTTTATTGCCACAGCAATACCCGCGTCCCGTCGCGTCGTCTCGTGAAGGGCCACGTTTCACCTTGAACAGCCGGGAAGAAGAAGAAGAAGAAGAAGAAGAAGAAGAAGAAGAAGAAGAAGAAGAAGAAGAAGAAGAAGAAGAAGAAGAAGAAGAAGAAGAAGAAGAAGAAGAAGAAGAAGAAGAAGAAGAAGAAGAAGAAGAAGAAGAAGAAGAAGAAGAAGAAGAAGAAGAAGAAGAAGAAGAAGAAGGAGAAGAAGAAGAAGAAGAAGGATAAGGAGAAGGAGAAGAAGAAGAAGAAGAAGAAGAAGAAGAAGAAGAAGAAGAAGAAGAAGAAGAAGAAGAAGAAGAAGAAGAAGAAGAAGAAGAAGAAGAAGAAGAAGAAGAAGAAGAAGAAGAAGAAGAAGAAGAAAAAGAGGAAGAAGAAAAAGGAGAAGAAAAAGAAAAAGAGGAAGAAGAAGAAGAAGAAGAAGAAAAAGAAGGAGAGGAAGAAGAAGAAGAAGTGGAAGAAAAAGAAGAAGAAGAAGAAGAAGGAGAAGAAGAAGAAGAAGAAGAAGAAGAAGAAGAAGAAAGAACGCTCGGTAACTGGCAGCTTTTAGGTTTGCCCAAATCAGTGGCCAATGCTTTGCTATACTTGGAAGCTCGGATACCTAATCTAAATTCGCGATTTCAGCTTCCAACTGTGCGAGCATATTTAAGGTCTTTAGAGCCAGTCCCTGGAGTGGCTAACCCTATATTTACTTCCATCCTATCATACTTCTTTGATAACATTTGGCCTAGGTATAAGCTCCCTCAGGTTGTGTTTACTAATTCCCTGCTGTCGAAACTTTCAGTATCAGTAACCTCTTTAGTACTAGTTAACCACCGGCGGCCTGATACTATAATCTCATTTGATGTCACCCTCCCAGGGAATGCTAAGCATTTGTCTGCCAATGTATTAAATGCCCTTATAGAGGATTACCTAGACAATTTTCCGAGCCATATCGCCATTTTTACAGATGCGTCTCAGCAGGATGAAAAAGCAGCTATTGGCATATACTCCGATGCTCTTGATTGGAGTTATTCGTTTCGGGTCCACGACTATACGCCAATTTTCGCTGTTGAGTTTCTGGCTATTGAGTTGGCCTTGACTAAAATCCTTAGTAATGTTTCTAAGGCTATATTTCTTTGACAGCTTATTCATTTTGTCATCGCTCGAAAATTCGAGGGACATTTTGCTTTCCCGTTCCCTTTATATTGCTCTTCCTCCTCACATTTCAGATGTGCGTTTTCAATGGGTCCTTGGCCACTGTGGTATTACATATAATGAAAGGGCAGATTGTTTAGCAAAATCCGCTCTTAGTGGACCTCTTGTTCCATTCATAACAAATATAGTTTACTTAACTTTAGCACGATTTCAAAATTTTCAACGTCTCCATCACCTCAGTAACGAGCCTCTCCTTTCTGCACCAGATTACCAACACATCAGATGGCCTTGGCGTGGCCGCATGTGTGTTTCAAGGCTATGCGAAGTGTCTATAACTCTCTTGCGCTGCAGATTACCGAAACTAAATCTGCATTTATGTCGTTCGGGGCTATCCTCTACTAATCTCCGTGAGTCTTGGAAAGAAATTGAATCCATCGATCTTTTTTTTTTCTCTTCTGCCGGAGGTTCGCGCCTCTACGCAAAATTTACTTAGCAACTCCCTTTTTGAGATTAGGCCTTCCACTTACCATTCCAGTTCTCCTCTCCTTCGGGGCAAGCGTCAAGGGATATGCCTTAAAACCAGTGTGCGATGCCATTCATCATTATATAATTTCAACAGGTAGATTCCTATGCTAGGTATGATTTCATTACCTTTTCTTTTACTTTTTATTTTTTCCAAATTCTAGTTAAACATCCATAATTATATAAATACTTCAGTCCTTGAACATATATATTTACAATCTACAATGCACCCTGGCCCATCCCCCGCCGTGGGTATGTGCCATTTTGTCTGAGGTCATCATCACCATCATCATCATCAACCGGCAGCTAATGCTTTCGCTCCGCATTCGGTTCAGCAGCATTGAACCCTTCTCATTTATATGTGCGCTGGTAGCTTACGCTCTCCCCTCATACTCTCAAAGGATGAGCTGAAGTTGCCCCAATAATATAGCACCTTACACTGATAGGGCGGGATAGGGGAATAATGTAGCAGGCAAACTAAGCTTCCGCCGTTGCTATCGCAATTCAACTTAACCATTAAACCACAACCACAATTAAACCACAACCAATTTTTTTTTTTCACTTACCATTCTGACAACGCTAACACCTCCGACTATGGAATTTGTATGCGGAAATTTTAACGCTGTCGCCTTAGAACCCGCTGTTTAGTGTAAAAAACAATTTTCTCGTTAGTGCAGGGAAAATAAAAGGGAATGCATAGGCTTTCAGTATGATGTATCACAAAGGATATGAAACGAAGGGTTTTACAACCATAAATAGTTCTCAAAATGAACCACGAAAAAAAAAAAAACAGCAAGGTTACATTTGGCAACCTTGCTTATCGGAAGAGCAGATAGGCTGAGGTTTTTGGAAGGTAGAATAATAATGAAGGTGGCCAGGCATTTCTATAACAAATTTGAACACTGTGGAAGGAGACGAACACACGTTTCTCATTCCGCTCGTAAAATAAGTGGCTTATAAAGGCATGGTTGCGGAACAATTATTTAGGAGCGGTAGCATTACTTACGCACATCGTAACTTGTGTCATTTTCCAGCATAACAAAATTTCTTAGTTTTCTTCTTCCTGCAGCCAGTGTTATCGACATATTGAAAGCAACAATAACGGCATTGAGCTGTAAAATTGATGAATTAAAGATTCTGAAGAATTTTATACTCTGTATTCTTCAGAGTAGATAATGTTGGAACAAGCAGAAGTAAAACGCTTGTGCATCACAGATTAAAGACGAGTGTCATATTCCTATTGGCGTAAACTCAAGCACCGTTGCACAGATACGGCAATGTGACCGCAAAAAAAAAAAGCAACGCCCTAGGCGAATCGTGTCCACCATTCTTGTTCGTCATGTGAAGGATGTTCGTGATCAGTAGGTTCTCAGGTGCACCAGTTACCGTTATCGGTGCCTTTATAGGACGATGACATTAAAAGCCTCATCGGGAAATAAAAAAATAAAGAACTGTACGTGCAGCCAGAGGTAAAAATTCGCGGGACGCGAGTTCATGAAAAATTATTTATTTGACTGCTCGGGCAAATGTTGAATGAAATGTCCTGAATAACTAGGGGAGGCACATGCCCCATTCAGAAAAAAAATTATCAGGCGACAGACTAGCGAGGAAACGAAGAAATAAATGTTTTTCAAAAAAACCAGGTCCAGCAAAAAATTTTGTCCCTGACTTTACGTCATGAGAGTAGATGACTGGATATAGGGAAGTGACGTCACCAGAGCGGAAGTACAAAATATTCGGGGAAACATAAAGTCGCCAACTTTATCCCTCGAAGAGAAGCCTTGTTGCGAATAGACAAACGTGTGGGGCTCCTCCAACACTAGGAAGAACGCCACGACACTGCTTGTAAACGTATGAACAGCTTGAATTGTCTAACTTCCAATACATATTGTAGTGTAAAGTTTTTTTTCGCAGAATTTCGTCTTCTACTGGTTCTTTGTGGTGTTTATATAAATCATGCAGAGGTCATTGTAGCTTCGATTCCGCTGCTTGATATGGCAGAATGATAGGTAAGGGTAGTAGTGGTTGATTTATTATTTTTTAAAAATAATCAAAAAGAAGGAAAAGAGTATTGCCGGCCGCGGCAACTGCTATCTAACAAACTGAAGCACTTGAGCTGCGGCCGGCGGGAAGGAAAAGGGGATAGGGAGAGGATAGCAAGGGGAAGTAGAGAGGGGAGCGAAAGGAAGAAAGGACAGGGGAGCTTTTTACATTATTTACAAAGTAAAGGTGACTTTGAGTAGGCGGCTGATATTCTGATATTCTGTTTGATATTCACTCAATCGAGTTAAATTATTATGTGGTACAAAATTTGCAGCCTATTTAGCTGTTTCCCAAATGCGAAGCACAGTGTTGCTGCGAACACTTAAAATTCCCGAAAGCAGTAAGTTCAGAATAATAACGAAGTACTTGCTGGAATAATCTCTCAACAGCGGCTTACAAAATATGCTTCAAAAATCTTCCAGTTTTCTAGCCAATTAACAAAGACGTAATACCTACAGTAAACAATTATCGCAGTTGGTGGTTAGTCGCAATGAGGAGTTTGAAGCTGGGGACAAGACGATGCCGTACCAGTTTTTGAAGTTAATAAAAACTCATTTTAGAAAGCACTGCAGCACGAGCATTTCGACGCATGTTTAGTGCGAAATCAAAACTAAGCGCAAGACGCGCAGGATGATATTGTAGCGTGTGCAACTGCAGCCGCTAGGCGGCTGCTCATCGAGAGTCTTGTGCGCGGACTCGAAGAAGTGGCCCCGTGGCGTTCTATGAGAAGAAGCTGAAGTTCGCTGCTGTCTCTCGGTGCTCCGGACCTGCTCTCCTGCGCCTGCTAGGTCAACCCCCCATTAAAACTCAACCTTCTGGTTACGGGCCTAAACGGCTACGTGACAATATATGCAAAGTCGACGTCCAATAATGGCGTGTGCCTTAGCTGCGGCTCTCGATACAAACTGCAGCTGGTGTTGCGCCACATATATGCACTCTTTTGCCTCGCAGAGTGGTGCAAGGGAAAGGGCAGTCATCCGACACCTCTAGGAGACCATGTTGCGTGTTGCTGTCTACGTTTATGGAGTAACGGGATTCCTCCCATCGAGAGTGCCCCCGCATTATTAGGTCCCGACGCGATCGGCACGCGCTGAATGGTTGGATGGATGATAAGAGTGTCTTCTTCGAAGCGGGGTGGTGATAGTATCCACCATGTTCAACTTTTCGAATTTATGCTTTTTAACCGAGCCGATGCTTGAACTTTAACAACCTTACTTTTCGAAACCGGTTATCTTTAAATACATTATTGAATTTCGATTTAGCTTCCATGTGTCCCCATCCTGCTATTTATCCGCTCGGCTAGAGTGACTATGTCAGCATGGACATCAAAATGGACGCTGCTCACTGCACTATAAGATGTTCAATTGTTATTGGGCACCTACTGCACGTAGCACAAGTTTCATCTTCTTGACTGAACTTTCTTTTTTAGCTTCGGGTTCTAAGACACCGGGCTCTAGCTTCGAAGTGAAGGCCGCTGCTTCTTCAGTTGTCACAGAAGGTTTCCTTTTTGATCCGAGGTTTGAAATGTTCTGTATGTATCTGGGGCCAGCTTTTCGATTAATTATTCTTGTATAGTGTTACCTTTCGTTTAATCATCATCATTTATTTTTCCCTTAAAGATCCCTACCAGGGACATTACATAAGGAAGGGGGGACACAACGGTGAGAAAGGGTCATACATTAGCATAAAAACAAAGGAAAAGAATACAAAAATGCATAACATCGACAAATTTGAAAAAAAAAAAAACGTTAAGGGAAGAAGAAAAGTCGGGCAACCGTATACACAAAATACAGATAACCATGTAGCAAAGCATAAC
This sequence comes from Amblyomma maculatum, assembly GCF_055883805.1. Classification (NCBI taxonomy): domain Eukaryota; kingdom Metazoa; phylum Arthropoda; class Arachnida; order Ixodida; family Ixodidae; genus Amblyomma; species Amblyomma maculatum. The sequence goes on from NC_139348.1 coordinate 94,273,283, forward strand.
AAAATAACGATATGTAGTAAAATTAACTATAGTAAACAAAAGTGTCAAAAAGATGAAATACAGAAAATTAGACGTTGACACAACAGTGCACGCAAATCGGATTGCTAATAATGGACCGCAAGAAAAACTGTCTATGGCAGGTCGAAATGATCAGTAACTACCTAAATTTGGAGGGATTAGACTCGGTAACAATGCTTTCGGGAAGTATGTCCCATTCCTCTATGGCGATGGGGAGGAAGGATTGGTTGAAGGCGTTTGTGGAACCATGCAAACGTTGTATGCTACGGAAGTTAAATAAACGGCGAGATGAGCGCAAAGGAGCACGTAATGGGTTTTCTCGGAGTGCAGGAAAGTTGAAATATAATGTTTGTAAAAGACAAATGATCGCAAGTTTCCGACAAAGCGCTAAGGGATGAAGGCCGAGAGATGATTTCAAGTCAGTAACGCTGTGTCGAGCTGAATACTGGGAAGTTATGAAGCGTGCTACACGATTCTGGATGGCTTCGAGCGTCTGGATCAAGTAGGCCTGGCGGGGGTTCCATATTGCTGAGTCATATTCTTTATTTCTCTTTTTTGCCACTTTGAGTCAATGCCCTTTCGGCATAAGTATTTAAATGCTTTAGTTGTCCAAACCTATTGCCCATTTTCCTCAGGCGTTCTTCGTACAATGGTTTGCTGTGAGCCTCTTGTGCCTCGAAATAAACCCAGCTTATGTCTCCCTGTAATGGTTCGTTTGTAGTTTTACCCTGTTCTCAAAGTGCTAACCTTCCCAAAGATCTCCGATTTATTTCAACCCCCAACTGGACGCCTGCCCTTAAGCACAAAACCGCATTCCCGAATGGAAGCCCTGATACCGTTATTTCTTTCCAAATACCCTTAAATGCTTCACATCTATTGCACTCCCATATTGCTCTGCGTTTCATTATGCGGCATCATTTTTCCCTTCTCCCTGATGACATGTTCATGCTTTTCCATGTATACTGTCCTTCGTTTATCCATACACCGAGATATTTGTGGTCTTTCATGTTTTAGTATCTCACTCCTTTGCAATGTACGTTTTTTTATCAGTTACATTATTCAATACCATTACACCCGACCGAAGTGGAGCGGTGGCGTAGCGGTAGAACATCCGCCTCGCATGCAAGAGGACAGGGGCTCAAATCCCGGTGCCGCGCAATTCTCCACCGGATGAAAAAAAAAAAAATCCGCCTGTCGATGGAATTGCATAGGCAGGTTTGGGGTGCGACCTGATGCCGGTGAACACCTCCGGCAACGCACTCCCTCACCAGAACAGGAGTTGGCCACCCTGGTGCAGTAATTGGCCGCAACCTCCTATGATAAGCTCCATAAAACCCCGGCCCTCAGTCACCAGCGGCTGCGGTACAACTGACCACGGCGGCGGTCAGACCTGTGACGCAGCAGAGAGTGCTAAGAAAGCCTGGCTCCGCTGGACAGGCGGCCATTGGAAACTGACCCTGGCAACGTTTAATGCTAGAACCCTGGCTAGTGAAGCTAGTCTAGCAATGCTGTTAGAGGAACTAGAGGGCATGAAATGGGATGTCATAAGGCTTAGTGAGATTAGGAGGCCGAATGAGGCATATACTCTACGGAAGGATAGGCATGTACTGTGTTATCGAGGTTTACCAGAGAGGCGACAACTAGGAGTAGGTTTCCTTGTCAATAATTATATAGCGGGTAATATAGATGAATTCTATAGTATTGATGAGAGGGTTGCAGGCATCGTAATTAGGCTTTATAAGCGGTATAAACTGAAGGTTGTACAGGCCTATGCACCTACATGTAGTTATGATGACCAGGCAGTTGAAAGCTTCTATGAAGATGTAGAATCGGCAATGCGAAAAGTAAAGACGCAGTATACTGTACTAATGGGCGACTTCAATGCCAAGGTAGGGAAAAAAAAGGCAGGAGACAAGGCAGTAGGTGACTATGGCATTGGTTCTAGGAATAGCAGGGGGGAGTTACTAGTTGAGTTTGCAGAGCGCAATAACTTACGAATCACGAATACCTTCTTAAGCAAACGGAAGAACCGGAAATGGACATGGAAAAGTCCTAACGGAGAGACTAAAAATGAAATCGACTTCATAATGTGTTCAACCCCAGCCATTATGCAAGATGTAGAGGTAATCGGGAAAGTGCGATGTAGTGACCACAGGATGGTGAGGTCCCGAATTAGCCTAAATCTGAAGAAGACACGCAACAGATTAGTAAGAAAGAAACCCATCAACGAATTAGCGGTGAGGGGGAGGGCAGAAGAGTTCAGGATCTCGCTACAGAATAGGTATTCAGCTCTAACTGAGGATGGCGACATTACCCTAGAGGCAAGGAACAATAATTTCAGAGATATCATTACTGAGTGCGCGGTAGAAGTAGGCGGTAGGATAGTTAGAGAGGATACCGGTAAGCTGTCTAAGGAGACGAAAGATTTGATTAAGCAAAGCCAGAGTATGAAAACTTCCAATCCAACAGACCAGATCGAATTGGCCGAGATATCAAAGCTAATCAATAAGCGCAAGGTGGCCGATATAAGGAAGTATAACATGGAGTAAATTGAGCATGTTGTAAAGAACGGGGAAGCCTTAAAGCAGTAAAGAAGAAATTGGGCATAGGCAAAAACCAGATGTATGCGATAAGGGACAAGGCGGGCAACGTCATCACTAATATGGAAAAGATAGTCAAAGTAGCCGAGGAGTTCTATACAGATCTCTACAGTAGCAAAAGTAGTCAGGACCGTAATGAGATTGGCGATAGGGAAAAACAGTCAGACGTTCCACCAGTGACGAAGGATGAGGTCAAGAAAGCACTAGAAACTATGAAAAGGGGGAAATCAGCTGGAGAGGATCAGATAACTACAGATTTGCTGAAGGACGGGGGGGGATATCGTGCTAGAAAAACTGGCCGCCCTGTATACGCAGTGCCTGGTGTCATCGACGGTACCGGAACCATGGAAGAATGCAAACATTATCCTCATTCACAAGAAAGCGGACTCTAAGGACCTTAAAAATTACAGACCAATCAGCTTACTGTCTGTTACGTATCAGGTATTTACTAAGGTAATCGCTAATAGAATCAGGACAACCTTAGACTGCAATCAAGAAAAAGGATCAAGCAGGGTTTCGGAAACGGTACTCTACTATCGATCATATCCATACCATCAATCAGGTGATAGAAAAATGCTCGGAATATAACCAGCCCTTATACATAGCATGCATTGATTACGAAAAAGCATTTGACTCAGTTGAAACCTCGGCGGTGATGCAGGCATTGCGAAATCAGGGGGTAGACGAGCCGTACGTGAAAGTGCTGGAAGATATATATAGTGGCTGCACAGCAACCATAATTCTGCATAAAGAAAGTAACAAAATTCCCATAAAGAAAGGTCTTAGGCAAGGAGACACAATCTCCCCAGTACTATTCACAGCTTGTTTAGGGGAAGTATTCAGATACTTGGAATGGGAGCAGTTAGGGATAAGGGTAGATGGAGAATACCTCAGTAATCTGCGATTTGCTGATGACATTGCCTTGCTAAGCAACTCGGGGGATGAACTGCAAATAATGATTGATGACCTAGACAGGAAAAGTAGAAAGGTAGGCTTGAAAATCAATATGCAGAAGACTAAGGTAATGTTCAACAGCCTCGGGAAGGAACAGCAGTTTGCATTAGGTAGCGAAATATTGGAAGTAGTAGGCGAATATGTCTACTTAGGACAGGTAGTAACCGCAGATCCGGACCATGAAAAGGAAATAACAAGAAGAATAAGATTGGGATGGAGCGCGTTTGGCAAGCACTCGCAGGTTATGACTAGCAGCTTACCGGTATCGCTCAAGAGAAAAGTATACAACAGTTGCATCTTGCCTGTACTCACCTATGGGGCTGAAACGTGGAGGCTAACCAAGAGAGTTCTACTTAAGTTGAGGACAACCCAGAGGGCTATGGAACGAAAAATGGTAGGGGTAACATTAAGAGATAGAAAGCGTGCAGAGTGGGTCAGAGAAATAACTCAAGTTACCGACATTCTAGTAGACATTAAGAAGAAGAAATGGAAATGGGCAGGACATGTAGTGCGAAGAGAGGATAACCGATGGTCGCTGAGGGTAACAAACTGGATTCCAAGGGAAGGAAAGCGTAGCAGGGGGCGGCAGAAAGTTAGGTGGGCGGATGAATTAAGAAGTTCGCAGGGGTCAAGTGAATACAGCTAGCACAGAACCGGGTTAAGTGGAGAAATATGGGAGAGGCCTTCGCCCTGCAGTGGGTATAATCAGGCTGATGATGATGAGGATGATGAATTGCGTTCATGGTAAAGTCGACTGCATCGCCCTCGTTTTTTTTCTTTATCGACGAATTTATAATCAGATTTTACACAGAAAGAACGTTACTTCACGAACACACAACATGGGTTAAAACCACACAATTTCGGGCTGCGTGATCCATTGCAAATCAGGCATGTGCAGCAACACTTCCATTATCGGAAGCCACTCAGGCACTTCATCTTGTGTCTTGAGAATTTCAATAACACTCGCTACGGCTTCGCGAAAATACTGCCGTATTTTCCTCGCATCAACGTCTGCATGCCTGAAAGCCATTCTGGATCGCCAGATACTGTGCAGGCCCAATAACATGATCACGTCCAGCGGAAGCCCATCATCATCTTCAACTGGTAAAAATCCAATTCCGAATCTCCATCTCCACATTAACCAATGCATGTAAATATATCTTGCTGTTGGCTAATAGAGCTACCACTACCATAAACCTCTTTGTTTCCCGTTTCGGCTTATCACCATTCTTCACCGAGAAAGAAAGAAAAAAAGAAGTTTGTGGTAGTGCCTTACACTCATGGTGTAGCACATGGGTTAGAGAATATTGCAGAAAGATACAATTTTGACGTTGTGTTTTCAGCACCAAGCAAACATCACCGCGTGTGCAGAATAGTGGAGGTAAAAGCGGAGGGAACAATCACAAAAAATAAAACGATGCGTTTTTGCCAGATCAACCATCAGAGTCGCCTTGTACCATACAGTGCGGGGGTGGTGTAGAGGATACCTTGTACTTGCGGAGCGGTTTAAGACCAGACGAGGCGATGAATAAATGTTCGTATGAGTGAACATTACAACTGCCATTCCAAAGATTATTTATGCAATCTTGCCCGCCTTTGGAAGAAAGGTGCATGCACTCTTTTCTCAAACACCGTCATCCTCGCCAAACCTAAAAATAAGTTAACACGTGAAATTATAGAGGCATTTCATACTCATGATAACTGTGGCGGGGGCATCAGCGATCATTCTATCGCTCTCAATGATAAAGAGTTTTCTTATTAATCCCGAAAGGACATCTAACTGTCTCACGTGCATGCGCCATGGTGATGATTGTGCGTGTTGTCATTATCATGTTTGATTAGTAGTTTTTGTTGTCTTCCTTTGCTTTTGGTGATTTCCTGGATAGGCAAGCATTTGGGGAACGATTCCTTCGAATAAAAATTCATTTGCGAGTCAGCGCTTGCGTTGTGTCTTTCTTCGTTCGTCTCGTTTTCCCGCGCTGTTTTCACTACGAATCAGTACCAACTCGGCCAAATCGCACCCTTAATTAAATAATGAAACTAAAAAATGGGCTATACTGAAATTCCCAACAGCGTGGCATTACGAACGAGGGGCTATGGCAGCAACAGCGAGAAAGAAAAACGCAAAGAAGCTAAACGCCATGTTAGTGTGCGCCGCGCGTGCAGTTTGGCATCCGGGACCCTTAGTAAATTGTATGTAATGGTTTGGCTTTTGATTTGGTATTTAGGGTTTAACTTCCCAAATAAAACGAAACATTACATTTAGTTTTCTAAGAGGATTTAGGGAAGAATGAAATGTAATGCGGTCTTTTGAAAATTCCCACCTTTCCCCTATCCCGCATCATCTCAAGCCCTTCCATTGGCCGAAAGCCGATCTCGCGCGATTTTTACTGCATGTTTGGTTGTCACGCCCGCGCCTTAGAAACGAAAGACCTAACCCTGTCCTCTTACTATTCAGCGCGTGTGTTGTTCGCTTATTCAGTCCTTGCTTCTAACGCTGCTCTATTCCTACGCATTTGGGCCTTCTGCGTCAATAATTTGCACTTTGGCTATGCATATAAAGCATAAAGTAACTTTTGGGTAGGAGTCTATAAGCAACGCATAAGACAGGCGCAACACCATTATCGACAAACTTTCTTGTATTAGAATTGCTGATTCAGTATTTTCAATCGACTTAGCCCATGATCGATCCACTGTGCGTTACTATGCTGCACCAAATAACGCGCGCCATCTCTTCAGTCCCGGTTGTCATAACTACGTCATGCACCGTAGAAAACCCGCATCTTCATAGCCGCGAAGGGTCACAGGTTACGGTGAAGGATTAGACGCAGTTTAGCCTTCTTTCCGCGCTTGCCTTTGTACCTTCCAAACCGGGGGTATGATAATCAATGGTCTCTTGTTCGAATGAACTTTGCTCTGCAAATCATGTAAAATTAGAAAGTAACTTTTCTACGGATAATTTTTTGTCAAGCAGCCACGCTCACTACTTTTGTCTTGCTTCTAACCTTGTTTCCTCTACATGCGTCACACTCGTGCTGCCAGTCAAGAAGCTCTTTCCCGGCTCGATGGAATAATTTACTTCAAAGTGCAGCCGTCGTGGAATATTGCTGCATTAAAATTGCTGATTCGCTCGGTTTCGTCAAGCCAGCACATGATCGATTCATTCGAGCTGAGAAGATTCACTGAATAGAGCAGTCAATGTTTACGCCTTCATCACCGTATCTATATGACGCACTTTCTAGAGTGCACATTTTGTTAGCGGAAAGGACCGCACATTATTGCGTATCAAGGGCCACACGAAAGCGCTTGACATCATCGACGCTCGCCATTCTCCCTTTTCGGAATTGTGCCAGCAAAGAAAACGTCACAGCCGTGCTCGTCGGTCGTGTGCATTTGGTCGGAAATCGTGCAAAATATAGAAAATTGTTATTTGCAGACCGCCCTTTTTAATCAAAAAACGATGCTTTCTAACGGCGCTCGCCTTCAATTCATGTTCATTCTTCTAGCAGTAAGATCCAGCAGCCTGTCGAGTACATCTGCCTCGTTTCGGTGGAGAGAATCTCTCCGTGCATCTAACAGCATTGAGTACTGGGTATCACCTCGCGATGCCGTAATATTTCTCACGTGCTCTAACAGCCATAAAATCCTGCACTATCCAGTATTGAAAGTTCTTCCAACCACAAGAACGTTTTGGACCTCTCCAAGCCCCAGACTGTACCGAGAGCTGAAGGAGAACACACATAAGAACGTGAAGAGTCTAGTTCTTCTGCTAAGCTCCCCCGATGAGCTGGCGCTGTGTGCAAAACGCGTCCAGAAGAACCGCTTTTGGCAATATCTTACAGATTGGATTGTCTTGCCTGCTTATGGCGGAGAGTCGACATCCGCAGTACAACGGCCATTTTCAAACGACGGGACTTCCGCTCAGTCATCAAAACAAGATTATGTTCTGCTATCGCTGGTTGGAGCGACCGCCTTGACCATGAAGTACGGCTTCCCGGACAACGGTCAGCACGATTCATTCTCGTCGTTGTCAGGGCAGCAGATCTTTGTTGCCTGCAGTCCCCAACGATTGCAAAGAGGTTCGGTGTACTCAAGCTGCGAATACGGCCTTTCGAAAGGGATACAAAAGGCACTTGTAGCACTGAACGTGACGTTAGGTTTCAGGATATTCAGAAACAGGCCTGAAGCGGTTTTTGCTCTCATTGATGGCACCGCGGATGTCTACCTCGCGCCTATAAAAGCGGACGATGTTACTTCGACCTTCATGCTCCTTTCTCGCCCGGTGGTGTACACATACCAGACATTCTACGTTGTGAAAAAGTGCGATATTGCGGAAATAACATTTTTCGGAGTGCTTAAACATTCCGAAGGGGCCGTTCTGATGCTCATCTGTGCCATGATCATGGTTTGGCTAGCATGGAATTTAGGCTACTACTTCGAACCTCGTGCTTTTCGATTGGACTGGTCGATAGATACAGCACTTTTTCTGATCGCTTCTTTCCTGGCGACGTCAGCACCAATACATCCGGCGAATGCAGACCATAGGCAGAACCCAGGTAGGTTGCCACGTGCCATCCTGTTGAGCACGTGGATGCTGGGTATCATGCCGGTGTCCTTTTATTACCGCAGTGAGCTGACATCCCTACTGGCCGTGGCCATTCCGCCAAATCCTATCGACACTCTGGATGAGCTAGAAGAGGCGCTCGACAAAAGAGAGATTACGCCATGCATGCGGCAGGACGGTTGCGTGCAGACGGAGGTAGATGGCAGCACCCCATATGGCAAGAACACTCTGATTGCAAAGCTGGGGAAGGCGTTCAAGCGGCATCAGGAACGGACCTCTCTTTTATTTCAATACCCCGTCGACTGCCTGAGATGTGCAAACAGGAGTGGTTTTGTTTGCGTTATGTGCGCGATTGAGCGCTGCTTAGGCGAGGCACCAGGTGGACAGTTCGTTGAGTCACGAGAATCATTAAATCTAGCCTTTGCCTCTATTCCTTTGAGAAAGGGCTATCGTTTCGCCAAGCCTTACGACAAACTCCTCCAGAGATTGTTCGAGACAGAACTGCCTCCGTTCCATTTCCAGCCGAAAAATTGTGGTCAGGAGTCAACTGAAAGTAAGTACTGTAGCGAAAAAGAAGGCGAGAATCGAATCGCTCAAATACATGAATTATTAGCGTTCCTCTCCACTTTCATGTGCTTGATGTGCAGTTCGGTGTTGCTATTTTGTTTCGAGTTGATTCTTGGTTGTTGGTGTCGATTTAACCCTCCCGTGTAAAACTAATTTTGCAACGTGCTTCGGAAACTGGAACGCTACCCCACAAGAAGAGGTTTCTTGATCAGCTACACCATAAGATTGTACTTTTTTTTCCCGTGGGTTCTGTAGCGTGCTCGTTCTGTTCTGAGCGCGCGCGTAGGAATACAGGGGAATTGCTCTAGCTTGTACATCAGCCGTTTCCGCAGGCTTGGCTTTTGCCCTTCCACGAACGGACTTTTTCACTTGTCATACCACCGCTTTTATAAGAGGACAGGCTACTCGTTTTATATTTGAGGGTAAGAAATACGTTTCCAAATGAGAAGAGAGTATCCTTCGATATGTGCATGAGCTGCTGCGGTAACTTTCGCAAAGCGAGCAATCTGCGGCATGTCTTGATAACCGCTGCTATCTGGAGAAATATCAACACTGTATACAAAAGTTGTGTAAGGCAAGATTCTATCACAAAGCTGTTCAGAAGATAAATATCAAAGGCAACAAGATAATATTTCCGAAACAAGAAATGTTCACACATTTCAGCTGATGATGTTGATAGCCCCCTATTCACCGGAGAGATGATGTTCTCTCTGTGAGAACCATCAGATAGATGAATTTACCCCAAGGCATGGCATATTCGACCATCCGTTGTGCCAAGCAGAATTTTGCTGCACTCGCTACAGTCTTTCGTAGCAAACATAGGTAACAAAAAGTAGAGTCGATGGTGACAGCGTCCATGGAATGCACGGGTCTGATTCCCAGCTCCGTAAGGACAACTGGATGGATGGTGCACGCGGCAATCCCATTCCACCTGAGTATCGTCAATCAACGTTTAGCCCCTGCTCCAAATGTGGAGGCGATAATTTGATACCGCCTTCTCCGGCAACCTAACAACGCTGCTCACTGGCTAGCGTGACGTCCCATTCTGTCGAGTGTATGCTAGTCTTTTTGTTAGCCAGAGGACAATTTCTCCTTGATTCAAAGAAGACAGCATTCCGCGTCAGATATGCGATGTCCTCAGCCCACCTTTCTGCCACATACTCATGAATCGCTGTTGTTATTCGTAATCGCCAGCGTGGCTTACAAACAGAGCTACGTTGCGACACCAGGTCCTTCTATCATCGCTAGGCATAAGCTTCTGCTGGTGCACACAGCACTAAGCATATTCGCACCATTGATGTTCTGATTTAGGCCATCAATAAAATTCTTGTGTTTGGAAGAACAACTGTGCCTAAAGATTCTTTCCTTTGAATACAAAAAGAGCTAATAAACCCTACATGGGTTACTTCCGCTAGGGGAGTGAATATTCGAGTAGTGACGTATGACGGGAGGAATGAAGAAATGAACGTATGCTCTGGCATGCGTCCAACGTGATGTCTGCAAATTTTACTTTATGAATGCTTCCCTACTGAAAAAATTGTATGAAAAATTGTAATGTCACATTTTCTCACACAATCTCACTCAACTCACACAACAAATCACATATAAGTCGCATATAATTGAATAAGGTCTCATAGTTTCTTGTACATTATCATAAATTATGTACGACATTTTATTATCATGATGTCCACTTTATGAGTGCCTGTGCGTTTAGATGAGATTTTATGAGGTTATTTTCTGGTAGAACTTTTGGTTTTTCAGTAGGGTTGCCCCTATTCTCTGCATATTCGGCAAATATCAAAGTATGGGATCTGCACAGACGCGTCGTATTTTGTTATAAATGGGTGGTTGCGCTGACCGTAGGCCTAGTTATCATCACTGTATACTTCTGAAACACTATTTCTATAGTGCTGGGAGGTTATGCCATGAGGTGAGGCTTGAGAGCGTGTTATCTCCCTTACGCACAATAACCTTGAAATGGCAGCAGTATTCATGATCTGGCAAAGTATCCGAGTCAAGTGAGTATAACAATATATGAAGACAATTTGGTTTATCAACTCTGATTAGCCTTTTGGCTGCTCGAGTGTCGCTAACAATTAACCATAATGGACCCTTCTTAAGGAAGCTTCAAGGAACAAAACGACAGAGCAGTGCTGTAAGATTTTCGTTTCCAAGCCCAAACCCTGACAATTCCCTCCAGCAGTGGCCATGTGCCACGTCCTCTGAGGCAAGAACGAAGAACGATGCCACAGTCAGTCAGAGTTTGAGCTGTATGTGCGAGGTCGCAGCGCGAGGAGACAGCAAAGGAGTTGCAACTGTGTCAGGCGGTTGTGATCAGCTCGCACCGTCAAGCACTTGCTGCACCAAGCTGACTGCACGTAGCTGTTCGTGCACGAGGCCATGTCTGTAGATGCCCGCTAGGAGGTGCTGTGCTGTCCTGTATTAGGAGTCGCAGGACGACCTTATCTTTGTGCTGAAGTCTCGCACTGTTCATTTTCACAGTTTTCATTGCAAGGTTGTGCCTTTGGACCTCAAGTCCCTGCAAATTTGTCCTACGTCAGAATATAACCAAATTCAATGTCTGGCCTATCGAGTACGGCTAGTTCAGAAGCGATCCCCAAAGTTAGCGGGCCACCCCAAAACTTTGGCTCACCTGGAGCCGTGAAATTTGACTTAGAACATGACTAAAATTGGTGTCTAACAAAATTTTTGTATGGTGAAAATAATGGGGACTTCACATTTAGGTGAGCCTTTCCCAAAACTTAGCTCCCTTATACCCGTGAAATTTGACTTCGTCCGATATTGACCCAAATTGCCGTCTAGCCTGATTTGACTACTCAATGATGACTTCCAAATTTGCTAGGCCACCCTAAAAAGGCCATCTTTGACCCCCAAAGTTTAGCTTTGGTCGACATTGACCATGGAAGTAGCAACTATGGAAAAGTACAGATCAACAAAGCGCAGAACTCATATCAGAACTAGCCACGGTACTAGCAATGCATTCGCATTTCGGTACATAAGCAACTTACGTATAACACTTTAATGTTCTTTGGGCACATAAGCATTTTCGTGAATGAGCACTGTGGCCTGGATCCTTAGTGCGTGACGTTTCGATGGTGTGAGCTTCGCCACACTATCTACTAACATTAGCGATTAGCCCTGGTAGTTCGATAGACCCTAACTTAAGTACGAGGTTACCGTCAAAAGGCGCCTGAGGAGACATTATTCACGGGAACTCGTGCCTTCGCCTGTTTATTCACATGAACCTTTTTTAAGCAGAAAGCTGCACTATACCTTGCTTCGACAATCTCATCGGGTGTGATAATTTGACCTTCAGTCCCAGGGGCGCCGAAGGTGTGTCGTCACATCATACACATGAAGTGCTAGAACTGCTTCTGCTGCGCCGAACTCCGCCTCGCCGACCATGTCCATGAGACTAACCACATGATTCGCTGCTCGCTTGAAAGTAGAGGGGGCGTGTTAGTTATGCACCTCGCCATGGAGGACAGTTTTACGCGGCTATATTTGGCGGCCCAGTGAGCGGTTAGCTTGTTGCGTAGGCTGCAGGCTGCTTGAGATCACCTTGCAGATGTGACTCACCGAGCTGCTTCTGTAGAAACCACTGTACGATATCTGTCCTAAGCCACAGCGAAATGAGGCACTATTTAAATATTTTAGGCTTATCGCTTTACAGATAGTACTATTGCAATTTGGCCTATTCAGGGTGTCTGTAGCTGTACGAGCGCCTCTCCAGTGGTTGCGCAAAAGAACTGAGACTTGAGCCTACTAGCATTTTATACCCTTAGTTTTCTAGCCCTTCATGATAGAAGAAGAAAAAATGATTTGAACCTGGTCGTTTTCAAATCGACATTAACTTCCGTCAGCTCCCGTGCGCTCCAAAAGTTGTTTTTCTTTGGCGTCAACGCTTTGGTTCGTACGTGAGATATTGAAAAGAGAGTAAGTCCGCCATCTTATTCTTTTCACTGATGGTTCTGTGGGCAAGGGCAGAGAAGCCAGCAGAGCGCGTTTTCGCATTCCTTTGAATAATTCATGGTTTCTACGCTTTACTGAAGGCGTGTGTTTAAAACGCCCGAAGGTGTTGCCATTAAGGTGGCTTTACGGACGATAAAGTCACATCCGGCTCAAACTGTTGTGATTTTGACGGGTTTCAAATATGCCCTTCAAAGGTGAGAGCGTGAGTTGTGCATAACTGACGTGACTCTCACCTTTCTGCACTTGGCGCATACTCTGCAGAGCAGAGGCTTTTCAAAACGTTTCCAATGTGTGCCCTAGCACTTGGATGTCATAGGCACCGAGGTGGCAACAACCTAGCCCGTGAAGAGCTCTCAGGACGTCCATCAAGAAGGGTTCCTCAGGACACTAAATTGCTATTCAGACAAACAGCCTTCGCAGATTTTCATTATTTTGGAGTTCACTCTACAAGGCATGGGTTACCAAATGAATAAAAAGTTCCAATGCGACTTAAATATATGAAATTCATACGGGCTCTGATCATAACCATCCATGGAGGTATAAGACGAGCCTGGCAACGTCTCAGCTGTGTTACACATGTACTGTGTGCGAGGGTATACAACATTGAATTATGTGCTTTCGAGGGCATACTCTCACGAAAACAGGAGTTCACCATAGTTCACTTCAGGACATGGTCTGTCTGTGCGGAAATCGGTATTGTAGAAAGGATTTCGCATGCCTTTTAGTTTTCCCGCACGACTCAGTTCTGGACTCCATGTGTGACTATTACATGCGACATTGTGTAGGTGCCTGACTTGTTGACTACTGATTACTAGTTAAATGGTGTTAGGATGGAACAATCACTGGCAGAACCCGCCAGGTTAACCCCATCTGCATTCAACAATAGCCCCAACGTCGAAAGCTCCTTAGCACTTGGCTACGCTTGGTTACGTTTCCCAATGTGCAGCCGAGTGTGACGGAGCTTTCGCTCTGTCTTATGTGGTTCAGAAAAGTTAAACTACAGTGACCTTGGCTTTGTTCCTGATTAGTGTTGAAAGGATTATGAATTATGCTCTCTATTCTCCCTCCTCGCTGTGTGCCTCAATTTGATGCTTATACAACACTTTTCTTCTTCAACAACGGAGTCGGTTAATCTCTTATGATGACTCGCGTAATGTGTGAATTGTCTTCAACCTTTCCATTTACATGAATGTTTGAACAACAAGAAATAATTTCTCGAGAGAGCCTAAAGAGGACACTGGGAGTTCCGCATGCGACCTCGGGCAATTAGACAAGTCTTAAGTCACTGTAGGAGCCTCGAATCTTCGTAAATATTGCCGCGAAACCTTCAAAACAGTATTTGTTATTTTTTAACGGCCGCCGGCATACAGGCTTATCACTCTGATTCTGGACCGCGTATCAGTTCCGTAATCTTTGTTTGTTAATGCTCGATGTCGCGAGTCACACCTTTATCAGTTTTGTTGCAGCACAAGATGCACCGAGATCTGTCTCGAAGGTTCCGGCCACTCGGGTGTCTCTCCAAAATGTTCCAGCCCGTGCTGGTAGCTGTTTGCGACGTTATCTAGATTGTTCTGTGCAGCCTTTAAATTGAGCGTTGCCGAGTGTGACGAGCATTCTTTGTCCGACGAACGACGAGCACATTTGTTTCTATCGCCGCCGCCGAGTTGCTTAGTTCTTTTGCGGGCGCAAGTCAGCCCAAATAAAGAGTTTCGTTAGTGCAACCATCGACCCCTTCATTTGTGTCGTCGACCTCGTCACCACTACGTGACATCTGGTGGAGGTGCTGCCTTTGATCCTTCGAGCGAAGACCCAAGCCGTGTTCCTGCCGCCCTGGAAGACCAGCCTACAGGTCAGCGAGCTAGCCGCCGACTTCAAGGCCTACAACCCGAACACGGTCTGCTGCCTGACCCCATTCGATCCGTCTACTATCGAGAAGACGTAGGCCACCCGGATGCGCCACTACGAGCGACCGCTTCAGCCGGACTGCTCAAACCACTACCCCAACGCATCCACAAGCGGAGAGAACCTTCGGGACCTCATCCGGGAGATCGTGCGAGAGGAGCTCCGCCGACTGATGCCATCATCGCAACAACCGCAGGTGGCGACGCTCGCGGACGTCATCCGTGAAGTCCAGCAGGCGCTGGGCGTTTCTCAAGCGATGGCTGCTACTGTTCCAGCACACGAGGCAACAGCGATGAACTACGCTGGTGCATTACGTCGCCCTCCACCCCGACGTGATGACTTTCCGAGCCCTCGCCGCAACCGTCCTGTTCCCGAAAGCCACCCCTTGGCCCCCGCCCGCCAAGCCTACCAACGACCCCCAAGCCCCAGAAAGTGCGACGCCTGGAGGACAGCAAACAACCGACCGCTCTGCTTCCATTGTGGTGAGGCAGGACACATCCTCCGTCACTGCCCGTACAGGCGGATCGGCCTCCGTGGTTTCGCTGTCGACGCCCCACGACACCGTCCTGGCGAGCGACCACAGGAAATCAACGACTTCCTGCGCAGCGGAGAGCACTCGTCGCCAAAGCGTCTATCACGATCCCCATCACCGTACAATGCCCGATTTGCATCGCCGGGCCGCGGTTACGTGCAAGGATGGTCTCCTAGTCCCCGTAGGGGAAACTAAAGGCAGCAACCTTTGGAGGTGAGGTTGCTCAATGGCGAAAAGACGAACATCCTCTGCCGCCGACAACCACTAACGACAACGCAGCTATTTCATTGCCGCTCCACACGACGACATCGACGACAACACGACCAGAGTGCAAGCCTACACCGCCGCCCAGTGAAATAATAACGGTATGCCCCGGCCATGACCTGAAGAAACGACGGAGCAGAGATCGGACACTAAGGCCCACGTGCAATGCGAGGACGCGAATAAGTGACCTTGAAGTTGATATCGACGGTCGCAGAGTCACTGCCCTTGTAGACACCGGAGCTGACTATTCAGTCATCAGTGGACCGTTAGCCTCAAATCTCAAGAAAGTTACAACCGCTTGGGATGGCCCGCTGATTCGCACCGCAGGTGGCAACCTGATTACTCCATCGGGACGGTGTACTGCAAGAATAACTGTAAATGGGCGTACTTACCCCACCAGTTTTGTGGTCTTGCAGCAGTGCTCCCGCGACGTGATTTTAGGCATGGACTTCCTAAATGAAAATAGGGCTATCATTGACCTCCGATCCAAGCTCATCAAGCTCTCTGCAGACAAAGCCATACTTGCTACGACGACTTCGACGCAACACGTAGCTCTAAACGTCCTCGACGGAGAATTGACCGTGCCGCCCCGATCAAGCGTGGCCGTCAGTGTAGGTAGCACAGACATCGAAACCGCTGAAGGCATCGTCGAAGGAAATATCCAATTGCTCTTGGAACGAGGTATCGGCATCGCAAGAGGCATTGCGAAATTCCGGAGAGGACAAGCTCAGGTGCTGGTAACAAACTTCACTGAAGAATACCGGCATCTCAACAAGGGCACGACCATCGCTTTTCTCGACGAATTAGCGGCCCTTAAAGACGTATTCGCCATCCACGACCAACCACTGGAAGACGCACCGGACCAATTCCGTCAGCCCACATTTGACATCAACTCAGTATTGACCCACAGCAGGAAAAACCAGACTTGCAGTCTTCTTCGAAACTACAGGGAGTGCTTCTCGTCATCATCAAAAGTACGACAAACACCACTGGCCAAGCACCGCATTATAACGGACGAACACGACCGACCTCTGCGCCAAAGCCCTTATCGTGTATCGCCGCGAGAACGGCAGGCCATTCGCAATCAAGTTGAGGAAATGCTGCGTGATGACCTAATCCAGCCATCGAACAGCCCCTGGGCGGCACCAGTCGTTTTGGTCAAGAAGAAAGACAGCACACTTCGCTTCTGCGTTGATTACCGCCGCTTGAATAGCATAACGAAGAAGGATGTCTACCCGCTTCCCCGCATCGACGACACTCTCGACCGGCTCTGCAATGCAAGGTACTTCTCAACGATGGACCTAAAGAGCGGATATTGGCAAATTGAGGTCGACGAAAGAGATCGCGAGAAGACCGCATTCATCACACCGGACGGCCTTTATGAGTTCAAGGTGATGCCATTTGGCCTCTGCTCCGCACCAGCCACGTTTCAACGAGTAATGGACACAGTCTTGGCAGGCTTGAAGTGGCAAATTTGTTTGGTATGTTTGGACGACGTTGTTGTCTTCTCGTCAACCTTTGAAGACCACCTCAAACGACTACAGACAGTGTTGGAAGCCATCAAGTCATCGGGACTAACGCTAAAAGCAGAGAAGTGTCACTTCGCCTACGAAGAACTCCGGTTCCTAGGTCACGTAGTTAGCAAGGGCGGTATTCGACCAGACCCGGAGAAAACAGCTGCAATCGCACAATTCCCACCGCAATTCCCAATCGCACAATTCCCAATGCTGTTGGCAATTATCGCCCAATCTCGCTCACTAGTACAGTTTCGAAGTTGCTTGAACATATCATATCTAAACACCTGCTCAACTACCTCGACCAGTACGACATCCTTTATTATCGCCAGCATGGTAATTCCGAAAGGGACTTCCACAACTACCCAACTGATAGAAATAGTTCATGACCTCGCAGAAGCAATAAATTCACGTGGTCAAACAGACATTATATACCTTGACTTTGCGAAAGCATTTGATAAAGTTTCACACCAAAAATTGTTATATAAGGTTAATGCGATCCTTAAAAATCAAACACTCACACTGGGGTTTTCCGCGTATATATCCTCTCGTGAACAGTATGTTTTTGTTAGAGGTTGTGAATCTAGCACTCTTCCTGTTGTTTTTGGTGTGCCGCAGGGTACCGTTTTAGGCCCACTCCTCTTTCTCATCTTCATTAATGATTTGCAAAGTAGCATTGATGTTCCAATAAGACTGTTTGCTGACGACTGCGTGATGTACAGTAGCGGAAATACGATTGATGATCAGATTAAATTAAATTTAAACCTACAAAGAATAGTCAATTGGTGTAACGACTGGCAGATGGAGTTAAACTTAAAAAGTCTGTGTTCATGTCAGTAACTAGGAAAAAGAATGTTCTTAATTTCAATTATCAAATAAATGGTTACATGCTCGAAAGAGTTGATCATTATAAATACCTAGGCTTAACTTTTACATCAGATTTACGATGGAATACCCACATTGAAAATGTCATCTCCAAAGCTTTTAAAACACTATGGTACCTGCGGCGCACAATGCACAGTGCTACCCCGGATGTAAAGTGCCTGGCTTACAAAACCCTATTCAGGCCAATTATTGAATATGCCAAAGTAGTATGGGATCCTCACACAGCAACTAACATTCACAAGCTAGATAGGATTCAGCGGCTCGCTGCAAGGTTTATATATAATAAATACCGCCGTAACCATTCTTCAACAGACCTCTGCCAACAAGCCCAACTACCAATGTTAGAAAGCAGAACCAGGTATGAAAGACTAAAAATTTTTACCTCATTATCAATAATTATCTAAAAATTAATAAATCAGACTACTTTGAGATCAAAACAAATGAGACGTCAAGGCATCGTCATAGTAGGTTCATTCCATTGCCGGCTATAAAAAATAATTGCTTCAAGTTTACTTATTTGCCGCGAACTTGTAAGGACTGGAACTCCCTTCCAGATTCTGCGGTTCAATCATCATCATTATCTGAATTTGTACGCCATTTAGAAAATTTCATCTATGGCACTACCACAGGGGGATGAGGTTCTATTGCTGTTGTGTAGGATGGCTGCTGTTCCGATTTCTGTGTAATTCATTTTTGTTTTGTTTGTGTGTGCATTCAGAGACAATTTTTGATTGACTATTGATTTTCATCGTGTTCTATATTGCTCATTTTTCGTTTTGTATTTCCCACTCCTGTTACAGCCCCTTATGGTGGCTGACAGTATTAATAAATGAAAATGAAATGAAATGATAACCATAAACGTGCTTATTCGATTGTTCTTAGTGTGCAAATTTGAATCTCCTCGTAGCACATGGCCGGTTTTACGTAATGTAGTCGACGCCCAGCTTGGCGCGGCTGTTCCTGTTATTTCTTGCCGGTGTGTTATTACACTCGATTTTTTTACACGTATTACCGCAGTATCACCTATGATAGTAGTCTCATAATTTTATGAATGAGAACATTCTATATATTTTTAGAAATTGAAAAAAAAAAATAGGGCAAACGTTTGGCTATTTTGGCTAGCCATGGCCATAGAGGTTTGGCTAGCCATAGCCTCTCCCTCCCCTCTACATCGTCCTCACTTCCGCTCGCCTACTTATCTTAAGTTACTCAATAACGTTTGCGTTGACCCTTGTCGAAAACAGCTACAAAACTTTCTATCGTCACAGCCCAATTTCTGTGCAGTTTTTCACAGTGAACTTGTGACAGCAGAAGGTTTTGAAGTAACATTAAAATTTTGTCCGGACGCAGAGCTTTTGCGGAGGCTCGCCCTAACTACCGAGTGCTCAGTAACCAAAGACATGTGTGGGTTGGCCTCAAGCAAACGAACCATAAAGTATATACTTCTTTTTATTTTTACTTACCCTTCTCTTTCCCCCTATCGCTCAGCTCTTTGATTTCCTCTAACCTTCCTCGCTACCCTTTATTTCCGCCGCCCCAGTTCAGGTTCTTCAGATATCAGATAACAGATACCGGGGCTGGCAAACATCTTTTTCTTCCTTTTGTATATACAATATATAACCACTACATCAACAACAACAGCAGAAGAGAGCTGCTGGATTAATCCAGCATACGGATGCTGTTGCACCCCGCACAAGTTTCATTTTCATTTTCCATAAAGCCTATTCTATCATCATCAGCACTTTCTCTCTTTTCTCTAACAAAGACGCTCACACTCTTTGTTGTAAATAAACAGTCTACAGGAGCTGTCGTCTGAGCCTGTTCGTTCCCTCCATTGGGATACCGGACACCACATAATTTTTGAGAAAAAATAGTGGGTTGCCCACAGACCATCAATCTTTGGTAATCACTTTCGTCAACTGGCGCAGGACGTCGGCCCCTTTGATTATCCCGATGGTCTGCTCGCAAACTGTACTACAACTTTTCGATCGAGCATCATAAAGGGTTTCGAAATATCATTGCAGATATACTTTCATGCCTGCCTCTTAAAGCGCTTCAAATGAACCCGTAGACGAAAAAAAATGTGTCTGTTGTGTCATCATCTGGGACATAAGAGCAGCTACAGTTTGCTACTGCTACAGACGAGCTATTGCAATAGGTTGTGAGATACGTCACGAAAGGGCGGCCTCCGAAAACGTCTGTGGCACCTGATGTCCTTCTTTACACTGACGTGCGATGGGAACTGTACCAGGTTAATGGCTGGTTGCTCATTGAAGAAAAGATTCTACGAGCTGAATACTACGCTTGCCAGCTTTGCACACGAAAACCACCCTGTGGCCCAGAATGGACAAACAAGTTGAAGTTAGAAGGCACTGCCAGTTTTTCATACAGTCCATAAGCTTGCTTAACCCTGTTTCGCGCCTTTGCAACCTGTGACATTCCCAGGCAAACCGACGCGAAATTTCGCGATGGACATTGTAAAACCTTTCGAATGGACACCTTACTACTGTCGATATATAATAACCATTACTGATTACAACTCGAAGTAGCCTGAAGTTGCGTTTGCACCGACAGTAACGTCGCATACAATTGTTGACTTCCTGTAAGGGATGATATTCAGCTGCGGGAGTTTTCCGGGCGAAATTGTAACGAACAACGGACCACAGTTCAAGTCCCAAATGTTCGAGGAATCCTTGCTCGAGAAAAGCATCATTCATCATTGCTTTTCAGCCTACTACTTTCCGGGAATTGGTGCAATAGAAAGGTTCAACACGGTGCTCAAGTGTCACAGACAAATGGCGAGATTGGAAAAACGTCTTTTGCAAATTTCCTTGGTCGACTACCTCGGAACATATAGGTCGAATCAAGACGCGACGACTGGCTTGCCACCTGCGAAGCTCCTAGAATGTCGTTAACCCAAACATGGCTGAGTATTGCTGGAATGCCCTCTGGGAGCGACGTGCACTCTACGGCTGGGCTGAAGCCAGTTCGCGAAAGGTTTCAAGCTAAGCAGTCATACACCTAACTGTATACGGATAGGAGATGCGATTATAGGGCCCCAACATTTCGAAACGGTGACCACGTTGAGTATGAATTCCCACAGCTGCAGGCAAGGCATTGCTCTCATACACTGGTCGAGTTAAAGTAGTCAGAAAGAGAGGCCGGAATTTCTCCTAATTGACTGCCGCATCTGGAATGCATCTAAATCAACTCGCGTGTCAAAAAAGCAGCTCTGACTCCTACACCGCCCTGGCACTGTCTCTAAGCAATGAGCCAACTACCTCTGGAGATCTCGCAGAACCAACACAAGTTCAAACAATGATGTCTGAAACGCATTCCATTTCTCTAATGGTTGAAGCAAGCTCAACTCCTGCGCAAAGCAACGACACGGGAAAGCAGCTGTGTCGAAATGCAAAAGAGCGTTGCCCACCTGACAGACTTCAATACTGACTTTACTCTTGCGGTTATTGCGCATGCTGTGCTTTTAGTGCGTTTCATCTTTTAAAGTGGGATGCGATGTATTCTGCTCAGGTTTCAGTTTCGTTTTCCATAAAGCCTGTGCTATCATCAACAGCACTGTTCTGTATCCTATGTGAAGCCCGAACGCTCAACTCTCTGTTGTAAACAAAACCTACCATGAGCTGCCATCTGCGGCCCCGCCGCGGTGGTGCAGTGGTAAGACGCCCGACTACTGTGCCGGAGTAGCCGGGTTCGAACCCGACCTCGGCGGCTGCGTTTCGATGGAGGCGAAACGAAAAGGCGTCCGTGTGCTGTGCGATGTCAGCGTGCGTTAAATATCCCCAGGCGGTCGAAATTACTCCGTAGCCCTCCACTACGGCTACTCTTTCTCTCTTTCCGGTTTCCCTCCCACCTTCCTCCTTTCCCTCACGGCGCGGTTGCGGTGTCCACAGAAAACAAGTGAGACAGGTACCGCGCCTTCTCCTTCCTATAAATAAATCAGAAATCAGCTGCCATCTGCGCCTGTTCGTTCCCTCCGTCCGGATACCGGACACCACTGATACTACAGAAGAAACTATGCAACTATTGAAATAACTATAGTACTGCAGAAAATTGTGATGTTACGACAGTAACACCACAATTAACAAGTGACAATCAATAATTATCACATCACAAGTAACACCGCGCCCAAGGATAATCACTTGCAGGTGCGCGTCTCTGCACGGCGCCGCCACCCGACTGTCTGCTTTTGGTATTGTAAAAGCGGTTCCCCTTCTTCAGGCGTGCCGCTGGTGGGGAGAGCCGTCCCAACCGTCGGCGCCGGATTTGCGGGACTGTTTTAGCCGGAAGGTCATTCATGGAAACATGCGTAGCGGAACGTGCTGCTGGGTGCTCGCATGTATGGCACCCTTCGTACTGGCCGGTAGCGAGCACCCAAATGACCCTCCGGCCCTTTTTTTTACACTGCGACTTTGAGCAGTGCGAAAGGAATTTTATCCTGTCTGCAGATGCGTCAAAAGAGCGCCCGAAGAAGCATTCAGAAGTTGACTCGGGTATTGTGCTCAGAACGGGCAAGCCAGAAGCTCCTCTTTAATCCGGCGCCAGGCCTGCAGAATGTCGGCTGGTGGATCTTTCTCTTTCCATGTCGTTGCTCGTAGGAGTAAACACCGGGGGCGCGGGGCAATGCACTGTGGAAAGGATTCAGCCAGCAGCGGCAGCGTCGATGAGGCGGCGGTGTGCGGGAGACAAGTGGGAAGAAAGTCCTCTGACCCAGGCAGCACATTTCATCGGCCCAATAATGGGGATTGATTGGGGATACGGGCCCACAAGTGGCCCAATGGTGCCATTGAGCTACCAATAATGTGCAGCCACGCTATACCATAATCATTATTGGCCCAGTGAACTTCACCCATATCCGTTATTGGCCTTCAACCGGCTAACAGCAGTCAATAATGCCCATTCATATTGAACAGTTTGCCATTATTGTATACACAATGAGGCAGCTTGGTCATTATTGGCCAACCAGCTGCAATGGTTTGCCGATATCTTCCGCACCATGGTATAACCTGGTAAATATTATCCGGTCAATAACAATTATTTCTCAATATTGAATATATATAAGCATACAGTGGTCAAATAATGTCCAACCAACTTTGTCGGCTTCCTAACATTGTAATATCTTGGTTTCTAGTGGTCGATATTGTCTAATGAGCCTTTTATGGCTGGTCAGCATTGCACATATCATGGCATAGCTTGGCTAATATTGCCCGGCCATTATGGTTGCCTCGTCAACATTGGATATATCTTGGCATACATTGGTCAATATTCCCCCACCAGCTTTGGTGGCATTCTAACATTGCATATATCTGGGGTTATAGCGGTCAATATTGCCTAATGAGGTCTGATGGCTGGCCAGCATTGCACATATAATAACATAAATAGGTTAATATTATCCGGCCATTATGGCTGTCTTGTCAGCAATAAATAAATCATGGAATATATTGATCAATAGTGACCCGCCTGTCCCGGCGGCCTGCGAACAATGTATACATATGCATTATATTGTTCAAAATTGTTCGATGGACTGTGATGGCCAGCCAGCATTGCACGCTAATGGCATAGGTTGGGCAATAATGTGCTACCAATATGGATGGCTTGTCAACATTGGATATATCTTGACATAAGTTGGTCAATATTGTCGCATCAGCTTTGATGGCATCCCAACATTATATATATCATGGTTTCTAGTGGTCGATATTGTCTAACGAGCTTTGATGGCTGGCCACCTTTGCACATTTCTGGCTGCGGCGGCGCTAAAAAAACAGCAGAAGCAGCTCTGACCGACACAGACATTTCTGATGCTTGTATCCCAATATGACAGTGTTTTGGGGCTAATTTCGTCCCAACTAAATTTTTCGCTGGCCCGGACGTCAGTTTACTTTCAACTGTAGAAGATATTCATATGCCATACGTAATTTGGGCCACCGTATATATAACGTTTACTGGGATTAATGTATAGATTGTTCAGGATCTCGCTACAGAATTGGTATTCAGCTCTAACTGAGGATGGCGACATTACCCTAGAGGCAAGGAACAATAATTTCAGAGATATCATTACTGAGTGCGCGGTAGAAGTAGGCGGTAGGATAGTTAGAGAGGATACCGGTAAGCTGTCTAAGGAGACGAAAGATTTGATTAAGCAAAGCCAGAGTATGAAAACTTCCAATCCAACAGACCAGATCGAATTGGCCGAGATATCAAAGCTAATCAATAAGCGCAAGGTGGCCGATATAAGGAAGTATAACATGGAGAAAATTGAGCATGCTGTAAAGAACGGGGAAGCCTTAAAGCAGTAAAGAAGAAATTGGGCATAGGCAATAACCAGATGTATGCGACAAGGGACAAGGCGGGCAACGTCATCACTAATATGGAAAAGATAGTCAAAGTAGCCGAGGAGTTCTATACAGATCTCTACAGTAGCAAAAGTAGCCAGGACCGTAATGAGATTGGCGGTAGGGAAAAACAGTCAGACGTTCCACCAGTGACGAAGGATGAGGTCAAGAAAGCACTAGAAACTATGAAAAGGGGGAAATCAGCTGGAGAGGATCAGATAACTACAGATTTGCTGAAGGACGGGGGGGGGGATATCGTGCTAGAAAAACTGACCACCCTGTATACGCAGTGCCTGGTGTCATCGACGGTACCGGAACCATGGAAGAATGCAAACATTATCCTCATTCACAAGAAAGGGGACTCTAAGGACCTTAAAAATTACAGGCCAATCAGCTTAATGTCTGTTACGTATCAGGTATTTACTAAGGTAATCGCTAATAGAATCAGGACAACCTTAGACTGCAATCAAGAAAAAGGATCAAGCAGGGTTTCGGAAACGGTACTCTACTATCGATCATATCCGTACCATCAATCAGGTGATAGAAAAATGCTCGCAATATAACCAGCCCTTATACATAGCATTCATTGATTACGAAAAAGCATTTGACTCAGTTGAAACCTCGGCGGTGATACAGGCATTGCGAAATCAGGGGGTAGACGAGCCGTACGTGAAAGTGCTGGAAGATATACCGGGTGTCCCAGCTAACTTGAACCAAGGGATACAAAATAATACATTTGAGGTAGGTCAGTGAAACCAATTGCATTCAACTGCCAGCCTCCTTGCGCACTACAGGCAATTTTTTGTTTTGCAATGACTTAATTAGCTAATTATGTTAATTTTTCTAATTTAATAAATATCGACTTTAGACCGAACATGTGAATTGGAAACTTGTAGAGCACCTTCAGAAACCCCCATTCGATTTATTGCGATAAAGAAAGTCTCACGTGTTTCTTTTTTTCTGGGCTCAAAAGAAAGCCCGCGAAATACAAATAATACCACGTGACTAGCGCATTTGTGCGCCGCGATTGTGGTGCTCTCAGTCGTGGTTTGATCGAACGAAATTAGCGGCGGCCGTGTCTCGGCCCCGTTAAAGCGGCAGGCCGATATGCCTGCAATGGCTTCTTCGCCCGCGTCAGACAGCCGGCCCGCGTGACGGTGCAAGTAGCGGCGAGAGCGGCGAGCCGACACCACGGGGATTCAAGGCCTGCTTCTCTCCCATCAGCGAACGGCACGACAAACGGATGAGAGATACGGTATCAGCCACTGAATCTGCGCATACAGGCTTGGGTAAAGGGGCGAGATGACATCATGTGACTCGACTAAAATTAGCGCTGCATGTTCATTTGACGGTTCTTTATCGTAATCCGCTTGTCGTGATGTAGGCTGCTGCGGTGCGTAGGCCTGGCCAAGATCGCGGTGGCGACGGGCGAGATCGAGCTCGCTCCAACCATCGCCAACATTTCTGCCTGCCGCTGCAACGGGACAATCGGGTCACGGCTGCAGCTGATTTCGTTCGCTCAAACCACGACTGAGAGCACCAGAATCGCGCCGCTCAAATGCGCTAGTCACGTGGTATTATTTGTATTTCGCGGGCTTTCTTTTGAGCCCGGAAAAAAAGATACACGTGAGACTTTCTTTATCGCAATTAATGGAATGGGGGTTTCTCAAGGTGCTCTACAACTTTCCAATTCACATTTTTGGTCTAAGCTGAATATTTATTAAATTAGAAAAATTAACATAATTAGCCAATTAAGTAACTGCAAAACAAAAAATTGCCTGAAGTGCGCAAGCAGGCTGGTAGTTGTATGCAACTAATTTCACTGACCTACCTCAAATATATTATTTTGTAACCCTTGGTTCAAGTTAGCTGGGACACCCGGTATATAGTGGCTGCACAGCAACCATAACTCTGCATAAAGAAAGTAACAAAATTCCCATAAAGAAAGGTCTTAGGCAAGGAGACACAATCTCCCCAGTACTATTCACAGCTTGTTTAGGGGAAGTATTCAGATACTTGGAATGGGAGCAGTTAGGGATAAGGGTAGATGGAGAATACCTCAGTAATCTGCGATTTGCTGATGACATTGCCTTGCTAAGCAACTCGGGGGATGAACAGCAAATAATGATTGATGACCTAGACAGGAAAAGTAGAAAGGTAGGCTTGAAAATCAATATGCAGAAGACTAAGGTAATGTTCAACAGCCTCGGGAAGGAACAGCAGTTTGCATTAGGTAGCGAAATATTGGAAGTAGTAGGCGAATATGTCTACTTAGGACAGGTAGTAACCGCAGATCCGGACCATGAAAAGGAAATAACAAGAAGAATAAGATTGGGATGGAGCGCGTTTGGCAAGCACTCGCAGGTTATGACTATCAGCTTACCGGTATCGCTCAAGAGAAAAGTATACAACAGTTACATCTTGCCTGTACTCACCTATGGGGCTGAAACGTGGAGGCTAACCAAGAGAGTTCTATATAAGTTGAGGACAACCCAGAGGGCTATGGAACGAAAAATGGTAGGGGTAACATTAAGAGATAGAAAGCGTGCAGAGTGGGTCAGAGAAATAACTCAAGTTACCGACATTCTAGTAGAAATTAAGAAGAAGAAATGGAAATGGGCAGGACATGTAGTGCGAAGAGAGGATAACCGATGGTCGCTGAGGGTAACAAACTGGATTCTAAGGGAAGGAAAGCGTAGCAGGGGGCGGCAGAAAGTTAGGTGGGCGGATGAATTAAGAAGTTCGCAGGGGTCAAGTGGATACAGCTAGCACAGAACCGGGTTAAGTGGAGAAATATGGGAGAGGCCTTCGCCCTGCAGTGGGTATAATCAGGCTGATGATGATGAGGATGATGAATTGCGTTCATGGTAAAGTCGACTGCATCGCCCTCGTTTTTTTTCTTTATCGACGAATTTATAATCAGATTTTACACAGAAAGAACGTTACTTCACGAACACACAACATGGGTTAAAACCACACGATTTCGGGCTGCGTGATCCATTGCAAATCAGGCATGTGCAGCAACACTTCCATTATCGGAAGCCACTCAGGCACTTCATCTTGTGTCTTGAGAATTTCAATAACACTCGCTACGGCTTCGCGAAAATACTGCCGTATTTTCCTCGCATCAACGTCTGCATGCCTGAAAGCCATTCTGGATCGCCAGATACTGTGCAGGCCCAATAACATGATCACGTCCAGCGGAAGCCCATCATCATCTTCAACTGGTAAAAATCCAATTCCGAATCTCCATCTCCACATTAACCAATGCATGTAAATATATCTTGCTGTTGGCTAATAGAGCTACCACTACCATAAACCTCTTTGTTTCCCGTTTCGGCTTATCACCATTCTTCACCGAAAAAGAAAGAAAAAAAGAAGTTTGTGGTAGTGCCTTACACTCATGGGGTAGCACATGGGTTAGAGAATATTGCAGGAAGATACAACATTGACGTTGTGTTTTCAGCACCAAGCAAACATCACCGCGTGTGCAGAATAGTGGAGGTAAAAGCGGAGGGAACAATCACAAAAAAGAAAACGATGCGTGGTTGCCAGATCAACCATCAGAGTCGCCTTGTACCATGCAGTGCGGGGGGGGGGGGGGGGGGTGTAGAGAATACCTTGTACTTGCGGAGCGGTTTAAGACCAGACGAGGCGATGAATAAATGTTCGTATCAGTGAACATTACAACTGCCATTCCAAAGATTATTTATGCAATCTTGCCCGCCTTTGGAAGAAAGGTGCATGCACTCTTTTCTCAAACACCGTCATCCTCGCCAAACCTAAAAATAACTTAACACCTGAAATTATAGAGGCATTTCATACTCATGATAACTGTGGCGGGGGCATCAGCGATCATTCTATCCCTCTCAATGATAAAGAGTTCTCTTATTAATCCCGAAAGGACATCTAACTGTCTCACGTACATGCGCCATGGTGATGATTGTGCGTCTTGTCATTATCATGTTTGATTAGTAGTTTTTGTTGTGTACCTTTGCTTTTGGTGATTTCCTAGATAGGCAAGCATTTGGGGAACGATTCCTTCGAATAGAAATTCATTTGCGAGTCAGCGCTTGCGTTGTGTCTTTCTTCGTTCGTCTCGTTTTCCCGCGCTGTTTTCACTACGAATCAGTACCAACTCGGCCAAATCGCACCCTTAATTAAATAATGAAACTAAAAAATGAGCTATACTGAAATTCCCAACAGCGTGGCATTACGAACGAGGGGCTATGGCAGCAACGGCGAGAAAGAAAAACGCAAAGTAGCTAAACGCCATGTTAGTGTGCGCCGCGCGTGCAGTTTGGCATCCGGGACCCTTAGTAAATTGTATGTAATGGTTTGGCTTTTGCTTTGGTATTTAGGGTTTAACTTCCCAAATAAAACGAAACATTACATTTAGTTTTCTAAGAGGATTTAGGGAAGAAAGAAATCTAATGCGATCTTTTGAAAATTGCCACCTTTCTCCTATCCCGCATCATCTCAAGCACTTCTATTGGCCGAAAGCCGACCTCGCGCGATTTTTACTACATGTTCGGTGGCCACGCCCGCGCCTTAGAAACGAGAGACCTAACCCTGTCCTCTTACTATTCAGCGCGTGTGTTGTTCGCTTATTCAGTCCTTGCTTCTAACGCTGCTCTATTCCTAAGCATTTGGGCCTTCTGCGTCCAATAATTTGCACTTTGGCTATGCATATAAAGTATAAAGTAACTTTTGGGTAGGAGTCTATGAGCAACGCATAAGACAGGCGCAACACCATTACCGACAAACTTTCTTGTATTAGAATTGCTGATTCAGTATTTTCAATCGACTTAGCCCATGATCGATCCACTGTGCGTTACTATGCTGCACCAAATAACGCGCGCCATCTCTTCAGTCCCGGTTGTCATAACTACGTCATGCACCGTAGAAAACGCGCATTTTCATAGCCGCGAAGGGTCACAGGTTACGGTGAAGGATTAGACGCAGTTTAGCCTTCTTTCCGCGCTTGCCTTTGTACCTTCCAAACCGGGGGTATGATAATCAATGGTCACTTGTTCGAGTGAACTTTGCTCTGCAAATCATGTAAAATTAGAAAGTAAGTTTTCTACGGATAATTTTTTGTCAAGCAGCGACGCTCACTACTTTTGTTTTGCTTCTAACCTTGTTTCCCCTACATGCGTCACACTCGTGCTGCCAATCAAGAAGCTCTTTCCCGGCTCGATGGAATAATTTACTTCAAAGTGCAGCCGTCATGGAATATTGCTGCATTAAAATTGCTGATTTCTCGGTTTCGTCAAGCCAGCACATGATCGATTCATTCGAGCTGAGAAGATTCACTGAATAGAGCAGTCAATGTTTATGCCTTCATCACCGTATCTATATGACGCACTTTCTAGAGTGCACATTTTGTTAGCGGAAAGAACCGCACATTATTGCGTATCAAGGGCCACACGAAAGCGCTTGACATCATCGACGCTCGCCATTCTCCCGTTTCGGAATTGTGCCAGCAAAGAAAACGTCACAGCCGTGCTCGTCGGTCGTGTGCATTTGGTCGGAAATCGTGCAAGATATAGAAAATTGTGATTTGCAGACCGCCCTTTTTAATCAAAAAACGATGCTTTATAACGGCGCTCGCCTTCAATTCATGTTCATTCTTCTAGCAGTAAGATCCATCAGCCTGTCCAGTACCTCTGCCTCGTTTCGGTGGAGAGAATCTCTCCGTGCATCTAACAACATTGAGTACTGGGTATCACCTCGCGATGCCGTAATGTTTCTCACGTGCTCTAACAGCCATAAAATCCTGCACTATCCAGTATTGAAAGTTCTTCCAACCACGAGAACGTTTTGGACATCTCCAAGCCCCAGACTGTACCGAGAGCTGAAGGAGAACACACATAAGAACGTGAAGAGTGTAGTTCTTCTGCTGAGCTCCCCCGATGAGCAGGCGCTCTGTGCAAAACGCGTCCAGAAGAACCGCTTTTCGCAATATCTTACAGATTGGATTGTCTTGCCTGCTTATGGCGGAGAGTCGACATCCGCAGTACAAAGGCCATTTTCAAGCGACGGGACTTCCGCTCAGTCATCAAAACAAGATTATGTTCTGCTATCGCTGGTTGGAGCGACCGCCTTGACCATGAAGTACGGCTTCCCGGACAACGGTCAGCACGATTCCTTCTCGTCGTTGTCAGGGCAGCAGATCTATGTTGCCTGCACTCCCCAACGATTGCAAAGAGGTTCGGTGTACTCAAGCTGCGAATACGGCATTTCAAAAGGAATACAAGAGGCACTTGTAGCACTGAACGTGACGTTAGGTTTCAGGATATTCAGAAACAGGCTTGAAGCGGTTTTTGCCCTCATTGATGGCACCGCGGATGTCTACCTCGCGCCTATAAGAGCGGACGAGATTACTTCGGCCTACGTACTCATTTCTCGTCCGGTCGTTTACACGTACCAGACATTCTACGTTGTTAAAAAGTGTGGTAATGCGGATATAACATTTTTCGGAGTACTTAAGAATTCCGAGTTCGCTTTTCTGACACTTATCTTTGGCATGGTCACGGTTTGGCTAGCATGGAACTTGGGCTACTACTTCGAATCTCGTGCATTTCGATTGGATTGGTCGATAAATACAGCACTCTTTCTGATCGCTTCTTTCCTGGCGACGTCGGCACCAATAGATACGGCGAATACAGACCTTAGGCAGAAACCAGGTAGGTTGTCACGTGCCATCCTGTTGAGCGTGTGGATGCTGGGAATCACGCCGGTGTCCTTTTACTACCGCAGTGAGCTGACATCCCGACTGGCCGTGGCCATTCCGCCAAATCCTATCGACACTCTGGATGAGCTAGAAGAGGCGCTCGACAAAAGAGAGATTACGCCATGCATGCGGCAAGGCGGTTGCGTGCAGACGCAGGTAGATGGCAGCTCCCCATGGGGCAAGAACACTCTGATTGCAAAGCTGGGGAAGGCGCTCAAACGGCATCGGGAACGGACCTCTCTTTTATTTCAATACCCCGTCGACTGCCTGAGATGTGCAAACAGGAGTGGTTTTGTTTGCGTTATGTGTGCGATTGAGCGCTGCTTAGACGAGACACCAGGTGGACAGTTCGTTGAGTCACGAGAATTGTTAAATCTAGCATTTGCCTCTATTCCTTTCCGAAAGGGCTATCGTTTCGCCAAGCCTTACGACAAACTCCTACAGAGATTGTTCGAGACAGAACTACTTCCGTTCCATTCCCAGCCGAAAAATTGTGGTCAGGAGTCAACTGAAAGTAAGTACTGTAGCGAAAAAGAAGGCGTGAATCGAATCGCTCAAATACATGAATTATTAGCGTTCCTCTCCACTTTCATGTGCTTGATGTGCAGTTCGGTGTTCCTATTTTGTTTCGAGTTGTTTCTTGGTTGTTGGAGTCGATTTAACCCTCCCGTGTGAAACTAATTTTGCAACATGTTTCGAAAACTGGAACTCTACCCCTCAAGAAGAGGTTTCTTGATCAGCTACACCATAAGATTGTATTTTTATTTCCCGCGGGTTCTGCAGCGTGCGCGTTCTGTTCTGAGCGAGCGCGTAGAACTACAGGGCAATTGCTCTAGCTTGTACACCAGCCGTTTCCGCAGGCTTGGTTTTTGCCCTTCCACGAACGGACTTTTGCACTTGTCATGCCGCCGCTTTTATGAGAGGACAGGCTGCTCGTTTTATATTAGTGGGTAAGAAATACGTCTCCAAATGAGAAGAGAGTATCCTTCGATATGTGCATGAGCTACTGCGGTAACTTTCGCAAGGTGAGCAATCTGCGGCATGTCTTGACAACCGCTGTTATCTGGAGATGTATCAACACAGTATACAAAAGTTGTGTAAAGTAAGATTCTATAACAAAGCTGTTCAGAAGGTAAACATCAAAGGCAACAAGAGAATGTTTCCGAAACAAGAAATGTTTTCAGCTGTTGATGTTGATAGCCCCTTATTCGCCGGAGAGATCATGTTCTCTCTGTGAGAACCATCAGATAAGAGATGGATTTACCTCAAGGCATGGCATATACGACCATCCGTCGGACCAAGCAGAATCTTGCTGCACACGCAACAGTCTTTCGTAGCAAACATCAGTTCAGTTCAGTCGTTCAGTCGTGTCCGACTCTTCGTGACCCTATTGACCATGTCACGCCACGCTTTCCGGTCTCTCACTATCTTTCTAACATCACATAACTTCATCTGCAATGCCTCGATAGGTAACATAGGTAACAACAAGTAGAATCGATGATGACAGCGTCCATGGAATGCACGGTTCTGATTCTCAGCTCCGTAAGGACAACTGGATGGATGGTGCACGCGGCAGTCCCATTCCACCTGAGTATCGTCAATCAACGTTTAGCCCCTCCTCCAAATGGGGAGCCCATAAGTTGATACCGCCTTCTCCGGCAACCTAACAAAGCTGCTCATTGGCATGCGCGACGTCCCATTCTGTCGAGTGTATGCTAGTCTTTTTGTTAACCAGACGGACAATTTCTCCTTGATTCAAAAAAGACAGAATTCCGCGTCAGATTGCGATGTCCTCAACCAACCTTTATGCCGCATACTCATCAATCGCTACTGCTAGTCAGAATCGCCAGCGTTGCTCACAAATAGAGCTACGTTGCGACACCAACTCCGCCGATCATCGCTGGTCATTGGCTTCTGCTTGGTGCATACAGCACGAGACAAATTAGCACCATTGGTGTTCTGATTTAAGCCACCAATAAAGTTTTCGTGTTTGAAAGAAAAGCTGTGCTTAAAGTTTCTTTCCTTTGAATACAAAAAGCGCTAATAAACCCGCCAAGTGTTACTTCCTCTAGGGGAGTCGAATATTCGAGTAGCAACGTACGACGGAAGGAATGTAGAAAGGAACTTCTGCACTGGCATCCGCCCAATATGATGTCTGCAAATTTTACTTTTTGAATGCTTCCCTACTGAAAACATTGTATGAGGCAATAATCTCACATTTTCTCACACAATCTCACTCAATTCACATAACAAATCACATACAAGTCGCGCATAATTGCATAAAGTCGCATAGTTTCTTGTACATTATCACAAATTATATGTGATATTTTATAATGATGTCCACCGTATGGGAGCCTATGCGATTAGATGAGATTTTATAAGGTTATTTCCTGGTAAAACTTTTGGTTTTTCAGAAGGGTTGCCTCTATTCTCTGCATATTCGGCAAATATCAAGCTGTGGGATCTGCAGAGACGCGTCGTATTTTGTTATTAACGGGTGGTCTGCGCTGACCGTAGGCCTAGTTGTTATCATTACTGTATACTTCTGAAACACTATTTCTAGTGATGGGAGGTTATGCCATGAGGTGAGGCTTTAAAGCGTGTTACCTCCCTTACGCACAATAACCTTGAAATGGCAGCAGTATTGATGATCCGGCAAAGTGTCCGAGTCAAGTGAGTATAACACTATATGAACAAAATTTGGTTTATCAAATCTGATGAGCCTTTTGGCTGCTCGAGTGTCGCTTAATTACCATTAACCATAGCGGACCCTTCTTAAGGAAGCTTCAAGGAACAAAACGACAGAGCACTGCTGTAAGAATTTCGTTTCCAAGCCCAAACCCTGACAATTCCCTCCAGCAGTGGCCATGTGCCACGTCCTCTCAGGCAAGACGAAGAATGATGCCACAGTCCGTGTGAGTTTGAGCTGTATGTGCGAGGTCGCAGCGCGAGGAGACAGCTAAGCAGTTGCAACTGTGTCAGGCTGTTGCGATGAGCTCGCACCATCAAGCACTAGCTGCAAAAAGCTGACTGCACGTAGCTGTTCGAGCACGACGTGATGTCTGTAGATGCCTGCTAGGAGGTGCTGTGCTGTCCTGCATTAGGAGTTGCAGGACGACCTTATTTTTGCGCCGGAGTCTTGCACTGCTCATTTTCACAGTTTTCATTGCAAGGTTGTGCCTTTGGACCTCAAGTTCCTCCAAATTTGTCCTCGTCAGAATATAATCAAATTCAACGTCTCGCCTATCGATTACGGATAGTGCAGGAGTGATCCCCAAACTTAGCGGGCCACCCCAAAACTTTGGCATACCTGGAGCCGTGAAATTTAACTTAGAACACGACTAAAATTGGTGTCTAACCTAATTAATGTATGGTCAAATTAATGGGGCTTCACATTTACCCAAACTTCCCAAACTTCCCAAAACTTAGCCCCCTTATACCTGTGAAATTTGACTTAGTCCGATATTGACCCAAATTGCCTTCTAGCCTTATTTGACTATGGGCCACTCAATGATGACTTCCAAATTTGCTAGGCCACCCTAAAAAAAGCCATCCTTGACCCCAAAAGTTTAACTTTGGTCGACATTGACCATAGAAGCAGCAACTATGGAAATGTGCAGATCAACAAAGCGCAGAACTCACAGGAGAACTAGGCACGGAACTGGCAATGCATTAGTATTTCGGTACATAAGCATCTTACGTATAACACCTAAACGTTGCTTGGGCACATAAGCATTTTCGTGAATGAGCACTGTAGCCTGGATCCTTAGTGCGTCACGTGTTCGATAGTGTGAGCTACGCCACACTATCTACTGACATTAGCGATTAGCCCTGGTAGTTCGGTAGATCCTAACTTCACTACGAGGTTACCGTCAAAAGGCGCCTGAGGAGCCATTACTCAAGGGGACTCGTGCATTCGCCTGTTTATTCACACGAACCTTTTTTAAGCAGAAAGCTGCACTATACCTTGCTTCGACAATCTGATCGGGTGTAATAATTTGACCTTCAGTCCCAGGGGCGCCGAAGGTGTGTCGTGACATCATACACATGAAGCACCAGAACTGCTTCTGCTGCGCCGAATTCTGCCTCGCCGATCATGTCCATGAGACGAACCACATGCTTCGCCGCTCGCTTAAAAAGAGAGGGAGCGTTTCGGCTGTGCACCTCATCATGGAGGACAGTCTTGCAGGTTTTGAGGCCCCGGTGAGCGATTAGCTTGTTGCATATGCCGCAGGCTGCTTGAGATCACCAAGCAGATGTGGCTCGCCGAGCTGCTTCGGTAGAAAGCACTGTGGGATATCTGTCCTAAGCCAAGTAAGACACAGCGAAATGAGGCACTATCTAAATATTTTAGGCTTCTCGCTTTACAGATACTACTATTGCAATTTGGCCTATTCAGGGTGTCTGTAGCTGTACGAGCGCCTCTCCAGTGGTTGCGCAAAAGAATTGAGACTTGAGCCTACTAGCATTTTATACCCTTAGTTTTCTAGTCCTTAATCATACAAGGAGAGTCAGTGGTTTGAACCTGGTCATTTCCAAATCGACCATACAGTCCGTTAGCTCCCGTGCGCTCTAAAAAAAGTTTTCCTTTGGCGTCAACGCTGTCGTGTTAGCCCAGGCAGGGGTGCGCCGTTGCACCCGCGCCGGAACGCTGCCAGAGAAAGCAGTCCAGACACCGAGCTCCCAAGCGACGAAATGAACCCCCGTTTATTCTCGCACTCCGCTTTTATACACTTGCGCCACACTTGCGCCACAGATACACTAGCGCCACTATCGCAGTCGCAGCTGCCAGCCAAGCCAAGCCAAACCAAAACAGATGATAACAGCACATCCCCCTTTTCAAGCACTATTAACTTTACATGCATACACTTCAAAATAACATTGGAACACACCCAAGAAAACACGACAGAACACAGTCACTCCAGCATCAGTCGTCCACGCCCAGCCTTATGGGTTTGCGAACAACTCTTCCAAATCTGGTCGTAGTTACAATTCTAGCTTGAGAATTGCCACCGTCAGTCTCCGTCTGAGTTAGAGGCACCAAAGCTTCCGGAGCTTCGTCAAATTGGTTGTCTACTCCAGTTACCAATCCGGCCCTGCTGGGCTGTTCCTGACTATCCGGAAATTAGTAGTTCCTGCTATCTACCCGGTCTTTTAGGAGACGGTTAAGCATTCTCCTGTTTCGACGGACTTCAACCCCGTTTTCCGTTTGAACACGGTATGAACGCGACTGTGGTGCTGCTCCGAGCACTGTACCTTTGGTACGGAGATCAGTCACCCACACCACATCACCTGCTTCCAGCTTTGGGAGATTTTTAGACCGGTGACGTCGGTCGAAGTGGCAGCTTTGCTCCTTTCTGACTTTACGGTCCTTGGCTGCCGCTTCTTGTAGACAGCATTGTCCCGGATTGCGGTGCGAAGGCAGCATTGGGACTCTCGTCCTAAGCCTTCTCCCCATCAGTATCTCCGCTGGGCTGACGTTCAGAACACCTGGTGTGGCCCTATAAGCCAGCAAGGCTAAGTAAGGGTCGTCCGATTTTAGAATGAGATTCTTAACCGTCTTTACCATACGTTCGACTTCCCCGTTTCCCTGGGGGTGCCTCGGACTCGAGGTGACATGACGGAAGCCATACAGTTTTGCAAATTTCTCGAACTCGGCACTGACAAATTGGGGACCCTTGTCGGTCACCACACACTCGGGAATGCCATGTCTCGCAAAAATGCTTTTCATTCGGCTTATCACGGTAGCAGACTTTGTTGACGGAAGAATGGCAATCTCTGGGTATCGCGAAAGATAGTCTACTACGACAAGATATTGCTGTCCCTGAATTTGAAACAGATCGACCCCTACTCTCTCCCAAGGAAAAGAGAGCGTTGGCGATGCAATCATCGGTTCGATCTGTTCTGGCGCATGCCTCGCGCAAACGCTGCACTGTTTCACGAATGACGCTATCTCAGTGCTAAGTCCCGGCCACCAGACAGAACCTTTAGCCACACTGCGGCATCGCGAGATGCCTTGGTGACCGTCATGCAGTTTGCTTAGCGCTTCCTTGCGAAGGGTCTGAGGAATGGTAAGCCTCATACCTTTGAGTAGAAACCCGTTCACCAAAGTAATGCATGCACGTTCCTGCCAGTATGGCAGAAGATAACAGGGAACATTTTGTTTCCTGGGCCACCCTTTTTTGCACACTGTGCGCAAGCTTCGACACACTTCGTCTTTTGCTTGACCTTCTTTTACTCTTTTCAAGAAATCGTCGCCTGTTTCTAAACCCAGTAAACAAGCTTTCGAGTAAGCGGTTACCTCTGAGACAGTTAAACAGCTTTCCACTTTCGTACGAGCTAACGGCGAACGTGAAAGAGTATCAGCAGTGGTTAGCGATTTGCCTGGTACATATAATACAGAAAAACTGTATCGCATCAGGCGCAGACGAAAACGTTGAATTCTTGGGGGCATAGCGTCGATTGCCATGTGACCCAACAGCGACACCAAGGGCTTATAGTCAGTTTCAAAAACAACTTCCAGACCACGTATATACTCATCAAACCTTTCCGCTGCCCACGTCAACGCCAGCGCCAGGCAGGTTTGGCTTGGCCAAGCCAAGCCAAACCAAAACAGATGATAACAGCACAAACGCTTTGGTTCGTACGTGAGGTTCTGGAAAGAGAGTATGCCCGCCATCTTAACATTTTCACTGATGGCTCTTTGGGCAAGGGCAAAGAAGCCAGCAGACCGAGCTTTCACATTCCTTTGAATAATTCATGGTTTCTACGCTTTACTGAAGTCGTGTTTCTAAAACGGTCGAAGGTATTGCCATTGATGCGGCTTTACGGACAATAAAGTCACACCGGGTTCAAACTGTCGTGATTCTGACAGGCTCCAAATATACCCTTCAAAAGTGCGAGCGTGAGTTTTGGATTACTGACGTGACCCTTACTTTTCTGCACTTTGCGCATACTCTGCAGAACAGAGACTTTTCAAAATGTTCCCAATGAGTGCCCTAGCACATGGATGTCATAGGCACCGAGGTGGCAACAACCTAGCCCGTGAATAGCTCTCAGGATGTCCATCAAGAAGAGTACCTCAACACACTAAATTGCTATTCTGAGAAACAGCCTTTGCAGATTTTAATTATTTTGGAGTTCACTCTACAAGGCATGCGTTACCAAATAAATAAAAGGTTCAAATGCAACTTAGTTATATGAAATTCATACGTGCACTGATCATAACTATCCATGGAAGTACAAGACGAGCCTGGCAATGTCTCTGCTGTGTTCCGCATGTACTATGTGCGAGGGTATAGAACATTGAATTACGTGCTTTCGAGGGCATAATGTGCTGTTCGCTTCTCTCACGAAAACAGGAGTCCACCATAGTTCACTTCAGGACATGGTCTGTCCGTGCGGAAACCGATCTTGTAGAAAGGATTTCGCGTGCCGTTTAGTTTTCCTGGACTCCATGTGTGACTATTACATGCGACTTTGTGTGGGTGCCTGACTTGTTGACACTGATTACTAGCTAAATGGTATTAGGATGGAACAATCACTGGCAAAACCCGCCAGGTTGACCCCATCTGCAGTCAACCATAGCCCCAACGTCGAAAGCTCCTTAGCACTTGGCTACGCTTGGTTAAGTTTCACAATGTGCAACCACGTGTGACGGAGCTTTCACTCTGTCTTATGTGGTTCAGAAAAGTTAAACTACAGTGATCTGGGCTTTGTTCCTGATTAGTGTTGAAAGGATTATGAACTATGCTTTCATTTCTCCCTTCACGCTGTGTGCCCCAATTTGATACGTATACACCTTTCTTCGTCAACAACAGAGTCGGTTAATCCCTGATGATGACTCGCGCAATGTGTGGATTGTCTTGAACCTTTTCATTTACATCAATGTTTGAACGACAAGAAATAATTGCTGACAACCTAAAGAGAACACTCCGAGTACCGCATCCGGCCTCGGGCAATTAGACAAGTCTTGAGTCACTGTATGAGCCTCGAATCTTCGTAAATATATAATGGTTATGAATGCAGCATAGATACTTCGGAGAATGAGTGCAGGGAGTGGAGCTGCACAGTCTTTCCAAAAATGGTCTGAGTCCCTTATTTGGCATTGAACATTCATAGAGTCATAACTTGTCTATATCGGAGTCGAATCCAGCGTTAAATACACTTTGGCGAAATGGGTGCCCTGGCTGTACGCTAAACACGACTCTATTTCTCTATATTCGTAGTACTTCTTTAACGAATATACATTTTGAAATATAATATGCCATCACCACCTCGTTTCACCCGTGTTTCTTAGTACAAAAAGGAGCTAATGAAGCTGAGTTTCACATTTCACTTTTGAATACATTCCTGACTATCTGTGCTGGCATTGAGGCGACTATATGGAAAATAAACTCTTCTGAATATCCTCTTGTTACCTTGACAGATTTGAAATCTTTCCTTGAAGGTAAGTGCATTTCCGTCTGATATGTTCCCTTTAGTGATCTGTGCTTGATGAATAAAGCGACAGCGCATCAGTGGTTTCTGTGTGCGTTTTCAGTCGGTACCATCAAACATATTTATTTTAGGTGACGCAGTTGCAGACAGTTTTGTCCACAAATTGCTGTACGAGAATCGATAAAGGAACGTGCCTTTAGGTGTAGAGAGGTGCTTCATATAAGCCGCATTCCTGCATTGCAGACTCATTTGGGGTCCTCGCAATCTTCTGTGTATGCCTGACGGCGTATTACATCAAAGCCGACTACTGGGCCCAAGGACACGGTATTGAATCCCGGCTTCGGCGGCCGCTTTTCGATGGATTCGAAAAGCTAGGTGCCCGCGTGCTCTGCGATATCAGTGCACGTTAAAGAACCCCAGGTGATCGAAATTTCCGGAGTCCTCCACTACGGCATCTCTCATAGCCTGAGTTGCTTTGGGACGTTAAACCCCAAAACCAAACCAAACCAAACCATCACTACACAATACGAGGAAGATGTCAGGTTTTACCGCGCCGTGGACGCATCAGACGGGCCTAACATCGTCTATCCTGTGTTTTCATGTGGCATATATGGGGGCGTTGAACTTTACTTTTTGTGCGCATTGAGTAAACAGCTGTCCTCGCTCCTGTTTACATCACACGAGAGCTATATCGTTCT
Organism: Amblyomma maculatum; assembly: GCF_055883805.1. NCBI lineage: Eukaryota > Metazoa > Arthropoda > Arachnida > Ixodida > Ixodidae > Amblyomma > Amblyomma maculatum. The sequence continues at coordinate 94,313,299 of NC_139348.1, forward strand.
GTTGTTCTGTAAGCGTGCGGAAACTAGGCATACAGAAAGGAGGAGGAGCATTTAGCAAATATTCTGGATTGCTCTGGCTGATCATGGGAAAGGAGATATAAATATGCTATTTCGTGGATCTGGCCTTGAAAGTGCTGATTTTAATTAGCACTCTTTCATGTCACGGTGAAAGCGTAATTGAATACGGAATAATTATCAGGGGTTGCGACCGCTACAAGATCTTAGTAAAACCTTTGCTGAAATGAAATGAGAATATATTTAGAAACCTGCAGCTTAGATTTGCCATTTAACAGCAGTTTGATTCACTTCAGGCGACACGGCGACACAACTTCATGTCATGGCTTTACTTCTGTGCGGTCGAGTTTAAATTTCCTTTCATGGGAAATCACTACTTCGCACAGGTCAGCTCAATCAAAATGTTGCTTGCAGCTACTGAGAACATTCTTCTGCTCGGCATCTGCTGAGCCAGCGTGTTAGCTTCCAACGCACTCTCCAGGTCTGCTTTGCACTTCGGCGTTTCCAACATAGAGTTTCTTACTCTTACCTAGAGGGAAAGGTCTGCTGCCATCTAGGGAGTTTACATGGATTTTCCAGACGACCGGTTCAGCCACCATGGGCGCTCAAAGCATCATGGGCCGGAGAGCTACCGAGTGCAGAACTACAACTTTTGGCCCAAACTAATGCAAAGATAAACGTTGTTCTACCGTAAATAATGTCCTATCAGTAAACATTGTGACTATAAATTTCAAAAAAGGGAGAAAAACAGCATCTCAGTGTGAGATTTATCCAATATAAGTGATGGCTCTTTCTCTTATTGGCTTAGTTTTGAGCAGCACAAATACCAATATTTTGCACTTAATGGGCACACTTTGAAAAGAAACGTTTTGGAAATATTTATCGTTGTGCAATCACTTAAGGGAGTGTTTAGTGGCATTTCGGGAAACAGAAACCATTTATTGGCGACGTCTGCTTTGCGCCTTCGCTACTATGGCTTTCGCGGTCTATGTACGCACCTTCAGATGATGATGATGACGAAAAAGAAACATCGCAGTAACGCCACTCCACGTACCCGAGAAAAACCGAGTGTTCCGCAACAAGTATCACACCGGCCCATGATTCTTAGCGCGCCCATGGTGGCTGAAGTGCAGCGCCCTCAGCTTTCCTTCTAGTTAATGTAAGAAACTCTATGATTTCCAACAGTCCTACTCGGGTTAAATTTCTGTGGATTTCAGAATTCAGAATTTCAGTGGATGTCCCGCAAAGCGGAAACGATTCCGTCTTCGAGTGGTATATTTCGCGGTGACATGATGCACCGAACTCTTTCCGTGTGAACTGAAAGCTTCTTCATATTATTGTAGTAATCATCGCCGTATAATGGAAATCCAAAATCATGGGAATGTTTCTTCGCGAGTCACCTGGTAAATTTTGGCGCTATATAAATCCGTCAAAGGTTCTGCACCATGCTGAGACCGAGGAGAACGCCCATAAACGTGCCGAAGATTTTAATTTATATTTTTCATCTGTTTACATACGTGATAATGGTGTACTGCCTCCTTTTAATGCTGAAACTGAGAGGCCTCCTATTACTAACTTACAAATTGATGAGCAAGGTGTTCTAAATCTGTTATTACATATTGACATCAAGAAAAGACAAGGTCCAGATCGTATCCCTGACGAGTTTTTATATAGGTACGCTGAATGGGTATCTAAATACTTGACCAAAATATTTCAGTCTTCTTTTACTAGCAGATGCTTCCCAACTGACTGAAAGCGAGCAAAAGTTATACCAGTCCATAAAAGCGGAAATAATGCTGTTGGCAATTATCGCCCAATCTCGCTCACTAGTACAGTTTCGAAGTTGCTTGAACATATCATATCTAAACACCTGCTCAACTACCTCGACCGAATTCCGAAAGGGACTGTCCACAACTACCCAACTGATAGAAATAGTTCATGACCTCGCAGAAGCAATAAATTCACGTGGTCAAACAGACATTATATACCTTGACTTTGCGAAAGCATTTGATAAAGTTTCACACCAAAAATTGTTATATAAGGTTAATGCGATCCTTAAAAATCAAACACTCACACTGTGGTTTTCCGCGTATATATCCTCTCGTGAACAGTATGTTTTTGTTAGAGGTTGTGAATCTAGCACTCTTCCTGTTGTTTTTGGTGTGCCGCAGGGTACCGTTTTAGGCCCACTCCTCTTTCTCATCTTCATTAATGATTTGCAAAGTAGCATTGATGTTCCAATAAGACTGTTTGCTGGCGACTGCGTGATGTACAGTATACGTAAATACGATTGATGATCAGATTAAATTAAATTTAAACCTACAAAGAATAGTCAATTGGTGTAACGACTGGCAGATGGAGTTAAACTTAAAAAGTCTGTGTTCATGTCAGTAACTAGGAAAAAGAATGTTCTTAATTTCAATTATCAAATAAATGGTTACATGCTCGAAAGAGTTGATCAGTATAAATACCTAGGCTTAACTTTTACATCAGACCTACGATGGAATACCCACATTGAAAATGTCATCTCCAAAGCTTTTAAAACACTATGGTACCTGTGGCGCACAATGCACAGTGCTACGCCGGATGTAAAGTGCCTGGCTTACAAAATCCTAGTCAGACCAATTATTGAATATGCCAAAGTAGTATGGGATCCTCACACAGCAACTAACATTGACAAGCTAGATAGTATTCAGCGGCTCGCTGCAAGGTTTATATATAATAAATACCGCCGTAACCATTCTTCAACAGACCTCTGCCAACAAGCCAAACTACCAATGTTAGAAAGCAGAACCAGGTATGAAAGACTAAAAACTTTTTACCTCATTATCAATAATTGTGTAAAAATAATAAATCAGACTACTTTGAGATCAAAACAAATGAGACGTCAAGGCATCGTCATAGTAGGTTCATTCCATTGCCGGCTATAAAAAATAATTGCTTCAAGTTTAGTTATTTCCCGCGAACTTGTAAGGACTAGAACTCCCTTCCAGATTCTGCTGTTCAATCATCATCATTATCTGAATTTGTACGCTCTTTAGAAAATTTCATCTATGGCACTACCACAGGGTGGTGAGGTTCTATTGCTGTTGTGTAGGATGGCTGCTGTTCCGATTTCTGTGTAATTCGTTTTTGTTTTGTTTGTGTGTGCATTCAGAGACAATTTTTGATTGACTATTGATTTTCATCGTGTTCTATATTGCTCATTTTTCGTTTTGTATTTCCCACTCCTGTTACAGCCCCTTATGGTGGCTGACAGTATTAATAAATGAAAATGAAATGAAATGATAACCATAAACGTGCTTATTCGATTGTTCTTGGTGTGCAAATTTGAATCTCCTCGTAGCACATGGCCGGTTTTACGCAATGTAGTCGACGCCCAGCTTGGCGCGGCTGTTCCTGTTATTTCTTGCCGGTGTGTTATTACACTCGATTTTTTTACACGTATTACCGCAGTCTCACCTATGGTAGTAGTCTCATAATTTTATGAATGAGAACATCCTATATATCTTTAGAAATTAAAAAAAAAATAGGGCAAACGTTTGGCTATTTGGCTAGCCATAGCCATAGAGGTTTGGCTAGCCATAGCCTCTCCCTCCCCTCTGCATCGTCCTCACTTCCGCTCGCCTACTTATTCTTAAGTTACTCAATAACGTTTGCGTTGACCCTTGTCGAAAACAGCTACAAAACGTTCTATCGTCACAGCCCAATTGTTGTGCAGTTTTTCACAGTGAACTTGTGACAGCAGAAGTTTTTGAAGTAAAATCAAAATTTTGTCCGATCGCCCCACGTCGGCGGTCAGTGTTTTGTACTGTGTGCACGTGCGTGCGTCGTGAGCAGGTGCATGGACGCAGAGCTTTTGCGGAGGCCCGCCCTATGTGCCGAGTGCTCAGTCACCAAAGACGTGTGGGTTGGCCTCAAGCAAACTAACCATAAAGTATATACTTCTTTTTATTTTTACTTACCCTTCTCTTTCCCCCTATCGCTCAGCTCTTTGATTTCCTCTAACCTTCCTCGCTACCCTTTATTTCCGCCGCCCCAGTTCAGGTTCTTCGTATATCAGATAGCAGATACCGGGGCTGGCAAACACCTTTTTCTTCCTTTTGTATATACAATATATAACCACTACATCAACAACAACAGCAGAAGAAAGCTGCTGGATTAATCCAGCATACGGATGCTGTTGCACCCCACACAAGTTTCATTTTCATTTTCCATAAAGCCTATTCTATCATCATCAGCACTTTCTCTCTTTTCTCTAACAAAGACGCTCACACTCACTGTTGTAAATAAACAGTCTACAGGAGCTGTCGTCTGAGCCTGTTCATTCCCTCCATTGGGATACCGGACATTACATAATTTCGCAAAAGAAATATAGGGTTGCCCACAGACCATCAAGCTTTGGTCATCGCTTTCGTCAGCTGGCGCAGGACGTCGGCCCCTTTGATTATCCCGATGGTCTGCTCGCTCACTGTACTACAACTTTTCGATCGAGCATCATAAAGGGTTTCGAAATATCATTGCAGATATACTTTCATGCCTGCCTCTTAAAGCGCTTCAAATGAACCCGTAGACGAAAAAATTGTGTCTGTTGTGTCATCATCTGGGACATAAGAGCAGCTACAGTTTGCTACTGCTACAGACGAGTTATTGCAATAGGTTCTGAGATACGTCACGAAAGGGTGGCCTCCGAAAACGTCTGTGGCACCTGATCTCCTACCTTACACTGACGTGCGATGGGAACTGCACCAGGGTAATGGCTGGTTGCTCATAGAAGAAAAGATTCTACGAGCTGAATACTACGCTTGCCAGCTTTGAACAGGAAAACCACCCTGTGGCCCAGAATGGACAAACAAGTTGAAGTTATAAGGCACTGCCAGTTTTTTCGTACAGTCCATAAGCTTTTCTTAACCCTGTTTCGCGCCTTTGCAACCTGTGACATTCCCAGGCAAACCGACGCGAAATTTCGTGATGGACATTGTAAAACCTTTCGAATGGGCACCTTACTACTGTCGATATATAATAACCATTACTGATTACAACTCGACGTAGCCTGAAGTTGCATTTGCACCGACAGTAACCTCGCATACAATTGTAGACTTCCTGCAAGGGATATTCAGCTGGGGGAGTTTTCCGGGCAAAATTGTAACGAACAACGGACCACAGTTCAAGTCCCAAATGTTCGAGGAATCCTTCCTCGAAAAAAGCATCATTCATCATTGCTTTTCAGCCTACTACTTTTCGGGAAATGGTGCAATAGAAAGATTCAACACGGTGCTCAAAGGTCAGGGACAAATGGCGGGATTGGAAAAACGTCTTTTGCAAATTTCCTTGGTCGACTATCTCGGAACATATAGGTCGAATCAAGACGCGACGACTGGCTTGCCACCTGCGAAGCTCCTACGATGTCGTCAACCCAAGCGTGGCTCAGTATTGCTGGAATGCCCTCTGGGAGCGACGTGCGCTCTACGGCTGGGCTGAAGTCAGTTCGCGAAAGGTTTCAAGCTAATCAGTCATACACCCAACTGTATACGGATAGAAGATGCGGTTATAGGGCCCCAACATTTCGAAACGGTGACCTCGTTGAGTATGAATTCCCACAGATGCAGGCAAGGCATTGCTCTCATACATTGGTCGAGTTAAAGTAGTCAGAAAGAGAGGCCGGAAATTCTCCTAATTGACTGCCGCATCTGGAATGCATCTAAATCAACTCGCGTGTAAAAAACAGCTCTGACTCCTACACCGCCCTGGCACTGTCTCTAAGCAATGAGCCAACTACCTCTGGAGATCTCGCAGAACCAACCCAAGTTCAAACAATGATGTCTGAACCGCATTCTGTTTCTCCAATGGTTGAAGCAAGCTCAATTCTTGCGCAAAGCAACGACACGGGAAAGCAGCTGCGTAGAAATGCAAAAGAGCGTTGCCCACCTGACAGACTTCAATACTGACTTTACTCTTGCGGTTATTGCGCATGCTGTGCTTTTAGTGCGTCTCATCCTTTAAAGCGGGATGCGATGTATTCTGCTCAGGTTCCAGTTTCGTTTTTTTATAGCCTGTGCTATCATCAACAGCCCTGTTCTGTCTCCTATGTGAAGCCCGAACGCTCAACTGTCTGTTGTAAACAAAACCTACCATAAGCTGCCATCTGCGGCCCCGCCGGGGTGGTGCAGTGGTAAGACTCCCGACTACTGTGCCGGAGTAGCCGGGGTTCATACCGACCTCGGCGGCTGCGTTTCGATGGAGGCGAAACGAAAAGGCGTCCGTGTGCTGTGCGATGTCAGCGTACGTTAAAGATCCCCAGGCGGTCTAAATTACTCCGTAGCCCTCCACTACGGCTACTCTTTCTCTCTTTCCACTTTCCCTCCCACCTTCCTCCTTTCCCTTACGGCGCGGTGGCGGTGTCCACAGAAAACAAGTGAGACAGTTACCGCGCCTTCTTCCTATAAATAAATCAGAAATCAGCTGTCATCTGCGCGTGTTCGCTCCCTCCGTCCGGATACTGGACACCACTGATACTACAGAAGAAACTATACAACTATTGAAATAACTATAGTAGTGCAGAAAATTGTGATGTTACGACAGTAACACCACAATTAACAAGTGACAATTAACAATTATCACATCACAAGTAACACCGCGCCCAAGGATAATCACTTGCAGGGGCGCGTCTCTGCACGGCGCCGCCACCCGACTGTCTGCTTCTGGTATTGTAAAAGCGGTTCCCCTATTACAGGCGTGCCGCGGGTGGGGAGAGCCGACCGGACCGTCGGCGCCGGATTTGTGGGACCGTTTTAGCCTGAAGGTCATTCATGGGAACATGCGTAGCGGAACGTGCTGCTGGGTGCTCGCATGTATGGCACCCTTCGTACTGGCCGGTAGCGAGCACCCAAACGACCCTCCGGCTCTTTTTTTTTTACACTGCGACTTTGAGCAGTGCGAAGGGAATTTTATCCTCTCTGCAGATGCGACAAAAGAGCGCCCGAAGAAGCATTCAGGAGTTGACTCTGGTATTGTGCTCAGAGCGGGCAAGCCAGAAGCTCCCCTTGAATCCGGCGCCAGGCCTGCAGAATGGCGGCTCGTGGATCTTTCTCTTTCCGTGTCGTTGCTCTTAGTGGTAAACACGGATGGTGCGGGGCAATGCACTGTGGAAAGGATTCAGCCAGCAGCGGCAGCGTGGATGAGGCGGCGGTGTGCGGGAGACAAGTGGGAAGAAAGTATTCTGAGAGGAGAGGGTTCGAAACTCTCACTGGGGAAAGAGTTTCGCTGTGCTTTGTTTGTTGTAATTTGTATTGCTAGTGGGGCCCTGAGTTAGAGGCTAAGGCCAACTCGTGGGGCTGGGCCCATCTAGCATATTTTCTGATTGGACAGTTGATGTATGGGGCTGGCCTCTGAAAATGACTGCCCCTATTTGTTTTGTGGAGGTGTAAAATGAGACGTGATCCAAGAGAGTTCAGTCCAGTCTGAGCTGGGGCTCCATGCGTAGGCATGTAACGCAGCTGTTCTGCTTAGGCGCTAACCAGTTAGGTCGAAGAGTAAAGTAGCGCAGAGTGTTGTTTTTGTAAATTCATTTCATGTTCCAGTTTTACTCTGTGTATATATATATATATACCGGGTGTCCCAGCTAACTTGAACCAAGGGGTACAAAATAATATATTTGAGGTAGGTTAGTGAAACCGATTGCATACAACTGCCAGCCGTCTTGCGCACTACAGGCAATTTTTTGTTTTGTAATTACTTAATTAGCTAATTATGTTATTTTTTCTCATTTTTATTAAATATCGACTTTAGACCAAAAATGTGAATTGGAAAGTTGTAGAGCACCTTGAGAAACCCCCATTTCATTAATTGCGATAAAGAAAGTCTCACGTGTATCTTTTTTTCCGGGCTCAGAAGAAAGCCCGCGAAATACAAATAATACCACGTGACTAGCGCATTTGTGCGCCGCGATTGTGGTGCTCTCAGTCGTGGTTTGAGCGAACGAAATTAGCTGCGGCTGTGTCTTCCTGGATCCGTTAAAGCGGCAGGCCGATATGCCTGCGATGGCTTTTTCGCCCGCGTCAGACAACGGCCCACGTGACGGTGCAGTAGTAGCGATAGCGGCGAGCCGACACCACCTAGATTCTAACAAGGCCTCCTTCTCTCCCATCAGCGAACGCCACGACAAACCGATGAGCGATAAGGTATCAGCCACTGAATCTGCGCATACATGCTTGGGTAACGGGGCGAGATGACATCATGTGACTCGACTAAAATTAGCGCTGCACCTTCATTTGCTGTTCTTTATCGTCATCCGCCTGTCGTAAATGTAAGCTGCTTCGGTGCGCAGGCCTGGCCAATATCGCCGTGGCGACGGGCGAGCTCGAACTCGCTCGAACCATCGCCAACATTTCTGCCTGCCGCTGCGACGGGACCATCGGGTCACGGCCGCAGCTGATTTCGTTCGCTTAAACCACGACTGAGAGCACCACAATCGCGGCGCACAAATGCGCTAGTCACGAGGTATTATTTGTATTTCGCGGGCTTTCTTCTGAGTCCGGAAAAAAAAGATACACGTGAGACTTTCTTTATCGCAAATAATGGAATGGGGGTTTCTGAAGGTGGTCTACAAATTTCCTATTCACATTTTTGGTCTAAAGTCGATATTTAATAAATTAGAAAAATTAACATAATTAGCTAATTAAGTATTTGCAAAACAAAAAATTGCCTGTAGTGCACAAACAGGCTGGCAGTTGTATGCAAATGGTTTCACTGACCTACCGCAAATATATTATTTTTTAACCCTTGGTTCAAGTTAGCTGGGACACCCGGTATATATATATATATATATATATATATATATATATATATGTTATGCTGTAAATATATGCTCTACCATCGTCACCTTTAAGTACGCCTCCTGGTCATCTCTACGCCGAACTACATAACAGGAAGGGTTTAAAGAACCTTACGAAAAGGAACCAACGACATAAATTCTACTCCTACAGTAAACAGTTATCGCAGTTGGTGGTTAGTCGCAATGAGGAGTTTGGTGCTGGGGACAAGACGATGCCGTACCAGTTTTTGAAGTTAATAAAAACTCATTTTAGAAAGCACTGCAGCACGAGCATTTCGACGCATGTTTAGTGCGAAATCAAAACTAAGCACAAGACGCGCAGGATGATATTGTAGCGTATGCAACTGCAGCCGCTAGGCGGCTGCTCATCGAGAGTCTTGTGCGCGGACTCGAAGAAGTGGCCCCGTGGCGTTCAATGAGAAGAAGCTGAAGTTCGCTGCTGCCTCTCGGTGCTCCGGACCTGCTCTGCTGCGCCTGCTAGGTCAACCCCCCAATAAAACTCAACCTTCTGGTTACGGGCCTAAACGGCTACGTGACAATGTATGCAAAGTCGACGTCCAATAATGGCGTGTGACCTAGCTGCGGCTCTCTATACAAACTGTAGCTGGTGTTGCGCCACATATATGCACTCTTTTGCCTCGCAGAGTAGTGCAAGGGAAAGGGCAGTCATCCGACACCTCTAGGAGACCATGTTGCGTGTTACTGTCTACGTTTCTGGAGTAACGGGATTCCTCCCATCGAGAGTGCCCCCGCATTATTAGGTCCCGACGCGATCGGCACGCGCTGAATGGTTGGATGGATGATAAGAGTGTCTCCTTCGAAGCGGGGTGGTGATAGTATCCACCATGTTCAAGTTTTTGTATTTATGCTTTTTAACCGAGACGATGCTTGAACTTTAACAGCTTTACTTTTCGACATCGGTTATCTTTAAATAGATTATTTAATTTCGATTTAGCTTCCATGCGTCCCCATCCTGATATTTATCCGCTCGGCTGGAGTGACTATGTCCGCATGGACATCAAAATGGACGCTGCTCACTGCAGTCTAAGATGTTCAATTGTTATTGGACACCTACTGCACGTAGCACAAGTTTCATCTTCTTGACTGAACTTTATTCTTTAGCTTCAGGTTCTAAGACACCGGGTTCTAGCTTCGAAGTGAAGGCCGCTGCTTCTTCAGTTGTCACAGAAGGTTTCCTTTTTGATCTGAGGTTTGAAATGTTCTGTATGTATCTGGGGCGAGCTTTTCGATTAATTATTCCTGGATATTTTTACCTTTCGTTTAATTATCATCATTTAATTTTCCCTTAATGATCCCTATCAGGGACATTACATAAGGGAGGGGGGAGACAACGGTGAGAAATGGTCATACATTAGCATAAAAACAAAGGAAAAGAATACAAAAATGCATAACATTGACAAATTTGAAAAAAAAAAACAACGTTAAGGGAAGAAGAAAAGTTGGGCAACCGACACAGTGTACACAAAATACAGATAACCATGTAGCAAGGCATAACAAAATAACGATATGTAGTAAAATTACCTATAGTAAACAAAAGTGGCAAAAAGATGAAATACAGAAAATTAGACGTTGACACAACAGTGCACGCAAATCGGATTTCTAGTAATGGACCGCAAGAAAAATTCTCTATGGCAGGTCGAAATAATCAGTAACTGCCTAAATTTGGAGGGATTAGACTCGGTAACAATGCTTTCGGGAAGTATGTTTCATTCCTCTGTGGTAATGGGGAGGAAGGATTGGTTGAAGGCTTTTGTGGAACCATGCAAACGTTGTATGCTACGGCAGGTAAATAAACGGCGAGATGAGCGGAAAGGAGCACGTAATGGGCTTTCTCGGAGTGCAGGAAAGTTGAAATATAATGCATGTAAAAGACAAATGATCGCAAGTTTCCGACATAGCGCTAAGGGCTGAAGGCCGAGAGATGATTTCAAGTCAGTAACGCTTCGTCGAGCTGAATACTAGGAAGTTATGAAGCGTGCTGCACGATTCTGGATGGCTTCGAGCGTCTGGATCAAGTCGGCCTGGTGGGGATTCCATATTGCTGAGTCATATTCTTTATTTCTTTATTTTGCCACTGCGAGTCAATGCCCTTTCGGCATAAGTATTTAAATACTTTAGTTGTCCAAACCTATTGCCCATTTTCCTGAGGCGTTCTTCGTTCAATGTTTTGCTGTGAGCCTCTTGTGCCTCGAAAAAAACCCAGCTTATGTCTCCCTGTAATGGTTCCTTTGTCGTTTTTCCCTGTTCTTAAAGTGCTAACCTTCCCAAAGATCTCCGATTTATTTCAACCCCCGACTGGACGCCTGCCCTTAAGTACAAAACCGCATTCCCGAATGGAAGCCCTGATACCGTTATTTCTTTCGAAATACCCATAAATACTTCACATCTATTGCACTCCCATATTGCTCGACGTTTCCTTATGCGGCATCATTTTTCCCTTCTCCCTGATGACATGTTCATGCTTTTCCATGTATACTGTATTTCGTTTATCCATACACCGAGATATTTATGGACTTCGTTGTTTTAGTATCTCACTCCTTTGCATAGCACTTTTTTTTATTAGTTACATCATTCAATACCATTACACCCGACGTAATTGCGTTCATGGTAAAGTCGACTGCATCGCCCTCGTTTTCTTTCTTTATCGACGAATTTATAATCAGATTTTACACCAGAATGAACATTACTTCACGAACACACAACATGGGTTAAATCCACACGAATTCGGGCTGCGTGATCCATTACAAATCAGGCATGTGCAGCAACACTTCCATTCTCGGAAGCCACTCAGGCACTTCGTCTTATGTTTTGAGAACTTCAATAACACTCGCAACGGCTTCGAGAAAATAATGCCGTATTTTCCTCGCATCAACGTCTGCATTCCTGAAAGTGGTTTTGAATCGCCAGATACTGTGCAGGGATAATAACATGATCACGTCCAGCGGTAGCCCATCATAAATTGGTAAAAATCCAATTCCGAATCTCCACATTAACCAATGCATGTAAATATATCTGGCTGTTCGTTAATAAAGCTACCACTACCATAAACCTCTATGTTTCCCGTTTCGCTTTATCTCCATTCTTCACCGAAAAAGAAAGAAAAAAAGAAGTTTGTGCTAGTGCCGCACACTCATGGTGACCGGCAGGTGGCGGACCAGGTGGGCCGCATGTTCCGCCGGGTTTCCAACAAGCGCGGTGGGTTACGATGCAAGGACTCCTTGCGGCTGGCGAACGCATTCGTGACCAGTCGAATCTTGTATTCGACTCCCTACCTCCACCTGCGGAAACAGGAGGAGGATACTCTCGAAGTTATCCTCCGTAAAATCATGAAACGAGCACTGGACCTCCTGGTCTCCACCTCTACCAGCCGTCTCATGGCGCTGGGTATGGTGAATACTTTCAAGGAGCTTCGGGAGGCCCACCTCACCAATCAGTACACGCGTCTAACAAAGACACAGTCGGGTCGCCGTCTTCTTGCCCGACTTCACATCCAACACACCCAACTCACAGAGGAGAGATGTCGCATTCCCGAAAAATGGAGACGCGCCCTCCATGTGCGGCCTCTCCCCGCCAACATGTCCAAAGAGGACCATAATGGTCGGCGCCTGGCGCGGGTGGAAGCCTTGGACCGCCATTATTGAAGCAGACCAGGAGTTTTCTATGTGGATGTCTCCGGCTCAAACCCTAGGGGTTGGTACACAGCCGCGGTCATCCACAAGGGCAAAACAGTAGATGGCCTTACGTTCACGGCCCAGTCACCAACACACGCAGAAGAGGTTGCCATCGCCCTCGCAGCCTCTGACTCCTCCTCCAAATACATCATAACCGACTCGCGAGGGGCTTGTCGGAACGTCCAGCAAGGGTGGACTTCTCCTCTAGCTTACCGCATATAAAAAAATTGCAGTCAAGATTCGGATCCCGCGTACCGATCTATCGTTTGGGCTCCAGGTCACCAAGGTCTCCAAGGGAATGAGGCAGCCGACGCCGCCGCCCGCGCGCTTTCTCTCCGGGCATTTCCCACGGGACCGGACGCGGACCGGGATTTTGATTTTAGCCCAGTGTATAAATTTAAAGAAATATGTGAATATTACAGATCTACGCACCAAACTCTTCCCACCCCGTGCAAAGGGCTGGAAAAGGCTAACGAGCGGGTGCTCCTGCGCCTGCTTACCAATACAATGTTGTGCCCGGCTACTCTAAAACATTTTGATCCGCAATTCGACGGGCTGTGCTCGCACTGTGGGGAGGTGTCTGACATCTACCACATGGTGTGGGCCTGCCAGAAAACCCCATCTTTGCCCCCTATCCCCAACCCCACCCGATAGAACTGGGAGGCGACCCTGTCCGGCTGCTAGCAGCCTAGAGGCCCAAAAGGTCTTAACGCAGCGCGCCCGGGCTGCGGCAAACGCCAATGGAGTGCCTGTATAGGCATCCCACCTAATGTACATACCTATATGTATTACAATAATAAATGTTTTCACCACCACCACCACCACTCATGGTGTAGCACATGGGGTAGAGAATGCTGCAGGAAGATACAACATTAACGTTGTTTTCAGCACCAAGCAAACATCACCGCGTCTGCAGACTAGTGCAGGCAAAAGCGGAGGGAACAATCACCAAACGAAAAAACGATGCGTGGTTGCCAGATGAACCATCAGACTCGCCTTGTACCACGCAGTGCGGGGGTGGTGTAGAGAATACCTTGTACTTGCGGAGCGGTTTAAGACCAGAGGAGGCGATGAATAAATGTTCGTATCAGTGAACATTACAACTGCCATTCCAGCGATTATTTATGCAATCTTGCCCGCCATTGGAAGAAAGGTACATTCACTCTTTTCTCTAACACCGTCACCGTCGCCAAACCTAAAAATAAGTTAACACGTGAAAATATAGAGGCGTTTCATACTCATGATAACTGTGTCGGGGGCATCAGCGATCCTTCTATCGCTCTCAATGATAAAGAGTTCCCTTATTAAGGCCGAAAGGACATCTAACTGTCTCACGTGCATGCGCCATGGTGATGATTGTGCGTCTTGACATTATCATGTTTGATTAGAAGTTTTTGTTGTCTTCCTTTGCTTTTGGTGATTTCCTAGATAGGCAAGCATTTGGGGAACGATTCTTTCGAATAAAAATTCAGTTGCGAGTCAGCGCTTGCGTTGTGTCTTTCTTCGTTCGTCTCGTTTTCCCGCGCTGTTTTCACTACGAATCAGTACCAATTCGGCCAAATCGCACCCTTAAATAAATAATGAAACTAAATAATGGGCTGTACTGAAATTCCCAACAGCGTGGCATTGCGAACGAGGGGCTATGGTAGAACAGCGAGAAAGAAGAACGCAAAGTAGCTAAACACCATGTTAGTGTGCGCCGCGCGTGCAGTTTCGCATACGGGACCCTTAGTAAATTGAATGTAATGGTTTGGCTTTTGGTTTGGTATTTAGGGTTTAATTTCCCAAATAAAACGAAACATTACATTTAGTTTTATAAGAGGATTTAGGGAAGAAAGAAATCTAATGCGGTCTTTTGAAAATTGCCACCTTTCTCCTATCCCGCATCATATCAAGCCCTTCCATTGGCCGAAAGCCGATCTCGCGCAATTTTTACTGCATGTTTGGTTGACACACGCTCGCCTTAGAAACGAAAGACCTAACCCTGTGCTCTTACTATTCAGCGCGTGTGTTGTTCGCTTGTTCAGCCCTTGCTCTTAACGCTGGTCTATTCCTAAGCATTTAGGCCTTCTGCGTCCAATAATTTGCACTTTGGCTATGCAAATATAGCATAAAGTAACTTTTGGGTAGGCGTCTAATGCAACGCATAAGACAGGCGCAACACCATTATCGGCAAACTTTCTTGTATTAGAGTTGCTGATTCAGTATTTTCAATCGACTTAGCCCATGATCGATCCACTGTGCGTTATTATGCTGCACCAAATAACGCGCGCCATCTCTACAGGCCCGGTTGCCATAACTACGTCATGCACGGTAGAAAACGCACACCTTCATAGCCGCGAAGGATCACAGGTTGCGGGGAAGGATTAGACGTAGTTTAGCCTTCGTTTCGCGCTTGCCTTTCTACCTTCCAAACCGGGGGTATGATAATCAATGGTCACTTGTTCGAGTGAACTTTTCTCTGCAAATCATGTAAAATTAGAAAATAACTTTTCTACTGATAATTTTTTTGTCAAGCAGCGACGCTCCCTACTTTTGTTTTGCTTCTAACCTTGTTTCCTCTACATGCGTCACACTCGTGCTGCCAATCAAGAAGCTCTTTCCCGGCTCGATGGAATAATTTACCTCGAAGTGCAGCCGTCATGGAATATTGCTGCATCAAAATAGCTGATTCGCTCGGTTTCGTCAAGCCAGCACATGATAGATTCATTCGAGCTGAGAAGATTCACTGAATAGAGCAGTCAATGTTTACGCCTTCATCACCGTATCTATATGACGCACCTTCAAGAGTGCATATTTTGTTAGCGGATCAAGGGCCACACGAAAGCGCTTGACATCATCGACGCTCGCCGTTCTCCCGTTTCGGAATTGTGCCAGCAAAGAAAACGTCACAGCCGGGCTCGTCGGTCGTGTGCCCGGAAACAGTGCAAAATATAGAAAATTGTGATTAGCAGACCGCCCTTTTTAATCAAAAAACGATGCTTTCTAATGGCGCTCGCCTTCAATTCATGTTCACTCTTCTAGCAATAAGATCCAGCAGCCTGTCCAGTACCTCTGCCTCGTTTCGGTGGAGAGAATCTCTCCGTGCATCTAACAGCATTGAGTACTGGGTATCACCTCGCGATGCCGTAATATTTCTCACGTGCTCTAACAGCCATAAAATCCTGCACTATCCAGTATTGAAAGTTCTTCCAACCACGAGAACGTTTTGGACCTCTCCAAGCCCCAGACTGTACCGAGAGCTGAAGGAGAACACACATAGGAACGTGAAGAGTGTAGTTCTTTTGCTGAGCTCCCCCGATGAGCAGGCGCTGTGTGCAAAACGCGTCCAGAAGACCCGCTTTTCGCAATATCTTACAGATTGGATTGTCTTGCCTGCTGATGGCGGAGAGTCGACATCCGCAGTACAAAGGCCATTTTCAAACGACGGGACTTCCGCTCAGTCATCAAAACAAGATTATGTTCTGCTATCGCTGGTTGGAGCGACCGCCTTGACCATGAAGTACGGCTTCCCGGACAACGGTCAGCACGATTCCTTCTCGTCGTTGTCAGGGCAGCAGATCTTTGTTGCCTGCACTCCCCAACGATTGCAAAGAGGTTCGGTGTACTCAAGCTGCGAATACGGCCTTTCCAAAGGAATACAAAAGGCACTTGTAGCACTGAACGTGACTTTAGGCTTCAGGATATTCAGAAACAGGCTTGAAGCGGTTTTTGCTCTCATCGATGGCACCGCGGATGTCTACCTCGCGCCTATAAGAGCGGACGAGATTACTTCGGCCTACGTACTCATTTCTCGCCCGGTCGTTTACACGTACCAGACATTTTACGTTGTTACAAAGTGTGGTAATGCGGATATAACATTTTTCGGAGTACTTAAGAATTCCGAGTTCGCTTTTCTGACACTTATCTTTGGCATGCTCACGGTTTGGCTAGCATGGAATTTAGGCTACTACTTCGAATCTCGTGCATTTCGATTGGACTGGTCGATAGATACAGCACTCTTTCTGATCGCTTCTTTCCTGGCGACGTCGGCACCAATAGATAAGGCGAATACAGACAATAGGCAGAAACCAGGTAGGTTGTCACGTGCCATCCTGTTGAGCGTGTGGATGCTGGGAATCATGCCGGTGTCCTTTTACTACCGCAGTGAGCTGACATCCCGACTGGCCGTGGCCATTCCGCCAAATCCTATAGACACTCTGGATGAGCTAGAAGAGGCGCTCGACAAAAGAGAGATTACGCCATGCATGCGGCAAGGCGGTTGCGTGCAGACGCAGGTAGATGGCAGCACCCCATGGGGCAAGAACACTCTGATTGCAAAGCTGGGGAAGGCGCTCAAAAGGCATCGGGAACGGACCTCTCTTTTATTTCAATACCCCGTCGACTGCCTGAGATGTGCAAACAGGAGTGGTTTTGTTTGCGTTATGTGTGCGATTGAGCGCTGCTTAGACGAGACACCAGGTGGACAGTTCGTTGAGTCACGAGAATCGTTAAATCTAGCATTTGCCTCTATTCCTTTCAGAAAGGGCTATCGTTTCGCCAAGCCTTACGACAAACTCCTACAGAGATTGTTCGAGACAGAACTGCTTCCGTTCCATTCCCAGCCGAAAAATTGTGGTCAGGAGTCAACTGAAAGTAAGTACTGTAGCGAAAAAGAAGGGGAGAATCGAATCGCTCAAATACATGAATTATTAGCGTTCCTCTCCACTTTCATGTGCTTGATGTGCAGTTCGGTGTTCCTATTTTGTTTTGAGTTGATTCTTGGTTGTTGGAGTCGATTTAACCCTCCCGTGTAAAACTAATTTTGCAACATGTTTCGAAAACTGGAACTCTACCCCTCAAGAAGAGGTTTCTTGATCAGCTACACCATAGATTGTATTTTTATTTCCCGCGGGTTCTGCAGCGTGCTCGTTCTGTTCTGAGCGCGCGCGTAGAACTACAGGGCAATTGCTCTAGCTTGTACACCAGCCGTTTCTGCAGGCTTGGTTTTTGCCCTTCCACGAACGGACTTTTTCACTTGTTATACCGCGGCTTTTATGAGAGGACAGGCTGCTCGTTTTATATTATTGGTAAGAAATACGTCTTCAAATGAGAAGAGAGTATCCTTCGATATGTGCATGAGCTGCTGCGGTAACTTTCGCAAGGTGAGCAATCTGCGGCATGTCTTGATAACCGCTGCTATCTGGAGAAGTATCAACACAGCATACAAAAGTTGTGTCAAGTAAGATTCTATAACAAAGCTGTTCAGAAGGTAAACATCAAAGGCAACAAGAGAATATTTCCGAAACAAGAAATGTTCACACATTTCAGCTGTTGATGTTGATAGCCCCCTATTCGCCGGAGAGATCATGTTCTCTCTGTGAGAACCATCAGATAAGATATGGATTTACCTCAAGGCATGGCATATACGACCATCCGTCGGGCCAAGCAGAATCTTGCTGCACTCGCAACAGTCTTTCGTAGCAAACATCAGTTCAGTTCAGTCGTTCAGTCGTGTCCGACTCTTCGTGACCCTATTGACCATGTCACGCCACGCTTTCCGGTCTCTCACTATCTTCCTAACATCAGATAACTTCATCTGCAATGCCTCGATAGGTAACATAGGTAACAACAAGTAGAGTCGATGATGATAGCGTTCATGGAATGCACGGTTCTGATTCTCAGCTCCGTAAGGACAACTGGATGGATGGTGCACGCGGCAGTCCCATTCCACCTGAATATCGTCAATCAACGTTTAGCCCCTCCTCCAAATGTGGAGCCGATAAGTTGATACCGCCTTCTCCGGCAACCTAACAAAGCTGCTCACTGGCATGCGCGACGTCCCATTCTGTCGAGTGTATGCTAGTCTTTTTGTTAGCCATACGAACAATTTCTCTTTGATTCAAAAAAGACAGCATTCCGCGTCAGATTGCGATGTCCTCAACCAACTTTTATGCCGCATACTCATCAATCGCTACTGCTAGTCAGAATCGCCGGCGTTGCTCACAAATAGAGCTACGTTGCTCCACCGATCATCGCTGGTCATTGGCTTCTGCTTGGTGCATACAGCACGAGACATATTAGCACCATTGGTGTTCTGATTTAAGCCACCAATAAAGTTTTCGTGTTTGAAAGAAAAGCTGTGCTTAAAGTTTCTTTCCTTTGAATACAAAAAGCGCTAATAAACCCGCGAAGTGTTACTTCCTCTAGGGGAGTCGAATATTCGAGTAGCAACGTACGACGGAAGGAATGTAGAAAGAAACTTCTGCACTGGCATCCGCCCAATATGATGTCTGCAAATTTTACTTTTTGAATGCTTCCCTACTGAAAACATTGTATGAGGCAATAATCTCACATTTTCTCACACAATCTCACTCAATTCACATAACAAATCACATACAAGTCGCGCATAATTGCATAAAGTCGCATAGTTTCTTGTACATTATCACAAATTATATGCGATATTTTATAATGATGTCCACCGTATGGGAGCCTATGCGATTAGATGAGATTTTATGAGGTTATTTCCTGGTAAAACATTTGGTTTTTCAGTAGGGTTGCCTCTATTCTCTGCATATTAGGCAAATATCAAGCTATGGGATCTGCCCAGACGCGTCGTATTTTGTTATAAATGGGTGGTTGCGCTGACCGTAGGCCTAGTTGTTATCATCACTGTATACTTCTGAAACACTATTTCTATAGTGCTGGGAGGTTATGCCATGAGGTGAGGCTTTAGAGCGTGTTATCTCCCTTACGCACAATAACCTTGAAATGGCAGCAGTATTGATGATCCGGCAAAGTATCCGAGTCAAGTGAGTATAACAATATATGAAGACAATTTGGTTTATCAACTCTGATTAGCCTTTTGGCTGCTCGAGTGTCGCTAACAATTAACCATAGCGGACTCTTCTTAAGGAATCTTCAACGAACAAAACGACAGAGCACTGCTGTAAGATTTTCGTTTCCAAGCCCAAACCCTGACAATTCCCTCCAGCATGGCCATGTGCCACGTCCTCTGAGGCAAGACGAAGAATGATGCCACAGTCCGTGTGAGTTTGAGCTGTATGTGCGAGGTCGCAGCGCGAGGAGACAGCAAAGGAGCTGCAACTGTGTCAGGCTGTTGCGATGAGCTCGCACCATCAAGCACTAGCTGCAAAAAGCTCACTGCACGTAGCTGTTCGAGCACGACGTGATGTCTGTAGACGCCTGCTAGGAGGTGCTGTGCTGTCCTGCATTAGGAGTTGCAGGACGACCTTATTTTTGCGCCGGAGTCTTGCACTGCTCATTTTCACAGTTTTCATCGCAAGGTTGTGCCTTTGGACCTCAAGTCCCTCCAAATTTGTCCTCGTCAGAATATAACCAAATTCAACGTCTCGCCTATCGATTACGGATAGTGCAGGAGTGATCCCCAAACTTAGCGGTCCACCCCAAAACTTTGGCATACCTGGAGCCGTGAAATTTGACTTAGAACACGACTAAAATTGGTGTCTAACCTAATTAATGTATGGTCAAATTAATGGGGCTTCACATTTAGTTGAGCCTTTCCAAAAACTTAGCCCCCTTATACCTGTGAAATTTGACTTAGTCCGATATTGACCCAAATTGCCTTCTAGCCTTATTTGACTATGGGTTACTCAATGATGACTTCCAAATTTGCGAGGCCACCCTAAAAAGGCCATCCTTGACCCCAAAAGTTTAACTTTGGTCGACATTGACCATAGAAGCAGCAACTATGGAAAAGTGCAGATCAACAAAGCGCAGAACTCACAGCAGAACTAGGCACGGAACTGGCAATGCATTAGTATTTCGGTACATAAGCATCTTACGTATAACACCTAAACGTTGCTTGGGCACATAAGCATTTTCGTGAATGAGCACTGTAGCCTGGATCCTTAGTGCGTCACGTGTTCAATAGTGTGAGCTACGCCACACTATCTACTGACATTAGCGATTAGCCCTGGTAGTTCGGTAGATCCTAACTTCACTACGAGGTTACCGTCAAAAGGCGCCTGAGGAGCCATTACTCACGGGAACTCGTGCATTCGCCTGTTTATTCACACGAACCTTTTTTAAGCAGAAAGCTGCACTATACCTTGCTTCGACAATCTCATCGGGTGTAATAATTTGACCTTCAGTCCCAGGGGCGCCGAAGGTGTGTCGTGACATCATACACATAAAGCACCAGAACTGCTTCTGCTGCGCCGAATTCTGCCTCGCCGATCATGTCCATGAGACGAACCACATGCTTCGCCGCTCGCTTAAAAAGAGAGGGAGCGTTTCGGCTGTGCACCTCATCATGGAGGACAGTCTTGCAGGTTTTGAGGCCCCGGTGAGCGATTAGCTTGTTGCACATGCCGCAGGCTGCTTGAGATCACCAAGCAGATGTGGCTCGCCGAGCTGCTTCGGTAGAAAACACTGTGGGATATCTGTCCTAAGCCAAGTAAGACACAGCGAAATGAGGCACTATCTAAATATTTTAGGCTTCTCGCTTTACAGATACTACTATTGCAATTTGGCCTATTCAGGGTGTCTGTAGCTGTACGAGCGCCTCTCCAGTGGTTGCGCAAAAGAATTGAGACTTGAGCCTACTACCATTTTATACCCTTAGTTTTCTAGTCCTTAATGATACAAGGAGAGTCAGTGGTTTGAACCTGGTCATTTCCAAATCGACCATACAGTCCGTTAGCTTTCGTGCGCTCTAAAAAAAGTTTTCCTTTGGCGTTCACGCTTTGGTTTGTAGGTGAGGTTTTGGAAAGAGAGTATGCCCGCCAGCTTAACATTTTCACTGATGGCTCTTTGGGCAAGGGCAAAGAAGCCAGCAGACTGAGCTTTCACATTCCTTTGAATAATTCATGGTTTCTACGCTTTACTGAAGTCGTGTTTCTAAAACGGTCGAAGGTATTGCCATTGATGCGGCTTTACGGTCAATAAAGTCACACCGGGTTCAAACTGTCGTGATTCTGACAGGCTCCAAATATACCCTTCAAAGGTGAGAGCGTGAGTTTTGGATTACTGACGTGACCCTTACTTTTCTGCACTTTGCGCATACTCTGCAGAACAGAGACTTTTCAAAATCTTCCCAACGAGTGCACATGGATGTCATAGGCACCGAGGTGGCAACAACCTAGCCCGTGAATAGCTCTCAGGATGTCCATCAAGAAGAGTACCTCAAGACACTTAATTGCTATTCAGAGAAACAGCCTTTGCAGATTTTAATTATTTTGCAGTGCACTCTACAAGGCATGCGTTACCAAATAAATAAAAAGTTCAAATGCGACTTAGTTATATGAAATTCATACGGGCACTGATCATAACTATCCATGGAAGTACAAGACGAGCCTGGAAATGTCTCTGCTGTGTTCCGCATGTATATGTGCGAGGGTATAGAACATTGAATTATGTGCTTTCGAGGGCATAGTGTGCTGTTCGCTTCTCTAAAGAAAACAGGAGTCCACCATAGTTCACTTCAGGACATGGTCTGTCCGTGCGGAAACCGGTCTTGTAGAAAGGATTTCGCGTGCCGTTTAGTTTTCCCGCACGACTCAGTTCTGGACTCCATGTGTGACTATTACATGCGACTTTGTGTAGGTGCCTGACTTGTTGACACTGATTACTAGCTAAATGGTGTTAGGAGTGGCGCAGTGGTTACGACGCTCGACTACTGTTCCCAAGGCCGCGGGATCGAATCCCGGCCTCGGCGGCAGCTTTTCGGTGGAGGCGAAAAGCAAGGCGTCCGTGTGCTGTGCGATGTCAGTGCACGTTAAAGAACCCCAGGTGGTCGAAATTTCCGGAGTCCTCCACTACGGCGTCTCTCATAGCCTGAGTTGCTTTGGGACGTTAAACCCCACAAACCAACCAAACCAACAATCACTGGCAAAACCCGCCAGGTTAACCCCATCTGCAGTCAACCATAGCCCCCAACGTCGAAAGCTCCTTAGCACTTGGCTACGCTTGGTTAAGTTTCACAATGTGCAACCGCGTGTGACGGAGCTTTCACTCTGTCTTATGTGGTTCAGAAAAGTTAAACTACAGTGATCTGGGCTTTGTTCCTGATTAGTGTTGAAAGGATTATGAACTATGCTTTCATTTCTCCCTTCACGCTGTGTGCCCCAATTTGATACGTATACACCTTTCCTCTTCAACAAAGAGTCGGTTAATCCCTGATGATGACTCGCGCAATGTGTGGATTGTCTTGAACCTTTTCATTTACATCAATGTTTGAACGACAAGAAATAATTGCTGACAACCTAAAGAGAACACTCCGAGTACCGCATGCGGCCTCGGGCAATTAGACAAGTCTTGAGTCACTGTATGAGCCTCGAATCTTCGTAAATATATAATGGTTATGAATGCAGCATAGATACTTCGGAGAATGAGTGCAGGGCGTGGAGCTGCACAGTCTTTCCAAAAATGGTCTGAGTCCCTTATTTGGCATTGAACATTCCTAGAGTCATAACTTGTCTATATCGGAATCGAATCCAGCGATAAATACACTTTGGCGAAATGGGTGTCCTGGCTGTACGCTAAACACGACTCGCTTTCTCTATATTCGTAGTACTTCTTTAACGAATATACATTTTGAAATATAATATGCTATCACCACCTCGTTTCACCCGTGTTCCTTAGTACAAAAAGGAGCTAATGAAGCTCAGTTTCACATTTCATTTTTGAATACATTCCTGACTATCTGTGCTGGCATTGAGGCGACTATATGGAAAATAAACGCTTCTGAATATCCTCTTGTTACCTTGACAGATTTGAAATCTTTCCTTGAAGGTAAGTGCATTTCCAACTGAAATATTCCCTTTAGTCATCTGCGCTTGATGAATAAAGCGACAGCACATCAGTGGTTTCTGTGTGCGTTTTCAGTCGGTACCATCAAACATACTTGTTTTAGGTGACGCAGTTGCAGACAGTTTTGTCCACAAATTGCTGTACGAGAATCGATAAAGAAACGTGCCTTTAGGTGTAGAGAGGTGCTTCATATAAGCCGCATTCCTGCATTGCAGACTCGTTCGGGTCCTCGCAATCTTCTGTGTATGCCTGACGGCGTATTACATCAAAGCCGACTACTGGGCCCAAGGACACGGTATTGAATCCCGGCCTCGGCGGCCGCTTATCGATGGATTCGAAAAGCTAGGTGCCCGCGTGCTCTGCGATATCAGTGCACGTTAAAGAACCCCAGGTGATCGAAATCTCCGGAGTCCTCCACTACGGCATCTCTCATAGCCTGAGTTGCTTTGGGACGTTAAACCCCAAAACCAAACCAAACCAAACCATCACTACACAATACGAGGAAGATGTCAGGTTTTACCGCGCCGTGGACGCATCAGACGGGCCTAACATCGTCTATCCTGTGTTTTCATGTGGCAGATATGGGGGCGTTGAACTTTATCTTTACTTTTTCTGCGCATTGAGTAAACAGCTGTCCTCGCTCCTGTATACATCACACGAGAGCTATACGGTTCTGTGGTTCTGTAAGCGTGCGGAAACTAGGCATACAGAAAGGAGGAGGAGCATTTGGCTAATATTCTGGATTGCTCTGTGGGATCATGGGAAAGGAGATGTAAATATGCTATTTCGCGGATCTGGCCTTGAAATTGCTGATTTTAATTAGCACTCTTTCATGTCGCGGCGAAAGCGTAATTGAATACGGAATAATTATCAGGGGTTGCGACCGCAACAAGATCTTAGTAAAACCTTGCGAAAATGAATTAGAAACCTGCAGCTTAGATTTGCCATTTAACAGCAGTTTGATTCACTTCAGGCGACACGGCGACACAACTTCATGTCATGGCTTTACTTCTGTGCGGTCGAGTTTAAATTTCCTTTCATGGGAAATCACTACTTCGCACAGGTCAGCTCAATCAAAATGTTGCTTGCAGCTACTGAGAACATTCTTCTGCTCGGCATCTGCTGAGCCAGCGTGTTAGCTTCCAACGCACTCTCCAGGTCTGCTTTGCACTTCGGCGTTTCAAACTTAGAGTTTCTTACTCTTACATAGAGGGAAAGGTCTGCAGCCATCTATGGCAGTTTGCATGGAGTTTCCAGACGACCGGTTCAGTCACCATGGGCGCGCAAAGCATCATGGGCCGGAGAGCTACCGAGTGCAGAACTACAACTTTTAGCCGAAACTAATTCAAAGATAAACGTTGTTCTACCGTAAATAATGTCCTATTATTCAACATTGTGACTATAAATTTTAAAAAGGCAGAGAAACGGCACGTCAGTGCGAGATTTATCCAATATAAGCGATGGATCTTTCTCCTATTGGCTTAGTTTTGAGCAGCACAAATACCAATATTTTGCACTTAGTAGGCACACTTTGAAAAGAAACGTTTTGGAAATATTTATAGTTGTGCATTACTTAAAAAAGTTTTTAGTGGCATTTCGGGAAACAGAAACCATAGTAGCGACGTCCGCTTTTGCACCTTCGCTACTATGGCTTTTGCAGTCTATGTACGCACCTCGAGATGATGATGATGATGAAAAAGAAATAATATAGTAACTCCACTCCATGCATCCGGGAAAAACCGACTGTTCCGCAACAAGTAGCACATCGGCCCATGACTCGTAGCACGCCCATGGTGGCTGAAGTGCAGCGCCCTCAGCTTTCCCTGTAGTTAGTGTAAGAAACTCTATGATTTCCAACAGTCCTACTCGGGTTAAATTTCAGTGGATTTCAGAATATAGAATTTCAGAATTTCAGTGGATGTCCCGCAAAGCGGAAATGATTCCGTCTTCGAGTGGCATATTTCGCGGTGACATGATGCTCCGAACTCTTTCCGTGTGAACTGAAAGCTTGTTCATAATATTGTAGTAATCATCGCCGTATAATGTAAATCCAAAATCATGGGAATGTTACATTTTTGAACTTCTCAGCTGCGATAAGCGAAGATAACCATAAACGTGCTTATTCGATTGTTCTTGGTGTGCCAATTTGAATCTCCTCGTAGCACATGGCCGGTTTTACGTAATGTAGTTGACGCCCAGCTTGGTACGACTATTCCTTTTATTTCTTGCCGTTGTGTTATTACACTCGATTTTTTTACACGTATTACCACAGTCTCACCTATGGTAGTATTCTCATAATTTTATGAATGAGAACATTCTATATATCTTTAGAAATTGAAAAAAAAAAGGGCAAACGTTTGGCTATTTTGGCTAGCCATAGCCATAGAGGATTGGCTAGCCATAGCCTCTCCCTCCCCTCTACATCGTCCTCATACCGCTCGCCTACTTATTCTTAAGTTACTCAATAACGTTTGCGTTGATCCTTGTCGAAAACAGCTACAAAACTTTCTGTCGTCACAGCCCAATTTCTGTGCAGTTTTTCACAGTGAACTTGTGACAGCAGAAGTTTTTGAAGTAACATCAAAATTTTGTCCGATCGCCCCACGTCGGCAGTCAGTGTTTTGTACAGTGTGCACGTGCGTGCGTCGTGAGCAGTTGCATGGACGGAGAGCTTTTGCGGAGGCCCGCCCTATGTGCCGAGTGCTCAGTCAACAAAGACATGTGCGGGTTGGCCTCAAGCAAACTAACCATGAAGTATATATTTCTTTTTATTTTTACTTACCCTTTCCTTTCCCCCTATCGCTCATCTCTTTGATTTCCTCTAACCTTCCTCGCTACCCTTTATTTCCGCCGCCCCAGTTCAGGTTCTTCAGATATCAGATAGCAGATACCGGGGCTGGCAAACATCTTTTTCTTCCTTTTGTATATACAATATATAACCACTACATCAACAACAACAGCAGAAGAGAGCTGCAGGATTAATACAGCATACGGATGCTGTTGCACCCCGCACAAGTTTCATTTTCATTTTCCATAAAACCTATTCTATCATCATCAGCATTTTCTGTCTTTTTCTAACAAAGACGCTCACACTCTCTGTTGTAAATAAACAGTCTACAGGAGCTCTCCTCTGAGCCTGTTCATTTCCTTCATTGGGATACCGGACATTACATAATTTTGGCGAAGAAATATTGGGTTGCCCACAGACCATCAAGCTTTGGTAATCGCTTTCGTCAGCTGGCGCAGGACGTCGGCCCCTTTGATTATCTCGATTGTCGGCTCGCTAACTGTACAACTTTTCGATCGAGCATCATGAAATGTTTCGAAATATCATTGCAGATATACTTTCATGCCTGCCTCTTAAAACGCTTCTAATGAACCCGTAGACGAAAAAATTGTGTCTGTTGTGTCATCATCTGGGACATAAGAGCAGCTACAGTTCGCTACTGCTACAGACGAGTTATTGCAATAGGTTGTGAGATACGTCAGGAAAGGGCGGCCTCCGAAAACGTTTGCGGCACTTGATGTCCTTCTTTACACTGACGTGCGATGGGAACTGCACCAGGTTAATGGCTGGTTGCTCACCGAAGAAAAGATTTTAATCCCCTACGAGCTGAATACTACGCTTGCCAGCATTGCACACGAAAACCACCCTATGGCCCAGAATGGACCAACAAGTTGAAGTTATAAGCCACTGCCAGTTTTGTCATACAGTCCGTAAGCTTGCTTAACCCTGTTTCGCGCCTTTGCAACCTGTGACATTCCCAGGCAAACCGACGCGAAATTTCGCGATGGACATTGTAAAACCTTTCGAATGGGCACCTTACTACTGTCGATATATAATAACCATTACTGATTACAACTCGATGTAGCCTGAAGTTGCATTTGCACCGACAGTAACGTCGCATACAATTGTAGACTTCCTGCAAGGGATATTCAGCTGCGGGAGTTTTCCGGGCGAAATTTTAACGAACAACGGACCACAGTTCAAGTCCCAAATGTTCGAGGAATCCTTTCTCGAAAAAAGCATCATTCATCATTGCTTTTCAGCCTAATACCTTCTGGGAAATGGTGCAATAGAAAGATTCAACACGGTGCTCAAAGGTCAGAGACAAACGGCGGGATTGGAAAAACGTCTTTTGCAAATTTCCTTGGTCGACTACCTCGGAACATATAGGTCGAATCAAGACGCGACGACTGGCTTGCCACCTGCGAAGCTCCTACGATGTCGTCAACCCAAACGTGGCTCAGTATTGCTGGAATGCCCTCTGGGAGCGACGTGCACTCTACGGCTGGGCTGAAGTCAGTTCGCGAAAGGTTTCAAGATAAGCAGTCATACACCCAACTCTATACGGATAGGAGATGCGGTTATAGGGCCCCAACATTTCGAAACGGTGACCTCGTTGAGTATGATTTCCCACAGATGCAGGCAAGGCATTGCTCTCATACATTGGTCGAGTTAAAGTAGTCAGAGAGAGAGGCCGGAAATTCTCCTAATTGACTGTCGCATCTGGAATGCATCTAAATCAACTCGCGTGTCATAAAACAGCTATGACTCCTACACCGCCCTGGCACTGTCTCTAAGCAATGAGCCAACTACCTCTGGAGATCTCGCAGAACCAACGCAAGTTCAAACAATGATGTCTGAACCGCATTCTGTTTCTCCAATGGTTGAAGCAAGCTCAATTCTTGCGCAAAGCAACGACACGGGAAAGCAGCTGCATCGAAATGCAAAAGAGCGTTGCCCTCCTGACAGACTTCAATACTGACTTTACTCTTGCGGTTATTCCGCATGCTGTGCTTTTAGTGCGTCTCATCCTTTAAAGCGGGATGTGATGTATTCTGCTCAGGTTCCAGTTTCGTTTTTCTATAGCCTGTGCTATCATCAACAGCCCTGTTCTGTCTCCTATGTGAAGCCCGAACGCTCAACTCTCTGTTGTAAACAAAACCTACCATGAGCTGCCATCTGCGGCCCCGCCGAGGTGGTGCAGTGGTAAGACTCCCGACTACTGTGCCGGAGTAGCCGGGGTTCATACCGACCTCGGCGGCTGCGTTTCGATGGAGGCGAAACGAAAAGGCGTCCGTGTGCTGTGCGATGTCAGCGTACGTTAAAGATCCCCAGGCGGTCTAAATTACTCCGTAGCCCTCCACTACGGCTACTCTTTCTCTCTTTCCTCTTTCCCTCCCACCCTCCTCCTTTCCCTTACGGCGCGGTGGCGGTGTCCACAGAAAACAAGTGAGACAGCTACCGCGCCTTCTTCCTATAAATAAATCAGAAATCAGGTGTCATCTGCGCCTGTTCGCTCCCTCCGTCCGGATACCGGACACCACTGATACTACAGAAGAAACTATACAACTATTGAAATAACTATAGTAGTGCAGAAAATTGTGATGTTACGACAGTAACACCACAATAATAAGTGACAATTAACAATTATCACATCACAAGTAACACCGCGCCCAAGGATAATCACTTGCAGGTGCGCGTCTCTGCACGGCGCCGCCACCCGACTGTCTGCTTCTGGTATTGTAAAAGCGGTTCCCCTACTACAGGCGTGCCGCGGGTGGGGAGAGCCGACCGGACCGTCGGCGCCGGATTTGGGGGACCGTTTTAGCCTGAAGGTCATTCATGGGAACATGCGTAGCGGAACGTGCTGCTGGGTGCTCGCATGTATGGCACCCTCGTACTGGCCGGTAGCGAGCACCCAAACGACCCTCCGGCTCTTTTTTTTTTTACACTGCGACTTTGAGCAGTGCGAAGGGAATTTTATTCTCTCTGCAGATGCGACAAAAGAGCGCCCGAAGAAGCATTCAGGAGTCGACTCTGGTATTGTGCTCAGAGCGGGCAAGCCAGAAGCTCCCCTTGAATCCGGCGCCAGGCCTGCAGAATGGCGGCTGGTGGATCTTCCTCTTTCCATGTCGTTGCTCGTAGTAGTAAACACGGGTGGCGCGGGGCAATGCACTGTGGAAAGGATTCAGCCAGCAGCGGCAGCGTCGATGAGGCGGCGGTGTGCGGGAGACAAGTGGGAAGAAAGTCTCCTGAGAGGAGAGGGTTCGAAACTCTCACTGGGGAAAGAGTGTCGCTGTGCTTTGTTTGTTGTAATTTGTATTGCTAGTGGGGCCCTGGGTTAGAGGCTAAGGCCAGCCCATGGGGCTGGGCCCATCTAGCATATTTTCTGATTGGACAGTTGATGTGTTGGGCTGTCCTCTGAAAATGACGGCTCCTATTTCTTTGTTTTGTGAAGATGTAAAATGAGACGTAATCCAAGAGAGTTCAGTCCAGTCTGAGCTGGGACTCCATGCGTAGGCATGTAACGCGGCTGTTCTGCTTAGGCTATAGCCAGTTAGGTCGAGGAGTAAAGTAGCGCAGAGTGCTGTTTTTGTAAATTCATTTCATGTTCCAGTTTTTCTCTATGTATATATATATATATATATATATATATATATATATATATATATATATATATATATATATATATACCGGGTGTCCCAGCTAACTTGAACCAAGGGGTACAAAATAATATATTTGAGGTAGGTTAGTGAAACCGATTGCATACAACTGCCAGCCGTCTTGCGCACTACAGGCAATTTTTTGTTTTGTAATTGCTTAATTAGCTAATTATGTTATTTTTTCTCATTTTTATTAAATATCGACTTTAGACCAAAAATTTGAATTGGAAAGTTGTAGAGCACCTTGAGAAACCCCCATTTCATTAATTGCGATAAAGAAAGTATCACGTGTATCTTTTTTTTCCGGGCTCAGAAGAAAGCCCGCGAAATACAAATAATACCGCGTGACTAGCGCATTTGTGCGCCGCGATTGTGGTGCTCTCAGTCGTGGTTTGAGCGAACGAAATTAGCTGCGGCTGTGTCTTCCTGGATCCGTTAAAGCGGCAGGCCGTTATGCCTGCGATGGCTTTTTCGCCCGCGTCAGACAACGGCCCACGTGACGGTGCAGTAGTAGCGATAGCGGCGAGCCGACACCACCTAGATTCTAACAAGGCCTCCTTCTCTCCCATCAGCGAACGCCACGACAAACGGATGAGCGATAAGGTATCAGCCACTGAATCTGCGCATACACGCTTGGGTAAAGGGGCGAGATGACATCATGTGACTCGACTAAAATTAGCGCTGCACCTTCATTTGCTGTTCTTTATCGTCATCCGCCTGTCGTAAATGTAAGCTGCTGCGGTGCGCAGCCCTGGCCAATATCGCCGTGGCGACGGGCGAGCTCGAACTCGCTCGAACCATCGCCAACATTTCTGCCTGCCGCTGCGACGGGACCATCCGGTCACGGCCGCAGCTGATTTCGTTCGCTTAAACCACGACTGAGAGCACCACAATCGCGGCGCACAAATGCGCTAGTCACGTGGTATTATTTGTATTTCGCGGGCTTTCTTCTGAGTCCGGAAAAAAAGATACACGTGAGACTTTCTTTATCGCAAATAATGGAATGGGGGTTTCTGAAGGTGGTCTACAAATTTCCTATTCACATTTTTGGTCAAAAGTCGATATTTAATAAATTAGAAAAATGAACATAATTAGCTAATTAAGTATTTGCAAAACAAAAAATTGCCTGTAGTGCACAAACAGGCTGGCAGTTGTATGCAAATGGTTTCACTGACCTACCGCAAATATATTATTTTTTAACCCTTGGTTCAAGTTAGCTGGGACACCCGGTATATATATATATATATATATATATATATATATATATGTTATGCTGTAAATATATGCTCTACCATCGTCACCTTTAAGTACGCCTCCTGGTCATCTCTACGCCGAACTACATAACAGGAAGGGTTTAAAGAACCTTACGAAAAGGAACCAACGACATAAATTCTACTCCTACAGTAAACAGTTATCGCAGTTGGTGGTTAGTCGCAATGAGGAGTTTGGTGCTGGGGACAAGACGATGCCGTACCAGTTTTTGAAGTTAATAAAAACTCATTTTAGAAAGCACTGCAGCACGAGCATTTCGACGCATGTTTAGTGCGAAATCAAAACTAAGCACAAGACGCGCAGGATGATATTGTAGCGTATGCAACTGCAGCCGCTAGGCGGCTGCTCATCGAGAGTCTTGTGCGCGGACTCGAAGAAGTGGCCCCGTGGCGTTCAATGAGAAGAAGCTGAAGTTCGCTGCTGCCTCTCGGTGCTCCGGACCTGCTCTGCTGCGCCTGCTAGGTCAACCCCCCAATAAAACTCAACCTTCTGGTTACGGGCCTAAACGGCTACGTGACAATGTATGCAAAGTCGACGTCCAATAATGGCGTGTGACCTAGCTGCGGCTCTCTATACAAACTGTAGCTGGTGTTGCGCCACATATATGCACTCTTTTGCCTCGCAGAGTAGTGCAAGGGAAAGGGCAGTCATCCGACACCTCTAGGAGACCATGTTGCGTGTTACTGTCTACGTTTCTGGAGTAACGGGATTCCTCCCATCGAGAGTGCCCCCGCATTATTAGGTCCCGACGCGATCGGCACGCGCTGAATGGTTGGATGGATGATAAGAGTGTCTCCTTCGAAGCGGGGTGGTGATAGTATCCACCATGTTCAAGTTTTTGTATTTATGCTTTTTAACCGAGACGATGCTTGAACTTTAACAGCTTTACTTTTCGACATCGGTTATCTTTAAATAGATTATTTAATTTCGATTTAGCTTCCATGCGTCCCCATCCTGATATTTATCCGCTCGGCTGGAGTGACTATGTCCGCATGGACATCAAAATGGACGCTGCTCACTGCAGTCTAAGATGTTCAATTGTTATTGGACACCTACTGCACGTAGCACAAGTTTCATCTTCTTGACTGAACTTTATTCTTTAGCTTCAGGTTCTAAGACACCGGGTTCTAGCTTCGAAGTGAAGGCCGCTGCTTCTTCAGTTGTCACAGAAGGTTTCCTTTTTGATCTGAGGTTTGAAATGTTCTGTATGTATCTGGGGCGAGCTTTTCGATTAATTATTCCTGGATATTTTTACCTTTCGTTTAATTATCATCATTTAATTTTCCCTTAATGATCCCTATCAGGGACATTACATAAGGGAGGGGGGAGACAACGGTGAGAAATGGTCATACATTAGCATAAAAACAAAGGAAAAGAATACAAAAATGCATAACATTGACAAATTTGAAAAAAAAAAACAACGTTAAGGGAAGAAGAAAAGTTGGGCAACCGACACAGTGTACACAAAATACAGATAACCATGTAGCAAGGCATAACAAAATAACGATATGTAGTAAAATTACCTATAGTAAACAAAAGTGGCAAAAAGATGAAATACAGAAAATTAGACGTTGACACAACAGTGCACGCAAATCGGATTTCTAGTAATGGACCGCAAGAAAAATTCTCTATGGCAGGTCGAAATAATCAGTAACTGCCTAAATTTGGAGGGATTAGACTCGGTAACAATGCTTTCGGGAAGTATGTTTCATTCCTCTGTGGTAATGGGGAGGAAGGATTGGTTGAAGGCTTTTGTGGAACCATGCAAACGTTGTATGCTACGGCAGGTAAATAAACGGCGAGATGAGCGGAAAGGAGCACGTAATGGGCTTTCTCGGAGTGCAGGAAAGTTGAAATATAATGCATGTAAAAGACAAATGATCGCAAGTTTCCGACATAGCGCTAAGGGCTGAAGGCCGAGAGATGATTTCAAGTCAGTAACGCTTCGTCGAGCTGAATACTAGGAAGTTATGAAGCGTGCTGCACGATTCTGGATGGCTTCGAGCGTCTGGATCAAGTCGGCCTGGTGGGGATTCCATATTGCTGAGTCATATTCTTTATTTCTTTATTTTGCCACTGCGAGTCAATGCCCTTTCGGCATAAGTATTTAAATACTTTAGTTGTCCAAACCTATTGCCCATTTTCCTGAGGCGTTCTTCGTTCAATGTTTTGCTGTGAGCCTCTTGTGCCTCGAAAAAAACCCAGCTTATGTCTCCCTGTAATGGTTCCTTTGTCGTTTTTCCCTGTTCTTAAAGTGCTAACCTTCCCAAAGATCTCCGATTTATTTCAACCCCCGACTGGACGCCTGCCCTTAAGTACAAAACCGCATTCCCGAATGGAAGCCCTGATACCGTTATTTCTTTCGAAATACCCATAAATACTTCACATCTATTGCACTCCCATATTGCTCGACGTTTCCTTATGCGGCATCATTTTTCCCTTCTCCCTGATGACATGTTCATGCTTTTCCATGTATACTGTATTTCGTTTATCCATACACCGAGATATTTATGGACTTCGTTGTTTTAGTATCTCACTCCTTTGCATAGCACTTTTTTTTATTAGTTACATCATTCAATACCATTACACCCGACGTAATTGCGTTCATGGTAAAGTCGACTGCATCGCCCTCGTTTTCTTTCTTTATCGACGAATTTATAATCAGATTTTACACCAGAATGAACATTACTTCACGAACACACAACATGGGTTAAATCCACACGAATTCGGGCTGCGTGATCCATTACAAATCAGGCATGTGCAGCAACACTTCCATTCTCGGAAGCCACTCAGGCACTTCGTCTTATGTTTTGAGAACTTCAATAACACTCGCAACGGCTTCGAGAAAATAATGCCGTATTTTCCTCGCATCAACGTCTGCATTCCTGAAAGTGGTTTTGAATCGCCAGATACTGTGCAGGGATAATAACATGATCACGTCCAGCGGTAGCCCATCATAAATTGGTAAAAATCCAATTCCGAATCTCCACATTAACCAATGCATGTAAATATATCTGGCTGTTCGTTAATAAAGCTACCACTACCATAAACCTCTATGTTTCCCGTTTCGCTTTATCTCCATTCTTCACCGAAAAAGAAAGAAAAAAAGAAGTTTGTGCTAGTGCCGCACACTCATGGTGACCGGCAGGTGGCGGACCAGGTGGGCCGCATGTTCCGCCGGGTTTCCAACAAGCGCGGTGGGTTACGATGCAAGGACTCCTTGCGGCTGGCGAACGCATTCGTGACCAGTCGAATCTTGTATTCGACTCCCTACCTCCACCTGCGGAAACAGGAGGAGGATACTCTCGAAGTTATCCTCCGTAAAATCATGAAACGAGCACTGGACCTCCTGGTCTCCACCTCTACCAGCCGTCTCATGGCGCTGGGTATGGTGAATACTTTCAAGGAGCTTCGGGAGGCCCACCTCACCAATCAGTACACGCGTCTAACAAAGACACAGTCGGGTCGCCGTCTTCTTGCCCGACTTCACATCCAACACACCCAACTCACAGAGGAGAGATGTCGCATTCCCGAAAAATGGAGACGCGCCCTCCATGTGCGGCCTCTCCCCGCCAACATGTCCAAAGAGGACCATAATGGTCGGCGCCTGGCGCGGGTGGAAGCCTTGGACCGCCATTATTGAAGCAGACCAGGAGTTTTCTATGTGGATGTCTCCGGCTCAAACCCTAGGGGTTGGTACACAGCCGCGGTCATCCACAAGGGCAAAACAGTAGATGGCCTTACGTTCACGGCCCAGTCACCAACACACGCAGAAGAGGTTGCCATCGCCCTCGCAGCCTCTGACTCCTCCTCCAAATACATCATAACCGACTCGCGAGGGGCTTGTCGGAACGTCCAGCAAGGGTGGACTTCTCCTCTAGCTTACCGCATATAAAAAAATTGCAGTCAAGATTCGGATCCCGCGTACCGATCTATCGTTTGGGCTCCAGGTCACCAAGGTCTCCAAGGGAATGAGGCAGCCGACGCCGCCGCCCGCGCGCTTTCTCTCCGGGCATTTCCCACGGGACCGGACGCGGACCGGGATTTTGATTTTAGCCCAGTGTATAAATTTAAAGAAATATGTGAATATTACAGATCTACGCACCAAACTCTTCCCACCCCGTGCAAAGGGCTGGAAAAGGCTAACGAGCGGGTGCTCCTGCGCCTGCTTACCAATACAATGTTGTGCCCGGCTACTCTAAAACATTTTGATCCGCAATTCGACGGGCTGTGCTCGCACTGTGGGGAGGTGTCTGACATCTACCACATGGTGTGGGCCTGCCAGAAAACCCCATCTTTGCCCCCTATCCCCAACCCCACCCGATAGAACTGGGAGGCGACCCTGTCCGGCTGCTAGCACCCTAGAGGCCCAAAAGGTCTTAACGTAGCGCGCCCGGGCTGCGGCAAACGCCAATGGAGTGCCTGTGTAGGCATCCCACCTAATGTACATACCTATATGTATTATAATAATGTTTTCACCACCACCACCACCACTCATGGTGTAGCACATGGGGTAGAGAATGCTGCAGGAAGATACAACATTAACGTTGTTTTCACCACCAAGCAAACATCACCGCGTGTGCAGACTAGTGCAGGCAAAAGCGGAGGGAACAATCACCAAACGAAAAAACGATGCGTGGTTGCCAGATGAACCATCAGACTCGCCTTGTACCACGCAGTGCGGGGGTGGTGTAGAGAATACCTTGTACTTGCGGAGCGGTTTAAGACCAGAGGAGGCGATGAATAAATGTTCGTATCAGTGAACATTACAACTGCCATTCCAACGATTATTTATGCAATCTTGCCCGCCATTGGAAGAAAGGTACATTCACTCTTTTCTCTAACACCGTCACCCTCGCCAAACCTAAAAATAAGTTAACACGTGAAAATATAGAGGCGTTTCATACTCATGATAACTGTGGCGGGGGCATCAGCGATCCTTCTATCGCTCTCAATGATAAAGAGTTCCCTTATTAATGCCGAAAGGACATCTAACTGTCTCACGTGCATGCGCCATGGTGATGATTGTGCGTCTTGACATTATCATGTTTGATTAGAAGTTTTTGTTGTCTTCCTTTGCTTTTGGTGATTTCCTACATAGGCAAGCATTTGGGGAACGATTCTTTCGAATAAAAATTCAGTTGCGAGTCAGCGCTTGCGTTGTGTCTTTCTTCGTTCGTCTCGTTTTCCCGCGCTGTTTTCACTACGAATCAGTACCAATTCGGCAAAATCGCACCCTTAAATAAATAATGAAACTAAATAATGGGCTGTACTGAAATTCCCAACAGCGTGGCATTGCGAACGAGGGGCTATGGTAGAACAGCGAGAAAGAAGAACGCAAAGTAGCTAAACACCATGTTAGTGTGCGCCGCGCGTGCAGTTTCGCATCCGGGACCCTTAGTAAATTGAATGTAATGGTTTGGCTTTTGGTTTGGTATTTAGGGTTTAATTTCCCAAATAAAACGAAACATTACATTTAGTTTTATAAGAGGATATAGGGAAGAAGGAAATGTAATGCGGTCTTTTGAAAATTGCCACCTTTCTCTTATCCCGCATCATATCAAGCCCTTCCATTGGCCGAAAGCCGATCTCGCGCAATTTTTACTGCATGTTTGGTTGACACACGCTCGCCTTAGAAACGAAAGACCTAACCCTGTGCTCTTACTATTCAGCGCGTGTGTTGTTCGCTTGTTCAGCCCTTGCTCTTAACGCTGGTCTATTCCTAAGCATTTGGGCCTTCTGCGTCCAATAATTTGCACTTTGGCTATGCATATAAAGCATAAAGTAACTTTTGGGTAGGCGTCTAATGCAACGCATAAGACAGGCGCAACACCATTATCGGCAAACTTTCTTGTATTAGAGTTGCTGATTCAGTATTTTCAATCGACTTAGCCCATGATCGATCCACTGTGCGTTATTATGCTGCACCAAATAACGCGCGCCATCTCTACAGGCCCGGTTGCCATAACTACGTCATGCACGGTAGAAAACGCACACCTTCATAGCCGCGAAGGATCACAGGTTACGGGGAAGGATTAGACGCAGTTTAGCCTTCGTTTCGCGCTTGCCTTTCTACCTTCCAAACCGGGGGTATGATAATCAATGGTCACTTGTTCGAGTGAACTTTTGTCTGCAAATCATGTAAAATTAGAAAATAACTTTTCTACTGATAATTTTTTTGTCAAGCAGCGACGCTCCCTACTTTTGTTTTGCTTCTAACCTTGTTTCCTCTACATGCGTCACACTCGTGCTGCCAATCAAGAAGCTCTTTCCCGGCTCGATGGAATAATTTACCTCGAAGTGCAGCCGTCATGGAATATTGCTGCATCAAAATAGCTGATTCGCTCGGTTTCGTCAAGCCAGCACATGATAGATTCATTCGAGCTGAGAAGATTCACTGAATAGAGCAGTCAATGTTTACGCCTTCATCACCGTATCTATATGACGCACCTTCAAGAGTGCATATTTTGTTAGCGGATCAAGGGCCACACGAAAGCGCTTGACATCATCGACGCTCGCCGTACTCCCGTTTCGGAATTGTGCCAGCAAAGAAAACGTCACAGCCGGGCTCGTCGGTCGTGTGCCCGGAAACAGTGCAAAATATAGAAAATTGTGATTAGCAGACCGCCCTTTTTAATCAAAAAACGATGCTTTCTAATGGCGCTCGCCTTCAATTCATGTTCACTCTTCTAGCAATAAGATCCAGCAGCCTGTCCAGTACCTCTGCCTCGTTTCGGTGGAGAGAATCTCTCCGTGCATCTAACAGCATTGAGTACTGGGTATCACCTCGCGATGCCGTAATATTTCTCACGTGCTCTAACAGCCATAAAATCCTGCACTATCCAGTATTGAAAGTTCTTCCAACCACGAGAACGTTTTGGACCTCTCCAAGCCCCAGACTGTACCGAGAGCTGAAGGAGAACACACATAGGAACGTGAAGAGTGTAGTTCTTTTGCTGAGCTCCCCCGATGAGCAGGCGCTGTGTGCAAAACGCGTCCAGAAGACCCGCTTTTCGCAATATCTTACAGATTGGATTGTCTTGCCTGCTGATGGCGGAGAGTCGACATCCGCAGTACAAAGGCCATTTTCAAACGACGGGACTTCCGCTCAGTCATCAAAACAAGATTATGTTCTGCTATCGCTGGTTGGAGCGACCGCCTTGACCATGAAGTACGGCTTTCCGGACAACGGTCAGCACGATTCATTCTCGTCGTTGTCAGGGCAGCAGATCTTTGTTGCCTGCACTCCCCAACGATTGCAAAGAGGTTCGGTGTACTCAAGCTGCGAATACGGCCTTTCCAAAGGAATACAAAAGGCACTTGTAGCACTGAACGTGACTTTAGGCTTCAGGATATTCAGAAACAGGCTTGAAGCGGTTTTTGCTCTCATCGATGGCACCGCGGATGTCTACCTCGCGCCTATAAGAGCGGACGAGATTACTTCGGCCTACGTACTCATTTCTCGTCCGGTCGTTTACACGTACCAGACATTTTACGTTGTTAAAAAGTGTGGTAATGCGGATATAACATTTTTCGGAGTACTTAAGAATTCCGAGTTCGCTTTTCTGGCACTTATCTTTGGCATGCTCACGGTTTGGCTAGCATGGAACTTAGGCTACTACTTCGAATCTCGTGCATTTCGATTGGACTGGTCGATAGATACAGCACTCTTTCTGATCGCTTCTTTCCTGGCGACGTCGGCACCAATAGATACGGCGAATACAGACAATAGGCAGAAACCAGGTAGGTTGTCACGTGCCATCCTGTTGAGCGTGTGGATGCTGGGAATCATGCCGGTGTCCTTTTACTACCGCAGTGAGCTGACATCCCGACTGGCCGTGGCCATTCCGCCAAATCCTATAGACACTCTGGATGAGCTAGAAAAGGCGCTCGACAAAAGAGAGATTACGCCATGCATGCGGCAAGGCGGTTGCGTGCAGACGCAGGTAGATGGCAGCACCCCATGGGGCAAGAACACTCTGATTGCAAAGCTGGGGAAGGCGCTCAAAAGGCATCGGGAACGGACCTCTCTTTTATATCAATACCCCGTCGACTGCCTGAGATGTGCAAACAGGAGTGGTTTTGTTTGCGTTATGTGTGCGATTGAGCGCTGCTTAGACGAGACACCAGGTGGACAGTTCGTTGAGTCACGAGAATCGTTAAATCTAGCATTTGCCTCTATTCCTTTCAGAAAGGGCTATCGTTTCGCCAAGCCTTACGACAAACTCCTACAGAGATTGTTCGAGACAGAACTGCTTCCGTTCCATTCCCAGCCGAAAAATTGTGGTCAGGAGTCAACTGAAAGTAAGTACTGTAGCGAAAAAGAAGGGGAGAATCGAATCGCTCAAATACATGAATTATTAGCGTTCCTCTCCACTTTCATGTGCTTGATGTGCAGTTCGGTGTTCCTATTTTGTTTTGAGTTGATTCTTGGTTGTTGGAGTCGATTTAACCCTCCCGTGTAAAACTAATTTTGCAACATGTTTCGAAAACTGGAACTCTACCCCTCAAGAAGAGGTTTCTTGATCAGCTACACCATAGATTGTATTTTTATTTCCCGCGGGTTCTGCAGCGTGCTCGTTCTGTTCTGAGCGCGCGCGTAGAACTACAGGGCAATTGCTCTAGCTTGTACACCAGCCGTTTCTGCAGGCTTGGTTTTTGCCCTTCCACGAACGGACTTTTTCACTTGTTATACCGCGGCTTTTATGAGAGGACAGGCTGCTCGTTTTATATTATTGGTAAGAAATACGTCTCCAAATGAGAAGAGAGTATCCTTCGATATGTGCATGAGCTGCTGCGGTAACTTTCGCAAGGTGAGCAATCTGCGGCATGTCTTGATAACCGCTGCTATCTGGAGAAGTATCAACACAGTATACAAAAGTTGTGTAAAGTAAGATTCTATAACAAAGCTGTTCAGAAGGTAAACATCAAAGGCAACAAGAGAATATTTCCGAAACAAGAAATGTTCACATATTTCAGCTGTTGATGTTGATAGCCCCCTATTCGCCGGAGAGATCATGTTCTCTCTGTGAGAACCATCAGATAAGATATGGATTTACCTCAAGGCATGGCATATACGACCATCCGTCGGGCCAAGCAGAATCTTGCTGCACTCGCAACAGTCTTTCGTAGCAAACATCAGTTCAGTTCAGTCGTTCAGTCGTGTCCGACTCTTCGTGACCCTATTGACCATGTCACGCCACGCTTTCCGGTCTCTCACTATCTTCCTAACATCACATAACTTCATCTGCAATGCCTCGATAGGTAATATAGGTAACAACAAGTAGAGTCGATGATGACAGCGTTCATGGAATGCACGGGTCTGATTCTCAGCTCCGTAAGGACAACTGGATGGATGGTGCACGCGGCAGTCCCATTCCACCTGAGTATCGTCAATCAACGTTTAGCCCTTCCTCCAAATGTGGAGCCGATAAGTTGATACCGCCTTCTCCGGCAACCTAACAAAGCTGCTCACTGGCATGCGCGACGTCCCATTCTGTCGAGTGTATGCTAATCTTTTTGTTAGCCAGACGGACAATTTCTCTTTGATTCAAAAAAGACAGCATTCCGCGTCAGATTGCGATGTCCTCAACCAACCTTTATGCCGCATACCCATCAATCGCTACTGCTTGTCAGAATCGCCAGCGTTGCTCACAAATAGAGCTACGTTGCGACACCAACTCCACCGATCATCGCTGGTCATTGGCTTCTGCTTGGTGCATACAGCACGAGACAAATTAGCACCATTGGTGTTCTGATTTAAGCCACCAATAAAGTTTTCGTGTTTGAAAGAAAAGCTGTGCTTAAAGTTTCTTTCCTTTGAATACAAAAAGCGCTAATAAACCCGCCAAGTGTTACTTCCTCTAGGGGAGTCGAATATTCGAGTAGCAACGTACGACGGAAGGAATGTAGAAAGAAACTTCTGCACTGGCATCCGCCCAATATGATGTCTGCAAATTTTACTTCTTGAATGCTTCCCTACTGAAAACATTGTATGAGGCAATAATCTCACATTTTCTCACAAAATCTCACTCAATTCACATAACAAATCACATACAAGTCGCGCATAATTGCATAAAGTCGCATAGTTTCTTGTACATTATCACAAATTATATGCGATATTTTATAATGATGTCCACCGTATGGGAGCCTATGCGATTAGATGAGATTTTATGAGGTTATTTCCTGGTAAAACTTTTGGTTTTTCAGTAGGGTTGCCTCTATTCTCTGCATATTCGGCAAATATCAAGCTGTGGGATCTGCACAGACGCGTCGTATTTTGTTATAAACGGGTGGTCTGCGCTGACCGTAGGCCTAGTTATCATTACTGTATACTTCTGAAACACTATTTCTAGTGCTGGGAGGTTGTGCCATGAGGTGAGGCTTTAAAGCGTGTTATCTCCCTTACGCACAATAACCTTGAAATGGCAGCAGTATTGATGATAAGGCAAAGTGTCCGAGTCAAGTGAGTATAACACTGTATGAACAAAATTTGGTTTAACAAATCTGATGAGCCTTTTGGCTGCTCGAGTGTCGCTTACCATTAACCATAGCGGACTCTTCTAAAGGAAGCTTCAAGGAACAAAACGACAGAGCACTGCTGTAATATTTTCGTTTCCAAGCCCAAACCCTGACAATTCCCTCCAGCAGTGGCCATGTGCCACGTCCTGTGAGGCAAGACGAAGAATGATGCCACAGTCCGTGTGAGGTTGAGCTGTATGTGCGAGGTCGCAGCGCGAGGAGACAGCTAACAGTTGCAGCTGTGTCAGGCTGTTGTGATGAGCTCGCACCATCAAGCACTAGCTGCAAAAAGCTGACTGCACGTAGCTGTTCGAGCACGAGGTCATGTCTGTAGACGCCTGCTAGGAGGTGCTGTGCTGTCCTGCATTAGGAGTTGCAGGACGACCTTATTTTTGCGCCGGAGTCTTGCACTGCTCATTTTCACAGTTTTCATTGCAAGGTTGTGCCTTTGGACCTCAAGTCCCTCCAAATTTGTCCTCGTCAGAATATAACCAAATTCAACGTCTCGCCTATCGATTACGGATAGTGCAGGAGTGATCCCCAAACTTAGCGGACCACCCCAAAACTTTGGCATACCTGTAGCCGTGAAATTTGACTTAGAACACAACTAAAATTGGTGTCTAACCTAATTAATGTATGGTCAAATTAATGGGGCTTCACATTTACC
Source organism: Amblyomma maculatum (assembly GCF_055883805.1). Taxonomy (NCBI): domain Eukaryota; kingdom Metazoa; phylum Arthropoda; class Arachnida; order Ixodida; family Ixodidae; genus Amblyomma; species Amblyomma maculatum. Next base: position 94,355,522 of record NC_139348.1, read on the forward strand.
CAAACTTCCCAAAACTTAGCCCCCTTATACCTGTGAAATTTGACTTAGTCCGATATTGACCCAAATTGCCTTCTAGCCTTATTTGACTATGGGCTACTCAATGATGACTTCCAAATTTGCTAGGCCACCCTAAAAAGGCCATCCTTGACCCCAAAAGTTTTACTTTGGTCGACATTGACCACAGAAGCAGCAACTATGGAAAAGTGCAGATCAACAAAGCGCAGAACTCACAGCAGAACTAGGCACGGAACTGGCAATGCATTAGTATTTCGGTACATAAGCATCTTACGTATAACACCTAAACGTTGCTTGGGCACATAAGCATTTTCGTGAATGAGCACTGTAGCCTGGATCCTTAGTGCGTCACGTGTTCGATAGTGTGAGCTACGCCACACTATCTACTGACATTAGCGATTAGCCCTGGTAGTTCGGTAGATCCTAACTTCACTACGAGGTTACCGTCAAAAGGCGCCTGAGGAGCCATTACTCACGGGAACTCGTGCATTCGCCTGTTTATTCACATGAACCTTTTTTAAGCAGAAAGCTGCACTATACCTTGCTTCGACAATCTCATCGGGTGTAACAATTTGACCTTCAGTCCCAGGGGCGCCGAAGGTGTGTCGTGACATCATACACATGAAGCACCAGAACTGCTTCTGCTGCGCCGAATTCTGCTTCGCCGATCATGTCCATGAGACGAACCACATGCTTCGCCGCTCGCTTAAAAAGAGAGGGAGCGTTTCGGCTGTGCACCTCATCATGGAGGACAGTCTTGCAGGTTTTGAGGCCCCGGTGAGCGATTAGCTTGTTGCATATGCCGCAGGCTGCTTGCGATCACCAAGCAGATGTGGCTCGCCGAGCTGCTTCGGTAGAAAACACTGTGGGATATCTGTCATAAGCCAAGTAAGACACAGCGAAATGAGGCACTATCTAAATATTTTAGGCTTCTCGATTTACAGATACTACTATTGCAATTTGGCCTATTCAGGGTGTCTGTAGCTGTACGAGCGCCTCTCCAGTGGTTGCGCAAAAGAATTGAGACTTGAGCCTACTACCATTTTATACCCTTAGTTTTCTAGTCCTTAATGATACAAGGAGAGTCAGTGGTTTGAACCTGGTCATTTCCAAATCGACCATACAGTCCGTTAGCGTTCGTGCGCTCTAAAAAAGTTTTCCTTTGGCGTCAACGCTTTGGTTTGTAGGTGAGGTTTTGGAAAGAGAGTATGCCCGCCAGCTTAACATTTTCACTGATGGCTCTTTGGGCAAGGGAAAAGAAGCCAGCAGACCGAGCTTTCACATTCGTTTGAATAATTCATGGTTTCTACGCTTTACTGAAGTCGTGTTTCTAAAACGGTCGAAGGTATTGCCATTGATGCGGCTTTACGGACAATAAAGTCACACCGGGTTCAAACTGTCGTGATTCTGACAGGCTCCAACTATACCCTTCAAAGGTGAGAGCGTGAGTTTTGGATTACTGACGTGACCCTTACTTTTCTGCACTTTGCGCATACTCTGCAGAACAGAGACTTTTCAAAATCTTCCCAACGAGTGCACATGGATGTCATAGGCACCGAGGTGGCAACAACCTAGCCCGTGAATAGCTCTCAGGATGTCCATCAAGAAGAGTACCTCAAGACACTTAATTGCTATTCAGAGAAACAGCCTTTGCAGATTTTAATTAGTTTGCAGTTCACTCTACAAGGCATGCGTTACCAAATAAATAAAAAGTTCAAATGCGACTTAGTTATATGAAATTCATACGGGCACTGATCATAACTATCCATGGAAGTACAAGACGAGCCTAGCAATGTCTCTGCTGTGTTCCGCATGTATATGTGCGAGGGTATAGAACATTGAATTATGTGCTTTCGAGGGCATAGTGTGCTGTTCGCTTCTCTAAAGAAAACAGGAGTCCACCATAGTTCACTTCAGGACATGGTCTGTCCGTGCGGAAACCGGTCTTGTAGAAAGGATTTCGCGTGCCGTTTAGTTTTCCCGCACGACTCAGCTCTGGACTCCATGTGTGACTATTACATGCGACTTTGTGTAGGTGCCTGACTTGTTGACACTGATTACTAGCTAAATGGTGTTAGGAGTGGCGCAGTGGTTACGACGCTCGACTACTGTTCCCAAGGACGCGGGATCGAATCCCGGCCTCGGCGGCAGCTTTTCGGTGGAGGCGAAAAGCAAGGCGTCCGTGTGCTGTGCGATGTCAGTGCACGTTAAAGAACCCCAGGTGGTCGAAATTTCCGGAGTCCTCCACTACGGCGTCTCTCATAGCCTGAGTTGCTTTGGGACGTTAAACCCCACAAACCAACCAAACCAAACCAACAATCACTGGCAAAACCGCCAGGTTAACCCCATCTGCAGTCAACCATAGCCCCCAACGTCGAAAGCTCCTTAGCACTTGGCTACGCTTGGTTAAGTTTCACAATGTGCAACCGCGTGTGACGGAGCTTTCACTCTGTCTTAGGTGGTTCAGAAAAGTTAAACTACAGTGATCTGGGCTTTGTTCCTGATTAGTGTTGAAAGGATTATGAACTATGCTTTCATTTCTTCCTTCGCGCTGTGTGCCTCAATTTGATACGTATACACCTTTCTTCTTCAACAACAGAGTCGGTTAATCCCTGATGATGACTTGCGCAATGTGTGGATTGTCTTTAACCTTTTCATTTACACCAATGTTTGAACGACAAGAAATAATTGCTGACAACCTAAAGAGAACACTCCGAGTACCGCATGCGGCCTCGGGCAATTAGACAAGTCTTGAGTCACTGTATGAGCCTCGAATCTTCGTAAATATGTAGTGGTTATGAATGCAGCATAGATACTTCGGAGAATGAGTGCAGGCCGTGGAGCTGCACAGTCTTTCCAAAAATGGTCTGAGTCCCTTATTTCGCATTGAACATTCCTAGAGTCATAACTTGTCTATATCGGAATCGAATCCAGCGATAAATACACTTTGGCGAAATGGGTGTCCTGGCTGTACGCTAAACACGACTCGCTTTCTCTATATTCGTAGTACTTCTTTAACGAATATACATTTTGAAATATAATATGCTATCACCACCTCGTTTCACCCGTGTTTCTCAGTACAAAAAGGAGCTAATGAAGCTGAGTTTCACATTTCATTTTTGAATACATTTCTGACTATCTGTGCTGGCATTGAGGCGACTATATGGAAAATGAACTCTTCTGAATATCCTCTTGTTACCTTGACAGATTTGAAATCTTTCCTTGAAAGTCAGTGCATTTCCGTCTGATATATTCCCTTTAGTCATCTGTGCTTGATGAATAAAGCGACAGCGCATCAGTGGTTTCTGTGTGCGTTTTCAGTCGGTACCATCAAACATATTTATTTTAGGTGACGCAGTTGCAGACAGTTTTGTCCACAAATTGCTGTACGAGAATCGATAAAGAAACGTGCCTTTAGGTGTAGAGAGGTGCTTCATATAAGCCGCATTCCTGCATTGCAGACTCATTTGGGGTCTTCGCAATCTTCTGTGTATGCCTGACGGCGTATTACATCAAAGCCGACTACTGGGCCCAAGGACACGGTATTGAATCCCGGCCTCGGCGGCCGCTTTTCGACGGATTCGAAAAGCTATGTGCCCGCGAGCTCTGCGATATCAGTGCACGTTAAAGAACCCCAGGTGATCGAAATTTCCGGAGTCCTCCACTACGGCATCTCTCATAGCCTGAGTTGTTTTGGGACGTTAAACCCCAAAGCCAAACCAAACCAAACCACCACTACACAATACGAGGAAGATGTCAGGTTTTACCGCGCCGTGGACGCATCAGACGGGCCTAACATCGTCTATCCTGTGTTTTCATGTGGCATATATAGGGGCGTTGAACTTTACTTTTTCTGCGCAGTGAATAAACAGCTGTCCTCGCTCCTATGTACATCATACGAGAGCTATACGGTTCTGTGGTTCTGTAAGCGTGCGGAAACTAGGCATACAGAAAGGAGGAGGAGCATTTGGCAAATATTCTGGATTGCTCTGTGTGATCATGGGAAAGGAGATAAAAATATGCTATTTCGCGGATCTGGCCTTGAAATTGCTGATTTTAATTAGCACTCTTTCATGTCGCGGCGAAAGCGTAATTGAATACAGAATAATCACAAGCAGTTGCGACCGCTACAAGATCTTAGTAAAACCTTGCCAAAATGAAATGAGAGTATATTTAGAAACCTGCGCAGCTTAGATTTGCCATTTAACAGCAGTTTGATTCACTGCAGGCAACACGGCGACACAACTTCATGTCATGGCTTTACTCCTGTTAGGTCGAGTTCAAATTTCCTTTAGTGGGAAATCACTACTTCGCACAGGTAAGCTCAATCAAAATGTTGCTTGAAGCTGAGAACATTCTAATGCTCGGCATCTGCTGAGCCAGCGTGTTAGCTTCCAACGCACTCTCCAGGTCTGCTTTGCACTTCGGCGTTTCCAACATAGAGTTTCTTACTCTTACCTGGAGGGAAAGGTTTGCAGCCATCTATGGCAGTTTACATGGAGTTTCCAGACGACCGGTTCAGTCACCATGGGCGCGCAAAGCATCATGGGCCGGAGAGCTACCGAGTGCAGAACTACAACTTTTAGCCGAAACTAATTCAAAGATAAACGTTGTTCTACCGTAAATAATGTCCTATCATTCAACATTGTGACTATAAATTTTAAAAAGGCAGAGAAACGGCACGTCAGTGCGAGATTTATCCAATATAAGCGATGGATCTTACTCCTATTGGCTTAGTTTTGAGCAGCACAATTACCAATATTTTGCACTTAATAGGCACACTTTGAAAAGAAACGTTTTGGAAATATTTATAGTTGTGCATTACTTTAAAAAGTTTTTAGTGGCATTTCGGGAAACAGAAACCATAGTAGCGACGTCCGCTTTTGCACCTTCGCTACTATGGCTTTTGCAGTCTATGTACGCACCTCGAGATGATGATGATGGTGATGATGATAATAATAATGATGATGAAAAAGAAATAATATAGTAACTCCACTCTATGTATCCGGGAAAAACCGACTGTTCCGCAACAAGTAGCACACCGGCCCATGACTCGTAGCGCGCCCATGGTGGCTGAAGTGCAGCGCCCTCAGCTTTCCCTCTAGTTAGTGTAAGAAACTCTATGATTTCCAACAGTCCTACTCGGGTTAAATTTCAGTGAATTTCAGAATTTAGAATTTCCGAATTTCAGTGGATGTCCCGCAAAGCGGAAACGATTCCGTCTTCGAGTGGCATATTTCGCGGTGACTTGAAGCTCCGAACTCTTTCCGTGTGAACTGAAAGCTTGTTCATAATATTGTAGTAATCATCGCCGTATAATGGAAATCCAAAATCATGGGAATGTTACATTTTTGCACTTCTCAGCTGCGATAAGCGAAGATAACCATAAACGTGCTTATTCGATTGTTTTTATGTGCCAATTTGAATCTCCTCGTAGCACATGGCCGGTTTTACGTAATGTAGTTGACGCCCAGCTTGGTACGACTATTCCTTTTATTTCTTGCCGTTGTGTTATTACACTCGATTTTTTACACGTAATACCACAGTCTCACCTATGGTAGTAGTCTCATAATTTTATGAATGAGAGCATTCTATATATCTTTAGAAATTGAAAAAAAAATATAGGGCAAACGTTTGGCTATTTTGGCTAGCCATAGCCATAGAGGTTTGGCTAGCCATAGCCTCTCCCTCCCCTCTACATCGTCCTCATTCCGCTCGCCTACTTATTCTTAAGTTACTCAATCACGTTTGCGTTGATCCTTGTCGAAAACAGCTACAAAACTTTCTGTCGTCACAGCCCAATTTCTGTGCAGTTTTTCACAGTGAACTTGTGACACCAGAAGTTTTTGAAGTAACATCAAAATTTTGTCCGATCGCCCCACGTCGGCAGTCAGTGTTTTGTACAGTGTGCACGTGCGTGCGTCGTGAGCAGTTGCATGGACGCAGAGCTTTTGCGGAGGCCCGCCCTATGTGCCGAGTGCTCAGTCAACAAAGACATGTGCGGGTCGGCCTCAAGCAAACTAACCATGAAGTATATATTTCTTTTTATTTTTACTTACCCTTTTCTTTCCCCCTTTCGCTCATCTCTTTGATTTACTCTAACCTTCCTCGCTACCCTTTATTTCCGCCGCCCCAGTTCAGGTTCTTCAGATATCAGATAGCAGATACCGGTGCTGGAAAACATCTTTTTCTTCCTTTTGTATATACAATATAAAACCACTACATCAACAACAACAGCAGAAGAGAGCTGCAGGATTATTACAGCATACGGATGCTGTTTCACCCCGCACAAGTTTCATTTTCATTTTCCATAAAGCCTATTCTATCATCATCAGCAATTTCTCTCTTTTCTCTAACAAAGACGCTCACACTCTCTGTTGTAAATAAACAGTCTACAGGAGCTGTCGTCTGAGCCTGTTCATTCCCTCCATTGGGATACCAGACACCACATAATTTTGGATAAGAAATATTGGGTTGCCCACAGTCCATAAAGCTTTGGTAATCGCTTTCGTCAGCTGGCGCAGGACGTCGGCCCCTTTGATTATCCCGATGGTCTGCTCGCTCACTGTACTACAACTTTTCAATGCAGCATCGTAAAAGGCTTGGAAATGTCACTGCAGATGTACTTTCACGCCTGCCTATTAAAGCGCTTCAAATGAACCCGTAGACGAAAAAAATGTGTCTGTCGTGTCATCATCTGTGACATAAGAGCAGCTACAGTTTGCTATTGCTACAGACGAGCTGTTGTAATAGGCTGTGAGATACGTCACGAAAGGGCGGCCTCCGAAAACGTCTGTGGCACCTGATGTCCTTCTCTACACTGACGTGCGATGAGAACTGAACCAGGTTAATGGCTGGTTGCTCATAGAAGAAAAGATTCTACGAGCTGAATACTACGCTTGCCAGCTTTGCACACGAAAACCACCCTGTGGCCCAGAATGGACAAACAAGTTGAAGTTATAAGCCACTGCCAGTTTTTTCATACAGTCCATAAGCTTGCTTAACCCTGTTTCGTGCCTTTGCAACCTGTGACGATCCCAGGCAAACCGACGCGAAATTTTGCGATGGATTTTGTAAAACCTTTCGAATGGGCACCTTACTACTGTCGATATATAATAACCATTACTGATTACAACTCAAAATAGCCTGAAGTTGCATTTGCACCGACAGTAACGTCGCATACAATTGTAGACTTCCTGCAAGGGATATTCAGCTGCGGGAGTTTTCCGGGAGAAATTGCAACGAACAACAGACCACAGTTCAAATCCCAAATGTTCGAGGTATCCTTGCTCGAGAAACGCATTATGCATCATTTCTTTTCAGCCTACTACTTTCCCGGAAATGGTGCAATAGAAATATTCAACACGGTGCTCAAAGATCAGAGACAAATGGCGAGATTGGAAAAACGTCTTTTGCAAATTTCCTTGGTCGACTACCTTGGAACATATAGGTCGAATCAGGACGCGACGACTGGCGTGTCACCTGTGAAGCTCCTACAATGTCGTTAATCCAAACATGGCTCAGTATTGCTGAAATGCCCTCTGGGAGCGACGTGCACTCTACGGCTGGGCTGAAGTCAGTTCTCGAAAGGTTTCAAGCTAAGCAGTCATACACCCAACTGTATACGGATAGGAGATGCGGTTATAGGGCCCCAACATTTCGAAACGGTGACCTCGTTGAGTATCAGTTCCCACAGCTGCAGGCAAGCCATTGCTGTCATACATTGGTCCAGTTAAAGTAGTCAGAAAGAGAGGCCGGAATTTGTCCTAATTGACTGCCGCATCTGGAATGCATCTAAATCAACTCGCGTGCCAAAAAAACAGCTCTGACTCCTACACCGCCCTGGCACTGTCTCTAAGCAATGAGCAAACTACCTCTGGAGATCTCGCAGAACCAACGCAAGTTCGAACAATGATGTCTGAACCGCATTCTACTTCTCCAATGGTTGAAGCAAGCTCAACTCCTTCGCAAAGCAACGACACGGGAAAACAGCTGCGTCTAAATGCAAAAGAGCGTTGCCCACCTGACAGACTTCAATACTGACTTTACTCTTGCGGTTATTGCGCATGCTGTGCTTTTAGTGCGTCTCATCTTTTAAAGCGGGATGCGATGTATTCTGCTCAGGTTTCAGTTTCGTTTTCCATATAGCTTGTGCTATCATCAACAGCACTGTTCTGTCTCCTATATGAAGCCCGAACGCTTAACTCTCTGTTGTAAACAAAACCTACCAGCTGCCATCTGCGGCCCCACCGGGGTGGTGCAGTGTTAAGATGCCTTACTACTGTGCCGGAGTACCCGGGTTCGATCCCGACCTCGGCGGCTGCGTTTCAATGGAGGCGAAACGAAAAGGCGTCCGTGTGCTGTGCGGTGTCAGCGCACGTTAAAGATCCCCAGGCGGTCTAAATTACTCCGTAGCCCTCCACTACGGCTACTCTTTCTCTCTTTCCACTTTCCCTCCCACCTTCCTCCTTTCCCTTACGGCGCGGTTGCGGTGTCCACAGAAAACAAGTGAGACAGTTACAGCGCCTTCTCCTTCCTATAAATAAATCATAAATCAGCTGCCATCTGCGCCTGTTCGTTCCCTCCGTCCGGATACCGGACACCACAGATACTACAGAAGAAACTATACAACTATTGAAATAACTATAGTACTGCAGAAAATTGTGATGTTACGACAGTAACACCACAATTAACAAGTAACAATTAACAATTATCACATCACAAGTAACACCGCGCCCAAGGATAATCACTTGCAGGTGCGTGTCTCTGAACTGCGCCGCCACCCGACTGTCTGCTTCTGGTATTGTAAAAGCGGTTTTCCTTCTACAGGTGTGCCGCGGGTGGGGAGAGCCGACCGGACCGTCGGCGCCGGATTTGCGGGACCGTTTTAGCCGGAAGGTCATTCATGGGAACATGCGCAGCGGAACGTGCTGCTGGGTGCTCGTATGTATGGCACCCTTCGTACTGGCCGGTGGGGAGCACCCAAATGACCCTTCGGCCCTTTTTTTTTTTACACTGCGACTTAGAGCAGTGCGAAAGGAATTTTATCCTGTCTGCAGATGCGTCAAAAGAGCGCCCTAAGAAGCATTCAGGAGTTGACGCGGTTATTGTGCTCAGAGCGGGCAAGCCAGAAGCTCCCCTTTAATCCGGCGGCTGGTGGATCTTCCTCATTCCATGTCGTTTCTCGTAGTAGTAAACACGGGTGGCGCGGGGCAATGCACTGTGGAAAGGATTCAGCCAGCAGCGGCAGCGTAGATGAGGCGGCGGTGTGCGGGAGACAAGTGGGAAGAAAGTCTCCTGAGAGGAGAGGGTTCGACACGCTTACTGGGGAAAGAGTTTCGCTGTGCTTTGTTTGTTGTAATTTGTATTGCTAGTGGGGCCCTCAGTTAGAGGCTAAGGCCAACTCATGGGGCTGTGCCCATCTAGCATATTTTCTTATTGGACAGTTGATGTGTGTGGCTGGCTTCTGAAAATGACCGCCCCTACTTCTTTGTTTTGTGAAGGTGTAAAATTAGACATAATCCAAGAGAGTTCAGTCCAGTCTGAGCTGGGACTCCATGCGTAGGCATGTAACGCGGCTGTTCTGCTTAGGCTCTAAGAGTAAGGTAGCGCAGTGTTGCTTTTGTAAATTCATTTCATGTTCCAGTTTTACTCTGTATATATATATATATATATATATATATATATATATATATATATATATATATATATATATATATATGTCATGCTGTAAATATATGCTCTACCATCGTCACCTTCAAGTATGCCTCCATGGTCTTCTCTACGCCGAACTACACAACAGGAAGGGTTTAAAGAACCTTCCGAAAAAGAACAAACGACATAAAGTCTACTGGCGCAGCTCGACAGGGTTCGGCACGTCTCATCTACAAGGACAAGCACCACACCGGCAACCACAGGCCCTTCGACACGGAGCAGCGAGGAACCGTCAAGGGACGATTCTACCTCGGCTGCCACCGACGCCGTTGGAGCGGACGCATCATCCGAGCTCTGGGCGGCAGACAACAAAAGACCTGCGCCGGGTGAGTGGGATTTTTTGCGTTTGTTGAGGTTGGCATGGTGGTTGGTTTGTGGCGCTTATGGTTGAGACGAGGAGAATGCTAGCCGCTAAACAAAGCGAATCTAATCCTGAGAGTGAATTGAGGTCAAATCCTCAACAGGAGCAGCAATCGCTAGTGGGAGGAGTAGAAATGGTTACTGATCAGAGTGAGGTAGTGACTATGGAGGGTGATTACTATGTGGAGAGCAGGTTACAGGCCGGCGACCGGAGACCAACGTTGTCACTAGACGCGACAGGAGCCGAGACAAAGAGTATGGCCATTCGCCGTATGGAGTTGGAGATCTAGCTACGAATTCGTGGAATTGAATCCCGAGAGCGACTAGCCTTAAAGCAATTGGAGCTTGGGCTGTCGAATGGTCGACTCTCACCGCTTGGGTCGGGACGGAGCGATGAGCGATGTATAGGCCAAGATTCAATAACACAGTGGGCGAAAGTCCTTAAGCGCTATAAAATGCCATGTGATGCTGATGTGCTATTGTGGTTTGAGGAGGTCGAGAAGCTGTTCGCTGCATTCAGTGTACCGTACAGTAGCCGAGTGCATTTAATTATGCGGCACTGACAGAGCGAGTCCGGTACTTGCTTCGTAACCTCGACTGAGCGGAATTTACGGACTATGAGGCCGTAAAAGGAGCGGTTCTAAGTGAACTAAAGCTAACCCCCACTGAGTACCTTGAAAGATTTGAAAAAGCTGTGAAAAGGAAGGAGGAGACATGGGCTCAGTTTGTATCGAAAGTGAAAACGTACCTAGCATACTACATCCAGGCTAAAGAGGTGGACTCAAAAGAGGCGCTGACCGATCTAATGGTGTCCGATCGCATTAAGGCAGGTCTCAGCACGTAGGGCATTGAATATGTGCTCCTTCGCAAAAGGAGAGAGTTGGCTGAAGCCTAAAAAGCTATCAAAGGTTCTACAAATCTTTGAGCAGGCAAAAGGTAAAGGCCGGGCTACAAAGCAGGTTACGGTACCAGTACAGCAAGTGTGCCAAAAACAGATTAATGCTGAAAAGCGCACAGTAAAAAGCCACCTATGCCATGGGCAGGGGCACATTGCTAGGAATTGCCCGCAAGCAACGGGAAATGAACCGCGCCCGAAACAAGAAAATGGGCACGGGCAAAGGGTGCAGAAGGTCGCGCTGGTCGATCAGACAGAGGTAAAAGAAACAGTGGTTAACCAAATTACGGGTTTAACTGCTAGAGTTGAAGTGCCGATGCAAAGTTAGAAGGCAGCCTCATCAAAACTTCAGTTTGTAGACTTGGTGTGTGGAGACGTTCGCACATAGGCAGTTCATGATACGGGTAGTGAAATAACTGCAATACGAGAGAACGGTAATACTACCACAGGAGCTGACGCAACCATCAGGGACAGTGAAGCTAATGTCGGCTTTCGGCAGCTCAATTCAGGCGAAGTTGGCGACGATTCCTATCAAAATATCTAAGCCAGGAACAGTTGCAAATCAAAAAATAGGCATAGTATGTGCCCTCGCTGATGAGCTGACCGATGAGGTGAACTGTTTGCTGTCGTTAGAGGACTGACAACTGCTAAATGAGACCAGTGAGGCGGCGTGCACAAATACCCGTACTGAAGTCGGTGGTCCGCCGGTTGCAGAAGTTGGAAACGAAAAAAATCAGAAATCTGCGGCACTGGTATGCGAAGTAGGCGGAGCAATGAACGTCGACTATCCACGAGAGGAAGCTGATTGAAGTGAGAGAGAAGATGCAGTTTCGTTGTCTAGCCAGCGTGGAAGGTTTCGAACAGTGCAGGTCGGCAATGAGAGCTCGAGAAATGTATGTGAGAATGTGCCTGGGCATGCTAAAATAGCTGGCCCACTGACGGCGCTGACAAAGCGAGGATTCTCCAACTTGACCCGCGGTCGGATTATGTGCAGTGCGCATTAGAACAGCCGAAGGACTCGCTCTGCAGAACTGTGGCGTTGAGCGCTCCGCAACCTCCCTAGCCATACTGGCTGCTCACTGAAGCATCAGCAACGGTTGCTGGGACTTGTTTCGCACAGGCGACGGAAAAGTGCGATGAGAGGCCTATAGCGTTCGCAAGTCATCGTTTTGGCGCGGCTCAGGCGAGGTGGTCGACCAGAGAGAGCGAGGCGTTCGCTATTTGCGCTCTAGAGAAACTCGATCTGTATAGAACTCCTCGGCTGCTTTACCTATCTTGTCCATATTAGTGATGACGTTGCCCGCCTTGTCCCTTATCGCATACATCTGGTTTTTGCCTATGCCCAATTTCTTCTTTACCGCTTTAAGGCTTCCCCCGTTCTTTAAAGCATGCTCGATTTTCTCCATGTTATACTTCCTTATATCGGCCACCTTGCGCTTATTGATTAGCTTTGATATCTCGGCCAATTCGATCTGGTCTGTTGGATTGGAAGCTTTCATACTCTGGCGTTTCTTAATCAAATCTTTCGTCTCCTCAGACAGCTTACCGGTATCCTCTCTAACTATCCTACCGGCTACTTCTACCGCGCACTCAGTAATGATATCTCTGAAATTATTGTTCCTTGCCTCTAGGGTAATGTCGCCATCCTCAGTTAGAGCTGAATACCTATTCTGTAGCGAGATCCTGAGCTCTTCTGCCCTCCCCCTCACCGCTAATTCGTTGATGGGTTTCTTTCTTACTAATCTGTTGCGTGTCTTCTTCAGATTTAGGCTAATTCGGGACCTCACCATCCTGTGGTCACTACATCGCTCTTTCCCGATTACCTCTACATCTTGCATAATGGCTGGGGTTGAACACATTATGAAGTCGATTTCATTTTTAGTCTCTCCGTTAGGACTTTTCCATGTCGATTTCCGGTTCTTCCGTTTGCTTAAGAAGGTATTCGTGATTCGTAAGTTATTGCGCTCTGCAAACTCAACTAGTAACTCCCCCCTGCTATTCCTAGAACCAATGCCATAGTCACCTACTGCCTTGTCCCCTGCCTGTTTTTTCCCTACCTTGGCATTGAAGTCGCCCATTAGTACAGTATACTGCGTCTTTACTTTCCGCATTGCCGATTCTACATCTTCATAGAAGCTTTCAACTGCCTGGTCATCTAACTACATGTAGATGCATAGGCCTGTACAACCTTCAGTTTATACCGCTTGTTAAGCCTAATCTATACAGGAGTTCTGTAAAGATCTCTACAGTAGCCAAAGTATTCAGGACCGTAATGAGATTGGCGGTAGGGAAAAACAGTCAGACGTTCCACCAGTGACGAAGGACGAGGTCAAGAAAGCACTAGAAACTATGAAAAGGGGGAAATCAGCTGGAGAGGATCAGATAACTACAGGTTTTCTTAAGGACGGGGGGGATATCGTGCTAGAAAAACTGGCCACCCTGTATACGCAGTGCCTGGTGTCATCGACGGTACCGGAACCATGGAAGAATGCAAACATTATCCTCATTCACAAGAAAGGGGACTCTAAGGACCTTAAAAATTACAGACCAATCCGCTTACTGTCTGTTATGTATAAGTTATTTACTACGGTAATCGCTAATAGAATCAGGACAACCTTAGACTGCAATCAAGCAAAGGATCAAGCAGGGTTTCGGAAACGGTACTCTACTATCGATCATATCCATACCATCAATCAGGTGATAGAAAAATGCTCGGAATATAACCATCCCCTATACATAGCATTCATTGATTACGAAAAAGCATTTGACTCAGTTGAGACCTCGGTGGTGATGCAGGCATTGCGAAATCAGGGGGTAGACGAGCCGTACGTGAAAGTGCTGGAAGATATATATAGTGGCTGCACAGCAACCATAGTTCTGCATAAAGAAAGCAACAAAATTCCCATAAAGAAAGGTGTTAGGCAAGGAGACACAATCTCCCCAGTACTATTGACAGCTTGTTTAGAGGAAGTATTCAGAGACTAGGAATGGAAGCAGTTAGGGATAAGGGTAGATGGAGAATACCTCATTAATCTGCGATTTCCTGATGACATTGCCTTGCTAAGCAACTCGGGGGATGAACTGCAAATAATGATTGAAGATCTAGACAGGAAAAGTAGAAAGGTAGGCTTGAAAATCATTATGCACTAGACTAAGGTCATGTTCAACAGCCTCGGGAAGGAACAGCAGTTTACATTAGGTAGCGAATTACTGGAAGTAGTAGGCGAATATGTCTACTTAGGGCAGGTAGTAACCGCAGATCCGGACCATGAAAAGGAAATAACAAGAAGAATAAGATTGGGATGGAGCGCATTTCGCTAGCACTCGCAGATTATGACTAGCAGCTTACCGGTATCGCTCAAGAGGACAGTATACAACAGCTGCATCTTGCCTGTACTCACCTATGGGGCTGAAACGTGGAGGCTAACCAAGAGAGTTCTACTTAAGTTGAGGACAACCCAGAGGGCTATGGAACGAAAAATGGTAGGGGTAACATTAAGAGATAGAAAGCGTGCAGAGTGGGTCAGAGAAATAACTCAAGTTACCGACATTCTAGTGGAAATTAAGAAGAAGAAATGGACATGGGCAGGACATGTAGTGCGAAGAGAGGATGACCGATGGTCGCTGAGGGTAACAAACTGGATTCCAAGGGAAGGAAAGCGCAGCAGGGGGCGGCAGAAAGTTAGGTGGGCGGATGAGATTAAGAAGTTCGCAGGGGTCAAGTGGATGCAGCTAGCACAGAACCGGGTTAAGTGGAGAAATGTGGGAGAGGCCTTCGCCCTGCAGTGGGTATAATCAGGCTGATGATAATGAAACTCGATCACGGGCTCTTTGGCGCTGAAGACAATGTCTTCTCTGACAACCGCCTGATTACGTGCACTCAACTCGGGGCTAAATTAGATACGTGGGCGCTGGCACTCCAGCGTTTGCAACATAACGGTGAAACACAGAAACGGCATCGGGAATGGAAATGCAGATGCGCTATCCATGGGTCCTAATATTGACCTGAGACTCAGAATTAGCGATGCCACCATGCCAACCTAGACAAGCGTGAACGTTCCTACTCAGCCGACGCTGGGTGCGGTGGGCTGTGTATGTGATATATCGGACACTTGGAAGACAGTTCTCGCTGATATTCAGCTGGTGTCGTCAGTGTTGTGTGCGCGGACATGCGAGCCGCGATGAACAATATGACTTTGTGTGTACGCCGGTGTACATGAATGTGGACTCCCTGCAGAGTGATATTGCTGACTGCTTAGCAGACCTGGACAACAGCATGCACCAATGTTGTGTTTTGTGATTTGCTTACTTCGTTGTATATGTTTTTCTCTGAGTGTCGCGGTGACGTGTAGATATTGGCACTCCAGCAGGAATGACATTGCTGCCGTGAAGGTAGTGCGGCCCTTGTGAAGAGTTAGTATGAACGAGCTGATAGCAAGCTCGGTTATACTCTTAGAAGGGGCGTGTAGGGCCGCGCCCAAGGATAATCACTTGCAGTTGCGGGTCTCTGCACGGCGCCGCCACCCGACTGTCTGCTTCTGGTATTGTAAAAGCGATTCCCCTACTACAAGCGTACCGCGGGTGGGGAGAGCCGACCGGACCATCGGCGCCGGATTTGTGGGACCGTTTTACCCGGAAGGTCATTCATGGGAACATGCGTAGCTGAACGTGCTGCTGGGTGCTCGCATGTATGGCATCCTTCGTACTGGTTGGTAGCGAGCACCCAAATGACCCTTCGGCCTTTTTTTTTTTTTACACTGCGACTTTGAGCAGTGCGAAAGGAATTTTATCCTGTCTGCAGATGCGACAAAAGGGCGCCCGAAGAAGCATTCAGGAGTTGACTCGGGTATTGTGCTCAGAGCGGGCAAGCCAGAAGCTCCCCTTTAATCCGTCGCCAGGCCTGCAGAATGTCGGCTCGCTCGTAGTAGTAGTGGGCCCATTCTAGCATATTTTCTGATTGGACAGTTGATGTGTGTGGCTGGCTTCTGAAAATGACCGCCCCTACTTCTTTGTTTTGTGAAGGTGTAAAATGAGACGTGATCCAAGAGAGTTCAGTCCAGTCTGAGCTGGGGCTCCATGCGTAGACACGTAACGCGGCTGTTCTGCTTAGACTCTAGCCAGTTAGGTCGAGGAGTAAAGTAGCGCAGAGTGTTGTTTTTGTAAATTCATTTCATGTTCCAGTTTTACTTTCTATGTATATATATATATATATATATATATATATATATATATATATATATATATATATGTCATGCTGTAAATATATGCTCTACCATCATCACCTTCAAGTACGCCTCCTGGGCATCTCTACGCCGAACTACATAAGAGGAAGGGTTCTTTAGAACCTTCCGAAAAGGAACGAACGACATAAAATCTGCTCCTACAGTAAACAATTATCGCAGTTGGTGGTTAGTCGCAATGAGGATTTTGAAGCTGGTGACAAGACGAAGCCGTACCAGTTATTGAAGTTAATAAAACTCATTTTATTTTTTTATTTATTTGTACATACTATCAGTCCATCTGGACTAAGAAGTGGGTTTGACATCAAAATTCATAAACGCAGGCCAGTACGATAAAACAGCAAGTACAGTCAATAAAACACGGTTCATAAAATACAGTCAATGTAATGTACAAATTATGTGCACTCCTGCGTTAAATATTTGCATATAAGGGTAGCAAATTGCTCTCGGGATTGAGCGTTCACAACGTGGTTAGGAAGGCTGTTCCAGTCGGATGATGTGGCAGGAAAAAAAGAGTATTTAAAACAGTCCTTAAAAAATTTTTCTACTTGGACGTGTTTATTATGCTTATTACGAGTGATGCGCGTCTTTGCTTCGTTTATGTATCGTTCTTTCTTAACCAGGACTAAACCATTTATTACACAATAAAACAAAGTTAGTCTTTTTTCTTTTCGTCTGTGGGAAAGAAGAGACACATCGGCTTGAGCATAAAGAGGGGTCACTGAATCCAATCGTCGATACCGGGAGAAAATGAACCGTAGCGCCCGTCTCTGTATCTGCTCAAGCTTAGAGACAGATTTTTTTGTGATATGGGTCCCATTTTTCGCATGCGTAATCAAGTAAAGGCCGTACAAGCATCTTGTACGCTGTCAGTTTTGTGTCCGTAGAAGCCTGTTTTAGGACGCGTCTAATGTAGCCTAATCGCTTGTTTCCCTTCGCGACAATGTTGTCAATATGTTTTGCCCAGCTAAGATTTGAGGTGATGGTCACGCCGAGGTACTTGCATTCATTTACTCTGGAAAGCGGGCTACCTTGCAAGCTATACACATACTTCAGGGGCTCAAGCTTGTGAGTAATTGTCATGCAAACTGTCTTGTGTGGGTTTAGTGACATCTGCCATTCCGTGCACCAATTATCAATTTGGAGTAGATAATCATTAAGCTGAATTTGGTCATTAACGGATCTGATTTCATGGTAGATAATACAGTCGTCTGCGAATAGCCTCGCTTTTACTGGTGAATCCCGGATCATGTCATTAATGTATATCAGAAATAAGAGGGGGCCAAGAACTGACCCCTGGGGTACACCTGATCTAAGCTCGCAACAATCGGACCTCTTATCCCCAATGACAACATACTGTCTGCGACCTCTTAGGAAGTCCTCGACCCATCGAACTACACAGTTATGTCCCAAAACAGTTTTTACCTTAATTAGAAGCTTTCTGTGGTTAACCTTGTCGAAGGCTTTTTTGAAATCTAAGAATATAACATCCATCAGGCCCCTGCAATCAACCACTTTACAAAAATCATGACAACATTCCAATAGTTGTGTCACTGTTGACAAGCCCTCCCGAAAGCCATATTGGTATTCACTAAAAAAATCATTGCGCGTTAAGTGCTGGCGAATATGTTTTGATACAATATGCTCTAAAAGCTTACAGCACACTGATATTAGTGCTATTGGCCTGAAATTTGAAACGTTAGCAGCGTCACCATCCTTAAAAACTGGGGTAACCTTACCAATCTTCCAATCATCAGGAAGCATACCTGTGGCTAAAGATTTCTTAAAAATTACGAAGAGATACCTGGCCGTCCATTCAGCGTACCTCCTTAAAAATAAATTCGGTATTTCATCCGGGCCTGCAGCCATTGAAGTGTCTAGCTTCAGCAGTGAAGCCAGAATTCCCTCTTATGACACTTGCAATTCGTCTAATTCGGGTAAATTGTTATGCGACGCAAACTGTGTCGGTTCTCCGTCATCCGAAGTAAAAACACTTGCAAAGAACCCATTGAAAGCCTCCGCAATTTTAGCCTTATCCTCAGTGAGACCCTGATGCGTATTCATTTTTGTTATTTGTGTCTTGGTTGCCGACAAGTGTCTCCAAAACTTTTGGGGAGATTCACGAAGATATTTACTCATTGTGATGTTGTAAAACTTATGTTTCGATTCTTTAATCATTAATTTCAACCTTTCACTTAATGTCGTTAAGTCCTCACGTAACGCCGGGTTCAGTGATCGCCGCAACCTTGCTTTACGTCTGGACACTTTTCTTTTTAGTTGAAGAATTTCTCTCGTAATCCACGGGTTGTGGATACGTTTTTTCTTACATTTCAAGGGTACATATTGTGTTATACATTTGTGAACAGTTTCTTTGAAAGTTAGCCATAGTTCATTTATGTGTGCGGACTCATCGTGGCTTAATTTGTCAAAGTAGTCATAACGGTAGCTTAATTCGTCAAGTATGGCAGTGTCATCAGCTCTATTGAAATCTCTGTAGTATGTCAGGTGTTTTTGCGTACAAGAGAATGGACCCAACTGCAAAGTTACACTAACCGAGGAATGATCCGAGATTCCAGGTAGAATGGCAACTTTGTGCAGCCATGATGAGACACTGTCTGTTATGAAGACTAGATCCAGAACCGATCCACCATCACCGTGAACACAAGAATGCTCCCTGACTACCTGTGTCAGCCCGTGGAAAAAACACATGTCAACAGCAGCTATCCCAGCTTCATTCTCCCGTGAACCCGGTTCCATTTCATCACATTTTACATCCGGAAGGTTCAAATCTCCAGCAACAACAACATGTTTGTGCTGTGCGCGCAGGTAATAAAGAAAATAATTTAGCTTATTAATACCGTGTGAACCGGACCCAGGTGCACGAAACACAGCCGCTAAAAACAGCTCTTTTGTTCCTAAAAAGATTTTACACAATAATGTTTCAATGTCGGTCATTTTGCAAATGAATGTGTAATTAATAGACCTTTTAATGAAAATAGCTACCCCGCCCCCTCTGCTGCCACGGTCGTTCCTAAGCACGTTGTAACCAGGCGGGCATATTTCAGAGTCACGTACATCATCGTGCAACCAGGTCTCGGTCATGACAACAACATCAGGGTCATGCTCAATCAGCACATGTTCAAAATCAACACACTTGTTTACAAGGCTACGAGCGTTAAGATTCAGCACCGTGAACACTCCGTCATGCGCAAGTCAATCCCCTGCGTGAGCCACTCGCGCTTTATCAGATAGCTGTTCTTTCACACGACAGCGCCGGTTTGTCGCTTCGTCCCACGCGTAAGTTACACCATTTATCTTAATCTTGTCGAAAACAAGTGTAACTTTTTTTCCACTTTTCCTATCGTTTACTGCGCTGCTCCAAAGACGTTGTCGTCTTCTTCTTACTTCGTATGAAAAGTCTTCGTCAATAAAGATCTTTGTTCCTTGCAGTCTGGTCCGGTAGCGCAGTATTTCTTTCTTTTCGTTATAATTCCCAAGCCGCACAATGACTGGTCTCGAGTTTCCCGTAGAAGGCTTTCCAATTCTATGTACCCGTTCTGCACTCGTCACTGCTACGTTAAGTTTTTGCGCGAAGACTCCCGCAATCACTTTCTGCTTCAATTGTTCCTCGGTTTCATTTTGTACCTCAAGAATGCCCCGGATCACCAAGTTCTTACTGCGGCTGCGATTTTCAATGTCATCAAGCTTTTTTGATACGCCCCCAACACTGGAGCTCAAATCTACAATATCATGTTCAGCCTGCTCAATCCTTTTACATTCTTCTGAGGTCTTCGAAAGCCCCATTTCTAGGTCAACGAGCTTTTGCTTCAATTCAGCTATACCCTCTTTAATTTCATGCTGCCCGTCCAAAAGCATCTGCATCATACCTATTATGTCACCGTCAGGACCTGGACTTGCTTCAATATCCCCGCAACACTTCAGCAACAGTGCCATTGTGTCCCAAAAATCAGCAATAATTACACAAAGTGCCTGTGGGCTTGGCAGCACAAGTAGACCACGACAGTCGTCTCTGATAGTAGATATAAAACGCTTTTCACCAACCTGTGCGAACAACAGAAGAGGGTTGGTCATTGTCGTTGTCAAACCGGTGCCGCCAAGTCCACTGACGGTACGACGGAAATCCCGGCCCGAAGAAAACGCCCCCTTTGTTGATGTCCATTTTCCTGGCGTTGTCCAAGTGAAATCGTCGACCGCCGGCAACTCGGCGGGAAAAGGCCTGTGATGGTCAAATTTGTCGATCTTGATAGAGGAATCCTGGTCTGGCTTTACTGTGAAGAATTCACAGCTGGCCTGCTCTGGCGAAGAACAAAGCAGCAGCAGCACCTGTGCGAACAACAGAAGAGGGTTGGTCATTGTCGTTGTCAAACCGGTGCCGCCAAGCCCACTGACGGTACGACGGAAATCCCGGCCCGAAGAAAACGCCCCCTCTGTTGATGTCCATTTTCCTGGCGTTGTCCAAGTGAAATCGTCGACCGCCGGCAACTCGGCGGGAAAATGCCTGTGATGGTCAAATTTGTCGATCTTGATAGAGGAATCCTGGTCTGGCTTTACTGTGAAGAATTCACCGCTGGCCGGCTCTGGCGAAGAACAAAGCAGCAGCAGCACCTGTGCGAACAACAGAAGAGGGTTGGTCATTGTCGTTGTCAAACCGGTGCCGCCAAGCCCACTCCCAGAAAGCACTCCAGAAAGCACTGCAGCACGAGCATTTCGACGCATGTTTAGTGCGAAATCAAAACTAAGCGCAAGACGCGCAGGATGATATTGTAGCGTGTGCAACTGCAGCCGCTAGGCGGCTGCTCATCGAGAGTCTTGTGCGCGGACTCGAAGAGGTGGCCCCGTGCCCAGGCAGCACATTTCATCGGCCCAATAATGGGGATTGATTGGGGATTACTGGCCCACAAGTGGCCCAATGGTGCCATTGAGCCACCAATAATGTGCAGCCATGCTATACCATAATCATTATTGGCCCAGTGAACTTTCACCCATATCCGTTATTGGCATTCAACCGGCTAAGAGCGGTCAATAATGCCCATTCATATTGAACAGTTGCCATTATTGTATACACAATGAGGCAGCCTGGTCATTATTGGCCAACCAGCTGCAATTGTTTGCCAATATCTTCCACACCATGGTATATCCTGGTAAATATTGTCCGGTCAATAACAGTGGCTTCTCAATATTGAATATATCTAGGCATACAGTGGTCAATAATGTCCAACCAACTTTGGCGGCTTCCTAACATTGTAATATCTTGGTTTCTAGTGGTTGATATTGTCTAATGAGCCTTGATGGCTGACCAGCATTGCACATATCATGGCATAGCTTGGCTAATATTGTCCGGCCATTATGGTTGCCTCGTCAACATTGAATATATCTTGGCATACATTGGTCAATATTGCCCCACCAGCTTTGGTGGCATCCTAACATTGTATATATCTTGGATTATAGCGGTCAATATTGCCTAATGATGTCTGATGGCTGGCCAGCATTGCACATGCAATGGCATTAATAGGTTAATATTGTCCGGCCATTATGATTGTCTTGTCAGCAATAAATAAATCATGGCATATATTGGTCAATAGTGACCCACCTGTCATGGCGGCCTGCCAACAATGTATACATATGCATTATATTGTTCAATATTGTTCGATGGACTGTGATGGCTAGCCAGCATTACACCCTAATGGCATAGGTTGGGCAATAATGTTCTGCCAATATGGATGGCTTGTCAACATTGCATATATCTTGACATAGATTGGTCAATATTGTCCCATCAGCTTTGATGGCATCCCAACATTTTATATATCATGGTTTCTAGTGGTCGATATTGTCTAACGAGCTTTGATGGCTGGCCACCTTTGCACATTTCAAGCTGCGGCGGCGCTAAAAAAACAGTAGAAGCAGCTCTGACCGACAGAGACATTTCTAATGCTTGCATCTCAATATGACAGTGTGTTGGGGCTAATTTCGTCGCAACTAAATTTTTCGCTGGCCCGGACGTCAGTTTACGTTCAACTGTAGAAGATATTCATACGCCATACGTAATTTGGGCCACCATATATATAATGTTTATTGGGATTAATGTATAGATTGTCCTAAAATTGTTTGATTGAGCTGACCAGACAAAATGATCAGAAGTGCCCATCACGGAAAATGTAGAATATATTTTTCTGAATACATTTTTCGTGATTCGCTAATTGCTGTGGATGACCTGCGATTATACTTGACAATTTTGGTAGAGAAATTTACGACTTTAGGCACGATTAATTGTTATGTAAAATTCTGCATATAATATCTTCGAGACAATTCCTGCAGACTAGAGGCCCGGATGTCGATCACGCGTGGACGTAGCTATCAAAGATAGTGTTCCAAACTTTAGCCAAGCGTTGAAAAAATTCTGACAGCACATGGAATCTACACTGCAGAAATTAGCGAAGGCGAGATTAATGCTACTGCATACGGTGCATTACGTATCATTATCGTTATCAACTAAACGCAGCGTCATTACCATTGATTCTGTCATCATTGTCATTATCACTAATTGCAGCGTCATTCTCGTCGCTATCCTCACGGTAGACAATGAGAATTACGTATGGTGCCAGTTTCGCGATTCAGGGCTTGGCGCAGTTGGTTAAAGCGTTAACTAGGCTAGGAATTCGATTCCCGGTGAAGACGATTTGTTTTTCTGATCTCGTCAAATCAGGATGATTGAAAGTGATTGACACATCAATGCACAGATCCGATGCACAGATATATCCATGCACAGATCTCGAACACATCTCGCGCACAACTCTCGCGCACGGGATTTCGTTCCATGGGCCTATTTATACGCATACGAGTACAAGCATACGCGCACGCTCGAGCACACATCTGATCTGACAAGCATATGTTTAATAGATGCGTGTCCGCGAAAAAAGTCCTGCGCAGTCAAGAAACGCAAGGTACTCAAATGCAAAGAACGCAACAGAACGTGTGTGTCGCTTGAACAAACACCAGGGGTTACGTTTGGATAGTAAACGCAGAAACGATCGAATATATCCGGTGAATCCACATCCTGTAAACGTTTGTCCATGATTGAAAACACGCACGCGTAGCATCATTATTTCCGCCTTTTTTTTACGTGATGGAAAGAAACCCAACATGTTCAAGCTGAGCAGAGGTGGGAGAGATCGATCGCGCTAGCCAATCAAACACGCACTGCATGATTCGCCATTACCCTAGCTGTTTCCGGCATTCAGCATAAGCACCGACTATACCACGCCTCAGTACTAGCTGTTCTTATAGACAGATATGTTGGGCTGCTTTCAGGGCCTTCGATTTCTAATATCTACTAAACACAAATTTGTACTGTGCTCTTTTGCGCTCTGCTGTGGGCTTCAGCAACAGACAGACTGAACGACTTTGGCCATCGGTGCAGCAGCGCATAAAATATTTCAGCTCAAAGAAAAAATACAAGAAACATATATTCTACGCTATGTCTAGCTAATTCAGTTGACAAGTAAACAAATCTGAACTGTCCTGGAATAGTTCGTATTCTAATGCGACGTAAATCGCACACTGCCAAAAAGTAGTGTACATGTACAAGATAATAAAAATAATCAACAGCACTGCATGGGGCAAGGCAAACGAAAAAAGAAATAAAATTTGAAACAATTACCTATAGTGTAATGAATGCGCGTACATGTGTCGCCAGCATATATGGTAACAAAATTAAAATTGCATAATAACGATGTTCTTTATGGAAGTTATTTTTGTTCGAAAGCTGTAATATATGACTCATAATGATGCATTTGACCAGCGTTTGACAGCGCTCTCCTAAGCATTGTTCAGAAACTATTCTTCAAACATTCATTGCCTTATTATCCAACCATATAATCACCGCACCGAAGGCGTTTCCCTTCAGAGAACTATATAATTCTATCCCATCATGTCAACCAGGCAGCTAATTGCAATTCATATATATTAAAAGTAATGCGAGTGCGTTACTTTAGCAGTTTTGAGGCATTTTTAGAGGACACCACTCTCGAAGAATTTAACACATGATTGGGAATTAGGGTTCATTTGTGAAATATTCTGCCGCTTTCACAAGCGCTGCTTCCGCGGGCTGAAAGATTATTATACCGCGCTTCTTTCTGAGGACAACCTTGTTCCAAGTTCGTACATATAGTTTCAATGTTGACCCTTGCTTTCTTTCTATTTTTTTCTTTACTGCAAATTTAGTTCTTCGGATCTTAGCTCGTCGAGTATTTTGTATTTCTTGATATGCCCACGCTTAGTTCTACGCGGATTTTTTCTTCCTCTAAATGTCCAGCTGATTTGCAAAAAAAAAAAAAAAAGAATAACATGGGAATTTTAACCTTGAAGTACTCGTAGTTATGGTCGTTTTCGTTTTTCTTTTCCTTAATAGGAATACAGCAAGTATACGGGCTGTTGCATCGCTCAGTTGCGCGTGATGACGTTTCAAGAGCATTCCGTATGAACAGCGACCTGTGTCCATCTTTAATAAAAAAATATGTCCATTTGTTCGAACCGAGGACGATTCCGTGAAAACTGAAGATTGTTTTACGTATGTGATTATTATTTGAAACTTATTTTGCATTAACAAAAAAAAATATAACGAAATTATCATTCCACTGAAAATGTTACCCAGCCAACAGTCGAGGCGACCAAAGAGCTCCGAACGCACTCCTCGTTGTTTTAGCGAAGCCAAGGGCAAAACTCTGCGCATTCCTCCTCACACGCTTGGCGCAAAGAACATATGGTTTCCATTCTCTCGTCCTTTTGTCGCCTCTCCACCCGAGGGCCTTGACTAAAGCAATTCTCCAAACCGCTTTCAACTTCCCGTCTTGTAGCCTTTTCTCCCCGTAAAGCAGTCATCGCGGACGGCCAGCGACCTTCACTGCCCTCTCTTTCCTCCCGGGGCAGGCGTTGCTCACAATGCCCCCCACTCTACTCCCCCTCACTCTTCCCTTCCTTCCCGCCAACTTTCCTGGCCGGCAGCCTTCTGGGGTCACGTGGTCCTGCGGGACCTCTTTCATTTCTCTCACCCCCTTTCGAGCTTTATGCCTACTCTTTCGACAGATCTCAAGCAAAAAAAAAAAAAGAGGGAGAGAAAACACAACCATCCTTCTGCCCCCTTCCAATCGTGCCTAAAAACTCGACAGAAGCTGCTGATTCAGAGGCGTCTGGTCGGCCACACAATCCCCACCCGCTCGAGCTGCTCGAGCTCCCGCAGCTTTGGACAGCAGAACCGAAAAACCAAGCCTTGTGAAAATTCCGATTCGTTTTAATGGCCATGCCTGAAAGAGGATATTTGTGAGTACCACCAGCATTTTAAGTTGTTTGTTCATAACTGAGCTCTCTGAGATTATTTCTTGCTTTGTCTCCTTGTAAGATCGCTGCTTTTTCTTACCAGGTGTATAAAGCATCAGATCCCTGGGAGATCCCTGTACTTTGCGTGGCAGCATTCATTTTGGATTGTTGCAACTGAGGTCTGCAAATCTGCGCTAGCCGTATGGTAAGATACTTTTTTTGCATTATTTGGTGCAGTATGTTGTCAGCCTTGATCATCATGTCAATAACCGATATGCTTGCGAGAACGGAAAGTCATTTATTTCGACCGCACCACGCCAGTCAGTTCTGAACTGTATTTTCAGCGCACTATTTTGTATGCATAAACTCTGGTCATAATGACAAAATTTACGGCGCAGAGGTGGCCAATTTGTATTGCAAAAGAAAAACGTGGTCCTGTAAAACATGACGCGTGTTTTGTGTGATTTTCAGGTTACAACTTCGTCGCGCGTGTGTTGTGTGCCTGAAGTGGTCAGTTTCTTTT
Source organism: Amblyomma maculatum (assembly GCF_055883805.1). Classification (NCBI taxonomy): domain Eukaryota; kingdom Metazoa; phylum Arthropoda; class Arachnida; order Ixodida; family Ixodidae; genus Amblyomma; species Amblyomma maculatum. The sequence continues at coordinate 94,381,602 of NC_139348.1, forward strand.
ACAAACTATATTCAAAACTCAGAGTAAAGTCTAGCTTTCTCGGACATGATTTTTAGTTGCGAGCGAATATTTAATATTGTAATTTGCCGTTATGAATGCGCTATTGAATTGGTCTAAACGACGCGTAGCTTATTCACGTGTTTGATCTTTCTCTTGCGCTAATTCCGAGTAGTAGAAGTGTCATAAAATAGCCGCTTAAAATAGGCTATTTACAGTTGCTACCATAGTTCTTATACTTTACCACACGTACAAACTTGTTCCCACAACAAACGTGATGCTAAGTTACGGATTTCTTTATTTTTTTCAGTTCGAGTGTATAATACAAACCCCAAAGCATCTGTGTCGTACGTTGTTTTGGCTGCAGCCTTGACAACTTTTAAAACGTTCTGTTTGCAGTAATGATGCGGTGCACACTAAATTTAGTAGCCGCGGTCGAAGTGCGACTGCCATTTTTTGTGTCTGTTTTTTCCTTTGTAGTTTCTTTTTAGTTCTTGCGGCAATCTATTCAAATGAAAGCTATTGATTTGAAGCTTCCAGTTATGACGACGTCTTTCTTCTACAGGTGTTCGATCACAAAGGCACTACAAGTATAAGGGGGCGAGCACTGACTACCTTTTAACGAATAGATAACGACAAATATCATTTTGTTTTATGTTTCCAGCGTCAACAACACATCCACATGGGAAGCCGTCCACTGCCAGATGTCGCAACCAATGTAACCACGTTAATATGGCCGGCCTCCCTGAGCATGCAGCTTATTTCAACCTGAATAAATCAGACAAGAAAGTTGCCTGAGGGCCAACAGGTAGTGCTTTATTTTGCATTTTTACTCCACGGTCTAGCTGCACTTCCACTTTCCAAAAGTTTTCTGTCTTAATGGGATTTATGAATGTTGCTTTTATTTCCAGGTGCCATCTGCGAAAGGAAATGCATTGTTATGCACGCTGCTCAAGTCCATATCTTTAAAGGCTGCATGGAGCTGCTGCCCCTACAACCGACCACAAAAGAAGCTGCGATGAACGCAGCGCCTTCCTCCAACCTGGGACCTGAGAACACCTTGCCAAGGGACGCAAAGACAGGAGCAGCACTGAAGTCTAAGAGTTCTGCCTAAATGTTTCCATGCCCTGTAACATGTGCACACCTAATAAATCATCATGCAGTGAACCTTTCAGCTGTATAATTTTCTGTGCATGGATATCCTCAGCATGCTTTATTTAAATAAAAAGCTGCATGAAAAATATCTGCACTGCCTAAGTAGGGGATGGCTTTGCAGGTGCCTATTAGTCATAGCACGAAAAAGCAACTAGCTGGATTGCCAATTGCTCTGGCTGGATGCCAATAATGCAAAACCATTGGGCAAGATTGGATTGGAAATATTGGGTAGCCGATAAATCTGGCTGAATGCCAGTTGTGAATATCCAGTGAATAAGCATGGATACAAGATATTGGATGGCCAGTGAGCTTGGCGGGATGGCCGTGATATAACAACCAGTGAGTGAGCTTGGGTGGAAGATATTGAGTAGCCATTGAGTGCCGTTGAATGCCAGTAAACAAGGTAGTATGCCAATACTGGTTTTGATAGGAGAGCCGATCAAATCGGTTGGCATATATCTTGGCTTTTTGTGCGCCCCAATCAGACGCCAATATTGACCAATATTGGGACCAATATATCCCAATATTGGACCATTGGTGGTCCATTGACGGCGTGCTGCTTGGGTGGCGTTCGATGAGCAGAAGCTGAAGTTCGCTGCTGTCTCTCGGTGCTCAGGACCTGCTCTCCTACGCCTGCTACATCAACCCCCCATTAAAACCCAACCTTCTGGTTACGGGCCTAAACGGCTACGTGACAATGTATGCAAAGTCGACGTCCAATAATGGCGCGTGCCCTAGCTGCGACTCTCGATACAAACTGCAGCTGGTGTTGCGCCACATGATATGCACTCTGTTGCCTCGCAGATTGGTGCAAGGGAAAGGGCAGTCATCCGACACCTCTAGGAGACCATGTTGCGTGTTGCTGTCTACGTTTCTCGAGTAACGGGATTCCTCCCACCGAGAGTGCCCCCGCATTATTAGGCCCCGACGCGATCGGCACGCGCTGAATGGTTGGACTGATGATAAGAGTGTCTTCTTCGAAGCGGGGTGGTGATATTATCCACCAAGTTCAACTTTTTGTATTTATGCTTTTTAACCGAGACGATGCTCGAACTTTAACAACTTTACTTTTCGACACCGGTTATCTTTAAATACATTATTTAATTTTGATTTTGCTTCCATGCGTCCCATCCTGCTATTTATCCGCTCGGCTACAGTGACTATGTCCGCATGGACATCAAAATGGACGCTGCTCACTGCAGTATAAGATAATCAATTGCTTTTATTGGGCACCTACTGCACGTAGCACAAGTTTCATCTTCTTGACTGAACTTTCGTTTTTAGCTTCGGGTTCTAAGACATCGTGTTCTAGCTTCTAAGTGAAGGCCGCTGCCTCTTGAGTTGTCACAGGTTTCCTTTTTGATCCGAGGTTTGAAATTTCCTGTATATATCTGGAGCCAGCTTTTTGATTTAATATTCCTGTATATTGTTTATCTTTCGTTTAATCATCATAATCATCATTTATTATTCCCCTAAAGATCCCTATCAGGGACATTACATAAGGGGGGGGAGAGACAAGGGTGAGAAAGGGTCATACATTAGCATTAAAACAAAGGAAAAGTATACAAAAGTGCATAACATTGACAAATTTGGAAACAAAAAAACGTTAAGGGAAGACGAAAGGTCGGGCAACCGATACAGTGTACACAAAATACAGATAAGGATGTAGCAAGGCATAACAAAATAACGATATGTAGTAAAATTAACTATAGTATACAATAGTGGCAAAAAGATGATATACAGAAAATTACACGTTGACACAACAGTGCACGGACATCGGATTGCTAATAATGGACCGCAAGAAAAACTGTCTATGGCAGATCGAAATGATCAGTAACTGCCTAAATTTGGAGGGATTAGACTCGGTAACAATGCTTTCGGGAAGTATGTTCCATTGCTCCATGGCGATGGGGAGGAAGGATTGGTTGAAGGCGTTTGTGGAACCATGCAAACGTTGTATGCTACGCGTGTTACATAAACGGCGAGATGAGCGGAAAGGAGCACGTAATTGGTTTTCTCGGAGTGCAGGAAAGTTGAAATATAATGTATCTAAAAGACAAATGATCGCAAGTTTCCGACAAAGCGCTAAGGGCTGAAGGCCGAGAGACGATTTCAAGTCAGCAACGCTGTGCCGAGCTGAATACTGGGAAGTTATGAAGCGTGCTGCACGATTCTGGATGGCTTCGAGCGTCTGGATCAAGTAGGCCTGGTGGGGGTTCTATATTGCTGAGTCATATTCTTTATTTGTCTTTTTTGCCACTGTGAGTCAATGCCCTTTCGGCAGAAGTATTTAAATACTTTAGTTGTCCATACCTACTGCCCATTTTCCTGAGGCGTTCTTCGTACAATGTTTTGCTGTGAGCCTCTTGTGCCTCGAAATAAACCCAGCTTATGTCTCCCTGTAATGGTTCCTTTGTAGTTTTGCCCTGTTCTCAAAGTGCTAACCTTCCCAAAGACCTGCAATCTATTTCAACCCCCGACTGGACGCCTGCCTTTAAGCACAAAACCGCATTCCCGAATGTAAGCCCTGATACCGTTATTTCTTTCCAAATACCCTTAAATGCTTCACATCTATTGCACTCCCATATTGCTCTGCGTTTCATTATCCGGCACCATTTTTCCCTTCTCCCTGATGACATTTTCATGCTTTTCCAAGTGTACTGTCCTTCGTTTATCCATAAACTGAGATATTTATGGTCTTTCATGTTTTAGTATCTCACTCCTTTGCAATGTACGTTTTTTCATCAGTTACATCATTCATTACCATTACACCCGACCTAATTGCGTTCATGGTAAAGTCGACTGCATCGCCCTCGTTTTTTTTTCTTTATCGACGAATTTATAAGCAGATTTTACACAGAAAGAATATTACTTCACGAACACACAACATGGTTAAAACCACACGATTTCGGGCTGCGTGATCCATTACAAATCAGGCATGTGCAGCAACACTTCCATTCTCGGAAGCCACTCAGGCACTTCGTCTTGTGTCTTGAGAACTTGAATAACACTCGCAATGGCTTCGCGAAATTACTGGCGTATTTTCCTCGCATCAACGTCTGCATGCCTGAAAGCCATTCTGGATCGCCAGATACTGTGCAGGCCCAATAACATGATCACGTCCAGCGGTAGCCCATTATCATCTTCAATTGGTAAAAATCAAATTCCGAATCTCCACATTAACCAATGCATGTAAATATACTGCCTGTTGGCTAATAGAGCTACCACATTTCTAAACCTCTTTGTTTCCCGTTTCGGCTTATCACCATTCTTCACCGAAAAAGAAAGAAAAAAAGAAGTTTGTGGTAGTGCAGTACACTCATGGTGTAGCACATGGGTTATAGAATGTTGCAGAAAGATACAACATTGACGTTGTGTTTTCAGCACCAAGCAAACATCACCGCGTGTGCAGGCTAGTGGAGGTAAAAGCGGAGGGAACAATCACAAAAAAGAAAACGATGCGTGGTTGCCAGATCAACCATCAGAGTCGCCTTGTACCATACAGTGCGGGGGTGGTGTAGAGAATACCTTGTACTTGCGGAGTGGTTTGAGACCAGAGGAGGCGATGAATAAATGTTCGTATCAGTGAAAATTACAACTGCCATTCCAATGATTATTTATGCAATCTTGCCCGCCATTGGCAGAAAGGTGCATGCACTCTTTTCTCTAACACCTTCCTCCTCTCCAAACTTAAAAATAAGTTAGCACGTGAAATTATAGAGGCATTTCATACCCATGATAACTATGGCGGTGGCATCAGCGCTCCTTCTATCGCTCTCAATGATAAAGAGTTCTCTTATTAATCCCGAAAGGCATCTAACTGTCTCACGTGCATGCGCCATGGTGATGATTGTGCGTCTTGTCATTATCATGTTTGATTAGTAGTTTTTGTTGTCTTCCTTTGCTTTTGGTGATTTCCTGGATAGGCAAGCATTTGGGGAATGATTCTTTCGAATAAATATTCAGTTGCGAGTCAGCGCTTGCGTTGTGTCTTTCTTCGTTCGTCTCGTTTTCCCGCGCTGTTTTCACTACAAATCAGTACCAACGCGGCCAAATCGCACCCTTAATTAAATAATGAAACTAAAAGATGGGCTATGGGCTATGGTAGCAACAGGGGCTATGGTAGCAACAGCGAGAAAGATGAACGCAAAGTAGCTAAACACCATGTTAGTGTGCGCCGCGCGTGCAGTTTGGCATCCGGTACGAGTATTTGGATTTGCTCGGTACAGTGGCTCCGCAAGGGACAAAACGACAGAAGAGACGAAGAAAGCGGGCTGTTCCGACTAGCTTCTACCGCCCCCAGGAGCCGAGCAGCCTAGCGATTAGCGGCGCATGCTTTTTCAATGGGCGTCATGCTGGACGCGGCACTAGCTTGAGAAAGCCTATACTACTACTACTGTTGCTACTACTACTATTATAATTATTATTATTATTATTATTATTACTATTATTATTATTATTATTATTATTATTATTATTATTATTATTATTATTAGTAGTAGTAGTAGTAGTAGTAGTAGTAGTAGTAGTAGTAGTAGTAGTAGTAGGAGTAGTAGTAGTAGCAGTAGTAGTAGTAGTATAGAGGAAGACTCGTTTCACGAAGTTGGCAGTGAATTGTCTGTATGTAACGGGCGAATTGTCTGGCTAAATATCTTCACAGTTTTAATTATTAATAATAATAGTAATTGATTCACAGGAAGGGAAAGGCGCAGTATGTGTCACACTTGTGTCTGTGGACACCTGAACCGCGCCCTAAGGGAAGGGATGAAGGTGGGAGTTAACGTGGAAAGGGAGAAAGAGGAGCCAAAGTGGAGGGCTACGGAGTAGTTGAGGTGTCCACAGACACAAGTGTGACAGATACTGCGCCTTTCCCTTCCTGTGAACTAATTATTATTATTATTATTATTATTATTATTATTATTATTATTAATAAAACTGTGAAGATAATATTTAGCCAGTTAATTCGACCGTTACCTACAGACAATTTATTGCCAACTTCGTAAAACGAGTCTTCCTCTATACTACTACTACTACTAATAATAATAATAATAATATTAATAATAATCATTAGCAGAGAAATATTACTTTGTGTATTATTATTATCAGTATTTTGTAGTAGTAGTAGTAGTAACAGCATTGTAGGCTCTCTCAAGCTAGTGCCGCGTCTAACATGACGCCCATTGAAAAAGCATGCGCCGCTAATTGCTAGGCTGCTCGGCTCCTGGGGGTGGTAGATGCTAGTCGGAACAGCCCTGTTTCTTCGTCTCTTCTGTCGCTTTGTCCCTTGAGGAGCCACCGTACCGAGCAAACCCAAATACGCATCCGGGACCCTTAGTAAATTGAGTGTAATGGTTTGGCTTTTGGTTTGGTATTTAAGGTTTAACTTCCCAAATAAAACGAAACATTACATTTAGTTTTCTAAGATGATTTAGGGAAGAAAGAAATGTAATGCGATCTTTTGAAAATTGCCACCTTTCTCCTATCCCGCATCATCTCACGCCCTTCCATTGACCGAAAGCCGATCTCGCGCGATTTTGACTACATGTTTGGTGGCCACGCCCGCGCCTTAGAAAAGAAAGACCTAACCCTGTCCTCTTAATATTCAGCGCGTGTGTTGTTCGCTTATTCAGTCCTTGCTCCTAACGCTGCTCTATTTCTAAGCATTTGGGCCTTCTCCGTCCAATAATGTGCACTTTGGCTATGCATATAAAGCATAAAGTAACTTTTGGGTAGGGGTCTATAAGCAACGCATAAGACAGGCGCAACACCATTATCGGCAAACTTTCTTGTATTAGAATTGCTGATTCAGTATTTTCAATCGACTTAGCCCATGATCGATCCACTGTGCGTTATTATGCTGCACCAAATAACGCGCGCCATCTCTTCAGTCCCGGTTGTCATAACTACGTCATGCACCGTAGAAAACGCGCATCTTCATAGCTGCGAAGGGTCACCGGTTACGGTGAAGGATTAGACGTAGTTTAGCCTTCTTTCTGCGCTTGCCTTTGTACCTTCCAAACCGGGGGTGTGATAATCAATGGTGCTTGCTCGAGTGAACGTTTCTCTGCAAATCAAGTAAAATTAGAAAATAATTTTCTACTGATAATTTTTTGTTAAGCAGCGACGCACACTACTTTTGTTTTGCTTCTAACCTTGTTTCCTCTACATGCGTCACACTCGTGCTGCCAATAAAGAAGCTCTTTCCCGGCTCGATGGAATAATTTACCTCAAAGTGCAGCCGTCATGGAATATTGCTGCATTAAAATTGCTGATTCGCTCGGTTTCGTCAAGCCAACACATGATCGATTTTTTCGAGCTGAGAAGATTCACTGAATAGAGCAGTCAATGTTTACGCCTTCATCACCGTATCTATATGACGCACTTTCTAGAGTGCATATTTTGTTAGCGGAAAGGGCCGCACATTATTGCGTATCAAGGGCCACACGAAAGCACTTGACATCATCGACGCTCGCCGTTCTCCCGTTTCGGAATTCTGCCAGCAAAGAAAACGTCACAGCCGTGCTCGTCGGTCGTGTGCATTTGGTCGGAAATCGTGCAAAATATAGAAAATTGTGATTTGCAGACCGCCCTTTTTAATCAAAAAACGATGCTTTCTAACGGCACTCGCCTTCAATTCATTTTCACTCTTCTAGCAGTAAGATCCAGCAACCTGTCCAGTACATCTGCCTCGTTTCGGTGGAGAGAATCTCTCCGTGCATCTAACAGCATTGAGTACTGGGTATCACCTCGCGATGCCGTAATATTTCTCACGTGCTCTAACAGCCATAAAATCCTGCACTATCCAGAATTGAAAGTTCTTCCAACCACGAGAACGTTTTGGACCTCTCCAAGCCCCAGACTGTACCGAGAGCTGAAGGAGAACACACATAAGAACGTAAGGAGTGTGGTTCTTCTGCTGAGCTCCCCCGATGAGCAGGAGCTGTGTGCAAAACGCGTCCAGAAGAACCGCTTTTGGCAATATCTTACAGATTGGATTGTCTTGCCTGCTTATGGCGGCAAGTCGACATCCATAGTACGAAGGTCATTTTCAAACCACGGGACTTCCGCTCAGTCATCAAAACAAAAATATGTCCTGCTGTCGCTGGTTGGAGCGACCGCCTTGACCATGAAGTACGGCTTCCCGGACAACGTTCAGTACGATTCATTCTCGTCGTTGTCCGGGCAGCAGATCTTTGTTGCCTGCACTCCCCAACGATTGCAAAGAAGTTCGGTGTACTCAAGCTGCGAATACGGCATTTCAAAAGGAATACAAGAGGTACTTGTAGCACTGAACGTGACGTTAGGTTTCAGGATATTCAGAAACAGGCCTGAAGCGGTTTTTGCTCTCATTGATGGCACCGCGGATGTCTACCTCGCGATTATAAAAGCGGACGACATTATTTCGGCCTTCCTACTCATTTCTCGTCCGGTCGTTTACACATACCAGACATTCTACGTTGTTAAAAAGTGTGGTAATGCGGATATAACATTTTTCGGAGTACTTAAGAATTCTGAGTGGGCTTTTCTGACACTTATCTTTGGCATGCTCACGGTTTGGCTAGCATGGAACTTAGGCTACTACTTCGAATCTCGTGCTTTTCGATTGGACTGGTCGATAGATACAGCACTCTTTCTGATCGCTTCTTTCCTGGCGACGTCGGTACCAATACATACGGCGCATACAGATCATAGGCAGAAACCAGGTAGGTTGTCACGTGCCATCCTGTTGGGCGTGTGGATGCTGGGAATCATGCCGGTGTCCTTTTACTACCGCAGTGAGCTGACATCCCTACTGGCCGTGGCCATTCCGCCAAATCCTATCGACACTCTGGATGAGCTAGAAGAGGCGCTCGACAAAAGAGAGATTACGCCATGCATGCGGCAAGACGGTTGCGTGCAGACGGAGGTAGATGGCAGCACCCCATACGGCAAGAACACTCTCATTGCAAAGCTGGGGAAGGCGTTCAAGCGGCATCAGGAACGGACCTCTCTTTTATTTCAATACCCCGTGGACTGCCTGAGATGTGCAAACAGGAGTGGTTTTGTTTGCGTTATGTGTGCGATTGAGCGCTGCTTACACGAGGCACCAGGTGGACAGTTCGTTGAGTCACGAGAATCATTAAATCTTGCTTTTGCCTCTATTCCTTTTAGAAAGGGCTATCGTTTCGCCAAGCCTTACGACAAACTCCTCCAGAGATTGTTCGAGACAGAACTGCCTCCGTTCCATTTCCAGCCGAAAAATTGTGGTCAGGAGTCAACTGAAAGTAAGTACTGTAGCGAAAAAGAAGGCGAGAATCGAATCGCTCAAATACATGAATTATTAGCGTTCCTCTCCACTTTCATGTGCTTGATGTGCAGTTCGGTGTTCCTATTTTGTTTCGAGTTGATTCTTGGTTGTTGGAGTCGATTTAACCCTTCCGTGTAAAACTAATTTTGCAACATGTTTCGGAAACTGGAACGCTACCCCACAAGAAGAGGTTTCTTGATCAGCTACACCATAAGATTGTACTTTTATTTCCTGTGGGTTCTGTAGCGTGCTCGTTCTGTTCTGAGCGCGCGCGTAGGAATACAGGGGAATTGCTCTAGCTTGTACATCAGCCGTTTCCGCAGGCTTGGCTTTTGCCCTTCCACGAACGGACTTTTTCACTTGTCATACCACCGCTTTTATGAGAGGACAGGCTACTCGTTTTATATTTGAGGGTAAGAAATACGTTTCCAAATGAGAAGAGAGTATCCTTCGATATGTGCATGAGCTGCTGCGGTAACTTTCGCAAAGCGAGCAATCTGCGGCATGTCTTGATAACCGCTGCTATCTGGAGAAATATCAACACAGTATACAAAAGTTGTGTAAGGCAAGATTCTATCACAAAGCTGTTCAGAAGATAAATATCAAAGGCAACAAGAGAATATTTCCGAAACAAGAAATGTTCACACATTTCAGCTGATTATGTTGATAGCCCCCTATTCGCCGGAGAGATGATGTTCTCTCTGTGAGAGCCATCAGATAAGAGATGGATTTACCTCAAGGCATGGCATATTCGACCATCCGTTGTGCCAAGCAGAATCTTGCTGCACTCGCTACAGTCTTTCGTAGCAAACATAGGTAACAAGTAGAGTCGATGGTGACAGCGTCCATGGAATGCACGGGTCTGATTCCCAGCTCCGTAAGGACAACTGGATGGATGGTGCACGCGGCAATCCCACTCCACCTGAGTATCGTCAATCAACGTTTAGCCCCTGCTCCAAATGTGGAGGCGATAATTTGATACCGCCTTCTCCGGCAACCTACCAACGCTGCTCACTGGCTAGCGTGACGTCCCATTCTGTCGAGAGTATACTAGTCTTTTTGTTAGCCAGACGGACAACTTCTCCTTGATTCAAAGAAGACAGCATTCCGCGTCAGATATGCGATGTCCTCAGCCCAGCTTTCTGCCACATACTCATGAATCGCTGTTGTTATTCGTAATCGCCAGCGTGGCTTACAAACAGAGCTACGTTGCGACACCAGGTCCGCCGATCATCGCTAGGCATAAGCTTCTGCTGGTGCACACAGCACGAAGCATATTCGCACCATTGATGTTCTGATTTAAGCCATCAATAAAATTCTTGTGTTTGGAAGAAAAACTGTGCCTAAAGTTTCTTTACTCTGAATACAAAAAGAGCTAATAATCCCGACAAGGGTTACTTCCGCTAGGGGAGTCGAATATTCGAGTAGTGGCGTATGACGGGAGGAATGAAGAAATGAACGTCTGCTCTGGCATGCGTCCAACGTGACGTCTGCAAATTTTACTTTATGAATGCTTCCCTACTGAAAAAATGGTATGAAAAATTGTAATCTCACATTTTCTCACACAATCTCACTCAACTCATACAACAAATCCCTTATAAGTCGTATATAATTGAATAAGGTCTCATAGTTTCTTGTACATTATCATAAATTATGTACGACATTTTAATATCATGATGTCCACTATATGAGTGCCTGTGCGATTAGATGAGATTTTATGATGTTATTTTCTGGTAGAACTTTTGGTTTTTCAGTAGGGTTGCCCCTATTCTCTGCATATTCGGCAAATATCAAGCTATGGGATCTGCACAGACGCGTCGTATTTTGTTATAAATGGGTGGTCTGCGCTGACCGTAGGCCTAGTTATTATCATCACTGTATACTTCTGAAACACTATTTCTAGTGATGGGAGGTTGTGCCATGAGGTGAGGCTTTAAAGAGTGTTACCTCCCTTACGCACAATAACCTTGAAATGGCAGCAGTATTCATGATCTGGCAAAGTATCCGAGTCAAGTGAGTATAACAATATATGAAGACAATTTGGTTTATCAACTCTGATTAGCCTTCTGACTGCTCGAGTGTCGCTAACAATTAACCATAGGGGACCCTTCTTAAGGAAGCTTCAACGAACAAAGCGACAGAGCACTGCTGTAAGATTTTCGTTTCCAAGCCCAAACCCTGACAATTCCCTCCAGCAGTGGGCATGTGCCACGTCCTGTGAGGCAAGACGAAGAACGATGCCACAGTCCGTCAGAGTTTGAGCTGTATGTGCGAGGTCGCAGCGCGAGGAGACAGCAAAGGAGTTGCAACTGTGTCAGGCGGTTGTGATCAACTCGCACCGTCAAGCACTTGCTGCACCAAGCTGACTGCACGTAGCTGTTCGAGCACGAGGCCATGTCTGTAGATGCCCGCTAGGAGGTGCTGTGCTGTCCTGCATTAGGAGTCGCAGGACAACCTTATTTTTGCGCCGGAGTCTCGCACTGTTAATTTTCACAGTTTTCATTGCAAGGTTGTGCCTTTGGACCTCAAGTCCCTCCAAATTTGTCCTCGTCAGAATATAACCAAATTCAATGTCTGGCCTATCGAGTACGGCTAGTTCAGGAGCGATCCCCAAACTTAGCGGGCCACCTCCAAACTTTGGCTTACCTGGAGCCATGAAATATGACTTAGAATATGACTAAAATATGTGTCTAACTTAATTAATGTATGGTGAAATTAATGGGGACTTGAGCCTTTCCCAAAACTTAGCCCCCTTATACCCGTGAAATTTGACTTCGGCCAATATTGACTGCAATTGCCGTCTAGCTTAATTTGACTGTGGGCTACTCAATGATGACTTCCAAATTTGCTAGGCCATCCTAGAAAGGCCATCCTTGACCCCCAAAGTTTAACTTTGGTCGACATTGACCATAGCAGCAGCAACTATGGAAAAGTACAGATCAACAAAGCACAGAACTCATAACAGAACTAGGCACGAAACTGGCAATGAATTCGCATTTCGGTACATAAGCAGCTTACGTATAACACTTAAATGTTCCTTGGGCACATAAGCATTTTCGTGAATGAGCACTGTGGCCTGTAGCCTTAGTTTGTCACGTGTTCGATGGTGTGAGATTTGCCACACTATCTACTAACATTAGCGATTAGCCTTGGTAGTTTGATAGATCCTAACTTCAGTACGAGGTTACCGTCAAAAGGCGCCTGAGGAAACATTATTCACGGGAACTCGTGCCTTCGCCTGTTTATTCACATGAACCTTTTTTAAGCAGAAAGCTGCACTATACCTTGCTTCGACAATCTCATCGGGTGTGATAATTTGACCTTCATTCCCAGGGGCGCTGAAGGTGTGTCGTGGCATCATACACATGAAGCGCTAGAACTGCTTCTGCTGCGCCGAACTCCGCCTCGCCGACCATGTCCATGAGACGAACCACATGATTCGCTGCTGGCTTGAAAAGAGAGGGGGCGTGTCGGTTATGCACCTCGCCATGGAGGACAGTTTTACACGGCTATATTTGGCGGCCCAGTGAGCGGTTAGCTTGTTGCGTAGGCTGCTTGAGATCACCTTGCAGATGTGACTCACCGAGCTGCTTCTGCAGAAACCACCGTGGGATATCTGTCCTAAGCCAAGTAAGACACAGCGAAATGACGCACTGTCTAAATATTTTAGGCTGATCACTTTACAGATACTACTGTTGCAATTTGGCCTATTCAGGGTGTCTGTAGCTGTAAGAGCGCATCTCCAGTGGTTGCGCAAAAGTACTGAGACTTGAGCCTACTAGCATTTTAAACACTTAGTTTTCTAGCCCTTAATGATAGAATAATAAAAAATCCTTTGAACCTGGTTGTTTTCAAGTCGACATTACCTTCCGTTAGCTCCCGTGCGCTCCAAAAGCAGTTTTCCTTTGGCATCAACGATTTGGTTCGTACGTGAGATTTTGAAAAGAGAGTAAGTCCGCCATCTTATTCTTTTCACTGATGGTTCTGTGGGCAAGGGTAGAGAAGCCAGCAGAGCGCGTTTTCACATTCCCTTGAAAAATTCATGGTTTCTACGCTTTACTGAAGTCGTGTCTTTAAAACGGCCGAAGGTGTTGCCATTAAGGCGGCTTTACGGACGATAAAGTCACATCCGGCTCAAACTGTTGTGATTTTGACGGGTTTCAAATATTCCCTTCAAAGGTGAGAGCGTGAGTTTTGCATAACTGACGTGACCCTCACCTTTCTGTACTTGGCGCATACTCTGCAGAGCAGAGGCTTTTCAAAACGTTCCCAATGTGTGCCCTAGCACTTGGATGTCATAGGCATCGAGGTGGCAACAACCTAGCCCGTGAAGAGCTCTCAGGACGTCCATCAAGAAGGGTTCCTCAAGACACTAAATTGTTATTCAGAGAAACAGCCTTTGCAGATTTTCATTATTTTGGAGTGCACTCTACAAGGCATGCGTTACCAAATAAATAAAATGTTCCAATGCGACTTAAATATATGAAATTAATACGGGCTCTGATCATAACCATCCATCAGCTGTGTTCCACATGTACTGTGGGCGAGGGTATACAACATTGAAAAATGTGCTTTCGAGGGCATACTCTCACGAAAACAGGAGTCCACCATAGTTCACTTCAGGACATGGTCTGTCTGTGCAAAAATCGGTCTTGTAGAAAGGATTTCGCATGCCTTTTAGTTTTCCCGCACGACTCAGTTCTGGACTCCATGCGTGACTATTACATGCGACTTTGTGTAGGTGCCTGACTTTTTGACCCTGATTACTAGTTAAATGGTGTTAGGATGGAACAATCACTTGCAGAACCCGCCAGGTTAACCCCATCTGCAGTCAACAATAGCCCCAACGTCGAAAGCTCCTTGGCACTTGGCTACGATTGGTTACGTTTCACAATGTGCAGCCGAGTGTGACAGAGCTTTCGCTCTGCCTTATGTGGTTCAGAAAAGTTAAACTACAGTGACCTTGGCTTTGTTCCTGATTAGTGTTGAAAGTATTATGAACTATGCTCTGTATTCTCCCTTCTCGCTGTGTGCCTCAATTTGATACTTATACAACACCTCTCTTCTTCAACAACGGATTCGGTTAATCCCTAATGATGACTCGCGCAATGTATGAATTGTCTTTAACCTTTTCATTTACATCAATGTTTGAACGACAAGAAATAATTGCTGACAACCTAAAGAGAACACTCGGAGTTCCGCATGCTGCCTCGGGCAATTAGACAAGTCTTGAGTCACTGTATGAACCTCGAATCTTCGTAAATATATAATGGTTATGAATGCAGCATAGATACTTCGGAGAATGAGTGCAGGGCGTGGAGTTGCACAGTCTTTCCAAAAATGGTCTGAGTCCCTTATTTGGCATTGAACATTCCTAGAGTCATAACTTGTCTATATCGGAATCGAATCCAGCGTTAAATACACTTTGGCGAAATGGGTGTCCTGGCTGTACGCTAAACACGACTCGCTTTCTCTATATTCGAAGTAATTCTTTAACGAACATACATTTTGAAATATAATATGCCATCACCACCTCGTTTCACCCGTGTTTCTTAGTACAAAAAGGAGCTAATGAAGCTGAGTTTCACATTTCATTTTTGAATACATTCCTGACTATCTGTGCTGGAATTGGGGCGACTATATGGAAAATAAACTCTTCTGAATATCCTCTTGTTACCTTGACAGATTTGAAATCTTTCCTTGAAGGTAAGTGCATTTCCGCCTGATATATTCCCTTTAGTCATTTGTGCTTGATGAATAAAGCGACAGCGCATCAGTGGTTTCTGTGTGCGTTTTCAGTCGGTACCATCAAACATACTTATTTTAGGTGACGCAGTTGCAGACAGTTTTGTCCACAAATTGCTGTACGAGAATCGATAAAGAAACGTGCCTTTAGGTGTAGAGAGGTGCTTCATATAAGCCGCATTCCTGCATTGCAGACTCGTTCGGGTCCTCGCAATCTTCTGTGTATGCCTGACGGCGTATTACATCAAAGCCGACTACTGGGCCCAAGGACGCGGTATTGAATCCCGGCCTCGGCGGCCGCTTTTCGATGGATTCGAAAAGCTAGGTGCCCGCGTGCTCTGCGATATCAGTGCACGTTAAAGAACCCCAGGTGATCGAAATTTCCGGAGTCCTCCACTGCGGCATCTCTCATAGCCTGAGTTGCTTTGGGACGTTAAACCCCAAAACCAAACCAAACCATCACTACACAATACGAGGAAGATGTCAGGTTTTACCCCGGCGTGGACGCATCAGACGGGCCTAATATCATCTATCGTGTGTTTTCATTTGACAGTTATGGGGGCTTTGAACTTTATCTTTACTTTTTCTGTGCAGTGAATAAACAGCTGTCCTCGCTCCTGTATACATCACACGAGAGCTATACGGTTCTGTTGTTCTGTAAGCGTGCAGAAACTAGGCATACAGAAAGGAGGAGGAGCATTTGGCAAATATTCTGGATTGCTCTGGCTGATCATGGGAAAGGAGATATAAATATGCTATTTCGCTGATCTGGCCTTGAAATTGCTGATTTTAATTAGCACTCTTTCATGTCGCGGCGAAAGCGTAATTGAATACGGAATAATTATCAGGGGTTGCGACCGCTACAAGATCTTAGTAAAACCTTGCGAAAATGAATTAGAAACCTGCAGCTTAGATTTGCCATTTAACAGCAGTTTGATTCACTTCAGGCGACACGGCGACACAACTTCATGTCATGGCTTTACTTCTGTGAGGTCGAGTTTAAATTTCCTTTAATGGGAAATCACTACTTCGCACAGGTCAGCTCAATCAAAATGTTGCTTGCAGCTACTGAGAACATTCTTCTGCTCGGCATCTGCTGAGCCAGCGTGTTAGCTTCCAACGCACTCTCCAGGTCTGCTTTGCACTTCGGCGTTTCCAACATAGAGTTTCTTACTCTTACCTAGAGGGAAAGGTTTGCAGCCATCTATGGCAGTTTACATGGAGTTTCCAGACGACCGGTTCAGCCACCATGGGCGCGCAAAGCATCATGGGCCGGAGAGCTACCGAGTGCAGAACTACAACTTTTAGCCGAAACTAATTCAAAGATAAACTTTGTTCTACCGTAAATAATGTCCTATCATTCAACATTGTGACTATAAATTTTAAAAAGGCAGAGAAACGGCACGTCAGTGCGAGATTTATCCAATATAAGCGATGGATCTTACTCCTATTGGCGTAGTTTTGAGCAGCACAAATACCAATATTTTGCACTTAATAGGCACACTTTGAAAAGAAACGTTTTGGAAATATTTATAGTTGTGCATTACTTTAAAAAGTTTTTAGTGGCATTTCGGGAAACAGAAACCATAGTAGCGACGTCCGCTTTTGCACCTTCGCTACTATGGCTTTTGCAGTCTATGTATGCACCTCGAGATGATGATGATGATGATGATAATAATAATGATGATGAAAAAGAAATAATATAGTAACTCCACTCTATGTATCCGGGAAAAACCGACTGTTCCGCAACAAGTAGCACACCGGCCCATGACTCGTAGCGCGCCCATGGTGGCTGAAGTGCAGCGCCCTCAGCTTTCCCTCTAGTTAGTGTAAGAAACTCTATGATTTCCAACAGTCCTACTCGGGTTAAATTTCAGTGGATTTCCGAATTTAGAATTTCCGAATTTCAGTGGATGTCCCGCAAAGCGGAAACGATTCCGTCTTCGAGTGGCATATTTCGCGGTGACTTGATGCTCCGAACTCTTTCCGTGTGAACTGAAAGCTTGTTCATAATATTGTAGTAATCATCGCCGTATAATGGAAATCCA
Organism: Amblyomma maculatum; assembly: GCF_055883805.1. Classification (NCBI taxonomy): domain Eukaryota; kingdom Metazoa; phylum Arthropoda; class Arachnida; order Ixodida; family Ixodidae; genus Amblyomma; species Amblyomma maculatum. Next base: position 94,398,834 of record NC_139348.1, read on the forward strand.
AAATCATGGGAATGTTACATTTTTGCACTTCTCAGCTGCGATAAGCGAAGATAACCATAAACGTGCTTATTCGATTGTTTTTGGTGTGCCAATTTGAATCTCCTCGTAGCACATGGCCGTTTTTACGTAATGTAGTTGACGCCCAGCTTGGTTGCCGTTGTGTTATTACACTCGATTTTTTTACACGTAATACCACAGTCTCACCTATGGTAGTAGTCTCATAATTTTATGAATGAGAGCATTCTATATAGCTTTAGAAATTGAAAAAAAAAAATAGGGCAAACGTTTGGCTATTTTGGCTAGCCATAGCCATAGAGGTTTGGCTAGCCATAGCCTCTCCCTCCCCTCTACATCGTCCTCATTCCGCTCGCCTACTTATTCTTAAGTTACTCAATCACGTTTGCGTTGATGCTTGTCGAAAACAGCTACAAAACTTTCTGTCGTCACAGCCCAATTTCTGTGCAGTTTTTCACAGTGAACTTGTTACAGCAGAAGTTTTTGAAGTAACATCAAAATTTTGTCCGATTGCCCCACGTCGGCAGTCAGTGTTGTGTACAGTGTGCACGTGCGTGCGTCGTGAGCAGTTGCATGGACGCAGAGCTTTTGCGGAGGCCCGCCCTATGTGCCGAGTGCTCAGTCAACAAAGACATGTGCGGGTCGGCCTCAAGCAAACTAACCTTGAAGTATATATTTCTTTTTATTTTTACTTACCCTTTTCTTTCCCCCTATCGCTCATCTCTTTGATTTCCTCTAACCTTCCTCGCTACCCTGTATTTCCGCCGCCCCAGTTCAGGTTCTTCAGATATCAGATAGCAGATACCGGTGCTGGAAAACATCTTTTTCTTCCTTTTGTATATACAATATATAACCACTACATCAACAACAACAGCAGAAGAGAGCTGCAGGATTAATACAGCATACGGATGCTGTTTCACCCCGCACAAGTTTCATTTTCATTTTCCATAAAGCCTATTCTATCATCATCAGCAATTTCTCTCTTTTCTCTAACAAAGACGCTCACACTCTGTTGTAAATAAACAGTCTACAGGAGCTGTCGTCTGAGCCTGTTCATTCCCTCCATTGGGATACCAGACACCACATAATTTTGGATAAGAAATATTGGGTTGCCCACAGACCATAAAGCTTTGGTAATCGCTTTCGTCAGCTGGCGCAGGACGTGGGCCCCTTTGATTATCCCGATGGTCTGCTCGCTCACTGTACTACAACATTTCAATGCAGCATCGTAAAAGGCTTGGAAATGTCACTGCAGATGTACTTTCACGCCTCCCTAAAAAAGCGCTTCAAATGAACCCGTAGACGAAAAAAATGTGTCTGTCGTGTCATCATCTGTGACATAAGAGCAGCTACAGTTTGCTATTGCTACAGACGAGCTATTGTAATAGGCTGTGAGATACGTCACGAAAGGGCGGCCTCCGAAAACGTCTGTGGCACCTGATGTCCTTCTCTACACTGACGTGCGATGAGAACTGAACCAGGTTAATGGCTGGTTGCTCATAGAAGAAAAGATTCTACGAAAAGATACTACGCTTGCCAGCTTTGCACACGAAAACCACCCTGTGGCCCAGAATGGACAAACAAGTTGAAGTTATAAGCCACTGCCAGTTTTTTCATACAGTCCATAAGCTTGCTTAACCCTGTTTCGTGCCTTTGCAACCTGTGACGATCCCAGGCAAACCGACGCGAAATTTTGCGATGGACTTTGTAAAACCTTTCGAATGGGCACCTTACTACTGTCGATATATAATAACCATTACTGATTACAACTCAAAATAGCCTGAAGTTGCATTCGCACCGACAGTAACGTCGCATACAATTGTAGACTTCCTGCAAGGGATATTCAGCTGCGGGAGTTTTCCGGGAGAAATTGTAACGAACAACAGACCACAGTTCAAATCCCAAATGTTCGAGGTATCCTTGCTCGAGGAACGCATTATTCATCATTTCTTTTCAGCCTACTACTTTCCCGGAAATGGTGCAATAGAAATATTCAACACGGTGCTCAAAGATCAGAGACAAATGGCGAGATTGGAAAAACGTCTTTTGCAAATTTCCTTGGTCGACTACCTTGGAACATATAGGTCGAATCAGGACGCGACGACTGGCGTGTCACCTGTGAAGCTCCTACAATGTCGTTAATCCAAACATGGCTCAGTATTGCTGAAATGCCCTCTGGGAGCGACGTGCACTCTACGGCTGGGCTGAAGTCAGTTCTCGAAAGGTTTCAAGCTAAGCAGTCATACACCCAACTGTATACGGATAGGAGATGCGGTTATAGGGCCCCAACATTTCGAAACGGTGACCTCGTTGAGTATCAGTTCCCACAGCTGCAGGCAAGCCATTGCTCTCATACACTGGTCCAGTTAAAGTAGTCAGAAAGATAGGCCGGAATTTGTCCTAATTGACTGCCGCATCTGGAATGCATCTAAATTAACTCGCGTGCCAAAAAAAACAGCTCTGACTCCTACACCGCCCTGTCAATGTCTCTAAGCAATGAGCAAACTACCTCTGGAGATCTCGCAGAACCAACGCAAGTTCGAACAATGATGTCTGAACCGCATTCTACTTCTCCAATGGTTGAAGCAAGCTCAACTCCTGCGCAAAGCAACGACACGGGAAAACAGCTGCGTCTAAATGCATAAGAGCGTTGCCCACCTGACAGACTTCAATACTGACTTTACTCTTGTGGTTATTGCGCATACTGTGCTTTTAGTGCGTCTCATCTTTTAAAGTGGGATGCGATGTATTCTGCTCAGGTTTCAGTTTCGTTTTCCATATAGCTTGTGCTATCATCAACAGCACTGTTCTGTCTCCTATATGAAGCCCGAACGCGTAACTCTCTGTTGTAAACAAAACCTACCAGCTGCCATCTGCGGCCCCGCCGGGGTGGTGCAGTGTTAAGATGCCCTACTACTGTGCCGGAGTACCCGGGTTCGAGCCCGACCTCGGCGGCTGCGTTTCAATGGAGGCGAAACGAAAAGGCGTCCGTGTGCTGTGCGGTGTCAGCGCACGTTAAAGATCCCCAGGCGGTCGAAATTACTCCGTAGCCCTCCACTACGGCTACTCTTTCTCTCTTTCCACTTTCCCTCCCACCTTCCTCCTTTCCCTTACGGCGCGGTTGCGGTGTCCACAGAAAACAAGTGAGACAGTTACAGCGCCTTCTCCTTCCTATAAATAAATCATAAATCAGCTGCCATCTGCGCCTGTTCGTTCCCTCCGTCCGGATACCGGACACCACAGATACTACAAAAAAACTATACAACAATTGAAATAACTATAGTTCTGCAGAAAATTGTGATGTTACGACAGTAACACCACAATTAACAAGTAACAATTAACAATTATCACATCACAAGTAACACCGCGCCCAAGGATAATCACTTGCAGGTGCGTGTCTCTGAACTGCGCCGCCACCCGACTGTCTGCTTCTGGTATTGTAAAAGCGGACCGTCGGCGCCGGATTTGCGGGACCGTTTTAGCCGGAAGGTCATTCATGGGAACATGCGCAGCGGAACGTGCTGCTGGGTGCTCGCATGTATGGCACCCTTCGTACTGGCCGGTGGGGAGCACCCAAATGACCCTTCGGCCCTTTTTTTTTACACTGCGACTTAGAGCAGTGCGAAAGGAATTTTATCCTGTCTGCAGATGCGTCAAAAGAGCGCCCGAAGAAGCATTCAGGAGTTGACTCGGTTATTGTGCTCAGAGCGGGCAAGCCAGAAGCTCCCCTTTAATACGGCGCCAGACCTGCAGAATGGCGGCTGGTGGATCTTTCTCTTTCCATGTCGTTTCTCGTAGTAGTAAACACGGGTGGCGCGGGGCAATGCACTGTGGAAAGGATTCAGCCAGCAGCGGCAGCGTGGATGAGGCGGCGGTGTGCGGGAGACAAGTGGGAAGAAAGTCTCCTGAGAGGAGAGGGTTCGACACCCTCACTGGGGAAAGAGTGTCGCTGTGCTTTGTTTGTTGTAATTTGTATTGCTAGTGGGGCCGTGGGTTAGAGACTAAGGCCAACCCATGGGGCTGGGCCCATCTAGCATATTTTCTTATTGGACAGTTGATGTGTGTGGCTGGCCTCTGAAAATGACCGCTCCTATTTCTTTGTTTTGTGAAGGTGTAAAATGAGACGTGATCCAAGAGAGTTCAGTGCAGTCTGAGCTGGGACTCCATGCGTAGGCATGTAACGCGGCTGTTCTGCTTAGGCTCTAACTAGTTACGTAGAAGAGTAAAGTAGCGCAGAGTGTTGTTTTTGTAAATTCATTTCATGTTCCAGTTTTACTATATATATATATATATATATATATATATATATATATATATATATATATATATATATATATATATATATATATATGTGTGTGTGTGTCATGCTGTAAATATATGCTCTACCATCATCACCTTCAAGTAAGCCTCCATGGTCTTCTCTACGCCGAACTACACAACAGGAAGGGTTTAAAGAACCTTCCGAAAAAGAACAAACGACATAAAGTCTACTGGCGCAGCTCGACAGGGTTCGGCACGTCTCATCTACAAGGACAAGCATCGCACCGGCAACCACAGGCCCTTCGACACGGAGCAGCGAGGAACCGTCAAGGGACGATTCTACCTCGGCTGCCACCGACGCCGTTGGAGCGGACGCATCATCCGGGCTCTGGGCGGCAGACAACAAAAGATCTGCGCTGGGTGAGTGGGATTTCTTGCGTTTGTTTAAGTTGGCATGGTGGTTGGTTTGTGGCACTTATGGTTGAGACGAGGAGAATGCTAGCCGCTAAACAAAGCGAATCTAATCCTGAGAGTGAATTGAGGTCAAATCCTCAACAGGAGCAGCAATTGCTAGGGGGAGGAGTAGAAATGGTTACTGATCAGAGTGAGGTAGTGACTATGGAGGGTGATTGAAATGTGGTGAACAGGTTACAGGTCGGCGACCAGAGACCAACATTGTCACTAGACGCGACAGGAGCCGAGACAGAGAGGATGGCTATTCGCCTATGGAGTTGGAAATGGAGCTATGAATTCGTGGAATTGAATCTTGAGAGCGACTAGCCTTAAAGCAAATGGAGCTTGGACTGTCAAATGGTCGACTGTCACCGCTTGGGTCGGGACGGAGCGATGAGCGAGGTATAGGCCAAGATTCAATAACACAGTGTGCGAAAGTCATTAAGGGCTATAAAATGCCATGTGATGCTGATGTGCTATTGTGGTTTGAGGAGGTGGAGAAGCTGTTCGCTATATTCAGTGTGCCGTACAGTAGCCGAGTGCGTTTAATTATGCAGGCACTGACAGAGCGAGTCCGGTACTTGCTTCGTAACCTCGACGGAGCGGAATGTACGGACTATGAGGCCGTAAAAGGAGCGGTTCTAAGTGAACTAAAGCTAACCCCCACTGAGTACCTTGAAAGATATGAAAAGGCTGTGAAAAGGAAGGAGGAGACATGGGCTCAGTTTGTATCGCGCGTGAAAACGTACCTAGCATACTACATCCAGGCTAGAGAGGTGGACTCAAAGGAGGCGCTGACCGATCTAATGGCGTCCGATCGCATTAAGGCCGGTCTCAGCACGGAGGGAATTGAATATGTGCTCCTTCGCAAAAGGAGAGAGTTGGCTGAAGCCTAAAGAGCTATCAAAGGATCTACAAATCTTTAAACAGACAAAAGGTAAAGGCCGGGCTACAAAGCAGTTTGCGGTACCAGTACAGCAAGTGAGCCAAAATCAGATTAATGCTGAAAAGCGCACAGTAAAAAGTCACCTATGCCATGGGCAGGGGCACATTGCTAGGAATTGCCCGCAAGCAACGGGAAATGAACCGCGCCCGAAACAAGAAAATGGGCACGGGCAAAGGGTGCAGAAGGTCGCGCTGGTCGATCAGACAGAGGTAAAAGAACCAGTGGTTAACCAAATTACGGGTTTAACTGCTAGAGTTGAAGTGCCGATGCAAAGATCGAAGGCAGCATCATCAAAACTTCAGTTTGTAGACATGGTGTGTGGAGACGTTCGCACAGAGGCAGTTCATGATACGGGTAGTGAAATAACTGTAATACGAGAGAACGGTAATACTACCACAGGAGCTGACGCAACCATCAGGGACAGTGAAGCTAATGTCGGCTTTCGGCAGCTCAATTCAGGCGAAGTTGGCGACGATTCCTATCAAAATATCTAAGCCAGGAACAGTTGCAAATCAAAAAATAGGCATAGTATGTGCCCTCACTGATGAGCTGACCGATGAGGTGAACTGTTTGCTGTCGTTAGAGGACTGACAACTGCTAAATGAGACCAGTGAGGCGGCGTGCACAAATACCCGTGCTGAAGTCGGTGGTCCGCCGGTTGCAGAAGTTGGAAACGCAAAAAATCAGAAATCTGCGGCACTGGTATGCGAAGTAGGCGGGGCAATGAACGTCGGCTATCCACGAGAGGAAGCTGATTCAAGTGAGAAAGAAGATGCAGTTTCGTTGTCTAGCCAGCTTGTAAGGTTTCTAACAGTGCAGGTCGGCAATGAGAGCTCGAGAAATGTATGTGAGAATGTGCCTGGGCATGCTAAAATAGCTGGCCCACTGAAGGCGCTGACAAAGCGAGGAGTTTCCAACTTGACCCGCGGTCGGATTATGCGCAGTGCGCATTAGAACAGCCGAAGGACTCGCTCTGCAGAACTGTGGCGTTGAGCGCTCCGCAACCTCCCTAGCCATACTGGCTGCTCACTTGAGCATCAGCAACGGTTGCTGGGACTTGTTTCGCACACGCGACGGAAAAGTGCGATGAGAGGCCTATAGCGTTCGCAAGTCATCGTTTCGGCGCGGCTCTGGCGAGTTGGTCGACCAGAGAGAGCGAGGCGTTCACTATTTGCGCTCTAGATAAACTCGATCTGTATAGAACTCCTCGGTTACTTTGACTATCTTGTCCATATTAGTGATGACGTTGCCCGCCTTGTCCCTTATCGCATACATCTGGTTTTTGCCTATGCCCAATTTCTTCTTTACCGCTTTAAGGCTTCCCCCGTTCTTTAAAGCATGCTCAATTTTCTCCATGTTATACTTCCTTATATCGGCCACCTTGCGCTTATTGATTAGCTTTGATATCTCGGCCAATTCGATCTGGTCTGTTGGATTGGAAGCTTTCATACTCTGGCGTTTCTAAATCAAATCTTTCGTCTCCTTAGACAGCTTACCGGTATCCTCTCTAACTATCCTACCGCCTACTTCTACCGCGCACTCAGTAATGATATCTCTGAAGTTATTGTTCCTTGCCTCTAGGGTAATGCCGCCATCCTCAGTTAGAGCTGAATACCTATTCTGTAGCGAGATCCTGAACTCTTCTGCCCTCCCCCTCACCGCTAATACGTTGATGGGTTTCTTTCTTACTAATCTGTTGCGTTCCTTCTTCAGATTTAGGCTAATTCGGGACCTCACCATCCTGTGGTCACTACATCGCACTTTCCCGATTACCTCTACATCCTGCACAATGGCGGGGGTTGAACACATTATGAAGTCGATTTCATTTTTAGTCTCTCCGTTAGGACTTTTCCATGTCCATTTCCGGTTCTTCCGTTTGCTGAAGAAGGTATTCATTATTCGTAAGCTATTGCGCTCTGCAAACTCAACTAGTAACTCCCCCCTGCTATTCCTAGAACCAATGCCATAGTCACCTACTGCCTTGTCCCCTGCCTGTTTTTTCCCTACCTTGGCATTGAAGTCGCCCATTAGTACAGTATACTGCGTCTTTACTTTTCGCATTGCCGATTCTACATCTTCATAGAAGCTTTCAACTGCCTGGTCATCATAACTACATGCAGGTGCATAGGCCTGTACAACCTTCAGTTTATACCGCTTATTAAGCCTAATCTATACAGGAGTTCTGTAAAGATCTCTACAGTAGCCAAAGTATTCAGGACCGTAATGAGATTGGCGGTAGGGAAAAACAGTCAGACGTTCCACCAGTGACGAAGGACGAGGTCAAGAAAGCACTAGAAACTATGAAAAGGGGGAAATCAGCTGGAGAGGATCAGATAACTACAGGTTTGCTTAAGGACGGGGGGGATATCGTGCTAGAAAAACTGGCCACCATGTATACGCAGTGCCTGGTGTCATCGACGGTACCGGAACCATGGAAGAATGCAAACATTATCCTCATTCACAAGAAAGGGGACTCTAAGGACCTTAAAAATTACAGACCAATCAGCTTACTGTCTGTTACGTATAAGGTATTTACTAAGGTAATCGCTAATAGAATCAGGACAACCTTAGACTGCAATCAAGCAAAGGATCTAGCAGGGTTTCGGAAACGGTACTCTACTATCGATCATATCCATACCATCAATCAGGTGATAGAAAAATGCTCGGAATATAACCAGCCCCTATACATAGCATTCATTGATTACGAAAAAGCATTTGACTCAGTTGAGACCTCGGCCGTGATGCAGGCATTGCGAAATCAGGGGTAGACGAGCCGTACGTGAAAGTGCTGGAAGATATATATAGTGGCTGCACAGCAACCATAGTTCTGCATAAGGAAAGCAACAAATTCCCATAAAGAAAGGTGTTAGGCAAGGAGACACAATCTCCCCAGTACTATTCACAGCTTGTTTAGAGGAAGTATTCAGAGACTTGGAATGGGAGCAGTTAGGGATAAGGGTAGATGGAGAATACCTCATTAATCTGCGATTTGCTGATGACATTGCCTTGCTAAGCAACTCGGGGGATGAACTGCAAATAATGATTGATGACCTAGACAGGAAAAGTAGAAAGGTAGGCTTGAAAATCAATATGCAGAAGACTAAGGTAATGTTCAACAGCCTCGGGAAGGAACAGCAGTTTACATTAGGTAGCGAAATATTGGAAGTAGTAGGCGAATATGTCTATTTAGGACAGGTAGTAACCCCAGATCCGGACCATGAAAAGGAAATAACAAGAAGAATAAGATTGGGATGGAGCGCATTTGGCAAGCACTCGCAGATTATGACTAGCAGCTTACCGGTATCGCTCAAGAGAAAAGTATACAACAGTTGCATCTTGCCTGTACTCACCTATGGGGCTGAAACGTGGAGGCTAACCAAGAGAGTTCTACTTAAGCTGAGGACAACCCAGAGGGCTATGGAACGAAAAATGGTAGGGATAACATTAAGAGATAGAAAGCGTGCAGAGTGGGTCAGGGAAATAACTCAAGTTACCGACATTCTAGTGGAAATTAAGAAGAAGAAATGGACATGGGCAGGACGTGTAGTGCGAAGAGAGGATAGCCGATGGTCGCTGAGGGTAACAAACTGGATTCCAAGGGAAGGAAAGCGTAGCAGGGGGCGGCAGAAAGTTAGGTGGGCGGTTGAGATTAAGAAGTTCGCAGGGGTCAAGTGGATGCAGCTAGCACAGAACCGGGTTAAGTGGAGAAATGTGGGAGAGGCCTTCGCCCTGCAGTGGGTATAATCAGGCTGATGATGATGGAACTCGATCACGGGCTCTTTGGCGCTGAAGACAATGTCTTCTCTGACAACCGCCTGATTACGTGCACTCCACTCGGGGCTAAATTAGATACGTGGGCGCTGGCACTCCAGCGTTTGCAACATAACGGTGAAACACAGAAAAGGCATCGGGAATGGAAATGCAGATGCGCTATCCATGGGTCCTAAGATTGACCTGAGACTCAGAACTAGCGATGCCACCATGCCAACCTAGACAAGCGTGAACGTTCCTACTCAGCCGACGCTGGGTGCGGTGGGCTGTGTATGTGATATATCGGACACTTGGAAGAGATTTCTCGCTGATATTCAGCTAGTGTCGTCAGTGTTGTGTGCGCGGACATGCGAGCCGCGATGAACAATATGACTTTGTGTGTACGCCGGTGTACATGAATGTGGACTCCCTGCAAAGTGATATTGCTGACTGCTTAGCAGACCTGGACAACAGCATGCACCAATGTTGTGTTTTGTGATTTGCTTACTTCGTTGTATATGTTTTTCTCTGAGTGTCGCGGTGACGTGTAGATATTGGCGCTCCAACAGGAATGACATTGCTGCCGTGAAGGTAGTGCGGCCCTTGTGAAGAGTTAGTATGAACGAGCTGATAGCAAGCTCGGTTATACTCTTAGAAGGGGCGTGTAGGGCCGCGCCCAAGGATAACCACTTGCAGTTGCGCGTCTCTGCACGGCGGCGCCACCCGACTGTCTGCTTCTGGTATTGTAAAAGCGATTCCCCTACTACAAGCGCACCGCGGGTGGGGAGAGCTGACCGGACCATCGGCGCCGGATTTGTGGGACCGTTTTACCCGGAAGGTCATTCATGGGAACATGCGTAGCGGAACGTGCTGCTGGGTGCTCGCATGTATGGCATCCTTCGTACTGGTTGGTAGCGAGCACCCAAATGACCCTTCGGCATTTTTTTTTACACTGCGACTTTGAGCAGTGCGAAAGGAATTTTATCCTGTCTGCAGTTGCGACAAAAGGGCGCCCGAAGAAGCATTCAGGAGTTGACTCGGGTATTGTGCTCAGAGCGGGCAAGCCAGAAGCTCCCCTTTAATCCGTCGCCAGACCTGCAGAATGTCGGCTCGCTCGTAGTAGTAAACACGGGTGGCGCGGGGCAATGCACTGTGGAAAGGATTCAGCCAGCATCGGCAGCGTGGATGAGGCGGCTGTGTGCGGGAGACAAGTGGGAAGAAAGTCTTCTGAGAGGAGAGGGTTCGGCACGCTCACTTGGGAAAGAGTTTCGCTGTGCTTTCTTTGTTGTAATTTGTATTGCTAGTGGGGCTATGGGTTAGAGGCTAAGGCCAACTCATGGGGCTGGGCCCATCTAGGATATTTTCTTATTGGACAGTTGATGTGTGTGGCTGGCCTCTGAAAATGACCGCCCCTACTTCTTTGTTTTGTGAAGGTGTAAAATTAGACGTGATCCAAGAGAGTTCAGTCCAGTCTGAGCTGGGACTCCATGCGTAGGCATGTAACGCGGCTGTTCTGCTTAGGCTCTAGCCAGTTAGGTCGAAGAGTAAAGTAGCGCAGAGTGTTGTTTTTGTAAATTCATTTCATGTTCCGGTGTTACTCTGTATATATATATATATATATATATATATATATATATATATATATATATATATATATATATATATATATATATATGTCATGCTGTAAACATATGCTCTACCATCATCACCTTCAAATACGCCTCCTGGGCACCTATACGCCGAACTACATAAGAGGAAGCGTTCTTTAGAACCTTCCGAAAAGGAACGAACGACATAATTTCTACTCCTACAGTAAACAATTATCGCAGTTGGTGGTTAGTCGCAATGAGGAGTTTGAAGCTGGTGACAAGGCGAAGCCGTACCAGTTATTGAAGTTAATAAAACTCATTTTAGAAAGCACTGCAGCACGAGCATTTCGACGTATGTTTAGTGCGAAATCAAAACTAAGCGCAAGACGCGCAGGATGATATTGTAGCGTGTGCAACTGCAGCCGCTAGGCGGCTGCTCATCGAGAGTCTTGTGCGCGGACTCGAAGAGGTGGCCCCGTGGCGTTCGATGAGAAGAAGCTGAAGTTCGCTGCTGTCTCTCGGTGCTCAGGACCTGCTCTCCTACGCCTGCTACATCAACCCCCCATTAAAACCCAACCTTCTGGTTACGGACCTACGGCTACGTGACAATGTATGCAAAGTCGACGTCCAATAATGGCGTGTGCCCTAGCTGCGACACTCGATACAAACTGCAGCTGGTGTTGCGCCACATGATATGCACTCTTTTGCCTCGCAGAGTAGTGCAAGGGAAAGGGCAGTCATCCGACACGTCTAGGAGACCATGTTGCGTGTTGCTGTCTACGTTTCTCGAGTAACGGGATTCCTTATACCGAGAGTGCCCCCGCATTATTAGGTCTCGACGCGATCGGCACGCGCTGAATGGTTGGATTGATGATAAGAGTGTCTTCTTCGAAGCGGGGTGGTGATAGTATCCACCAAGTTCAACTTTTTGTATTTATGCTTTTTAACCGAGGCGATGCTTGAACTTTAACAACTTTACTTTTCGACACCGGTTATCTTTAAATACATTATTTAATTTCGATTTTGCTTACATGCGTCCCATCCTGCTATTTATCCGCTCGGCTAGAGTGACTATGTCCGCATGGACATCAAAATGGACGCTGCTCACTGCAGTATAAGATGTTCAATTGTTATTGGGCACCTGCAGCACGTAGCACAAGTTTCATCTTCTTGACTGAACTTTCTTCTTTAACTTCGGGTTCTAAGACACCGGGCTCTAGCTTCGAAGTGAAGGCCGCTGCCTCTTGAGTTGTCACAGAAGGTTTCCTTCTTGATCCGAGGTTTGAAATTTCCTGTATATATCGGGAGCCAGCTTTTTTATTTATATTCCTGTATATTGTTTATCTTTCGTTTAATCATCATAATCATCATTTATTATTCCCTTAAAGATCCCTATCAGGGACATTACATAAGGGGGGGGGGGGGAGACAAGGGTGAGAAAGGGTCATACATTAGCATTAAAACAAAGGGAAAGTATACAAAAGTGCATAACATTGACAAATTTGGAAACAAAAAACGTTAAGGGAAGACGAAAGGTCGGGCAACCGATACAGTGTACACAAAATACAGATAAGCATGTAGCAAGGCATAACAAAATAATGATATGTAGTAAAATTAACTATAGTAAACAATAGTGGCAAAAAGATGATATACAGAAAATTAGACGTTGACCCAACAGTGCACGCAAATCGGATTGCTAATAATGGACCGCAAGAAAAACTGTCCATGGCAGGTCGAAATGATCAGTAACTGCCTAAATTTGGAGGGATTAGACTCGGTAACGATGCTTTCGGGAAGTATGTTTCATTCCTCTGTGGTAATGTGGAGGAAGGATTGGTTGAAGGCGTTTGTTCAACCATGCAAACGTTGTATGCTACGGGTGTTAAATAAACGGCGAGATGAGCGGAAAGGAGCACGTAATGGGTTTTCTCGGAGTGCAGGAAAGTTGAAATATAATGTATGTAAAAGACAAATGATCGCAAGTTTCCGACAAAGCGCTAAGGGCTGAAGGCCGAGAGATGATTTCAAGTCAGCAACGCTGTGTCGAGCTGAATACTGGGAAGTTATGAAGCGTGCTGCACGATTCTGGATGGCTTCGAGCGTCTGGATCAAGTAGGCCTGGTGGGGGTTCCATATTGCTGAGTCATATTCTTTATTTGTCTTTTTTGACACTGTGAGTCAATGCCCTTTCGGCAGAAGTATTTAAATACTTTAGTTGTCCATACCTATTGCCCATTTTCCTGAGGCGTTCTTCGTACAATGTTTTGCTGTGAGCCTCTTGTGCCTCGAAATAAACCCAGCTTATGTCTCCCTGTAATGGTTCCTTTGTAGTTTTGCCCTGTTCTCAAAGTGCTAACCTTCCCAAAGACCTGCAGTTTATTTCAACCCCCGACTGGACGCCTGCCCTTAAGCACAAAGCCGCATTCCCGAATGGAAGCCCTGATGCCGTTATTTCTTTCCAAATACCCTTAAATGCTTCACATCTATTGCACTCCCATATTGCTCTGCGTTTCAATATCCGGCATCATTTTTCCCTTCTCCCTGATGACATGTTCATGCTTTTCCAAGTATAGTGTCCTTCGTTTATCCATACACCGAGATATTTATGGTCTTTCATGTTTTAGTGTCTCACTCCATTGCAATGTACGTTTTTCATCAGTTACATCATTCATTACCATTACACCCGACCTAATTGCGTTCATGGTAAAGTCGACTGCATCGCCCTCGTTTTTTTTTTTCTTTATCGACGAATTTATAAGCAGATTTTACACAGAAAGAATATTACTTCACGAACACACAACGTGGGTTAAAACCACACGATTTCGGGCTGCGTGATCCATTACAAATCAGGCATGTGCAGCAACACTTCCATTCTCGGAAGCCACTCAGGCACTTCATCTTGTGTCTTGAGAACTTCAATAACACTCGCAACGGCTTCGCTAAAATACTGCCGTATTTTCCTCGCATCAACGCCTGCATTCCTGAAAGCCATTTTGGATCGCCAGATACTGTGCAGGCCCAATAACATGATCACGTCCAGCGGTAGGCCATTATCATCTTCAATTGGTAAAAACCAAATTCCGAATCTCCACATTAACCAATGCATGTAAATATACTGCCTGTTGGCTAATAGAGCTACCACATTTCTAAACCTCTTTGTTTCCCGTTTCGGCTTATCACCATTCTTCACCGAAAAAGAAAGAAAAAAAGAAGTTTGTGGTAGTGCCGTACACTCATGGTGTAGCACATGGGTTAGAGAATGTTGCAGAAAGATACAACATTGACGTTGTGTTTTCAGCACCAAGCAAACATCACCGCGTGTGCAGGCTAGTGGAGGTAAAAGCGGAGGGAACAATCACAAAAAAGAAAACGATGCGTGGTTGCCAGATTAACCATCAGAGTCGCCTTGTACCATGCAGTGCTGGGGTGGTGTAGAGGATACCTTGTAATTGCGGAGCGGTTTAAGACCAGACGAGGCGATGAATAAATGTTCGTATCAGTGAAAATTACAACTGCCATTCCAATGATTATTTATGCAATCTTGCCCGCCATTGGAAGAAAGGTACATTCACTCTTTTCTCTAACACCGTCACCCTCTCCAAACCTAAAAATAAGTTAGCACGTGAAATTATAGAGGCATTTCATACCCATGATAACTATGGCGGTGGCATCAGCGCTCCTTCTATCGCTCTCAATGATAAAGAGTTCTCTTATTAATCCCGAAAGGCATCTAACTGTCTCACGTGCATGCGCCATGGTGATGATTGTGCGTCTTGTCATTATCATGTTTGATTAGTAGTTTTTGTTGTCTTCCTTTGCTTTTGGTGATTTCCTGGATAGGCAAGCATTTGGGGAATGATTCTTTCGAATAAATATTCAGTTGCGAGTCAGCGCTTGCGTTGTGTCTTTCTTCGTTCGTCTCGTTTTCCCGCGCTGTTTTCACTACAAATCAGTACCAACGCGGCCAAATCGCACCCTTAATTAAATAATGAAACTAAAAGATGGGCTATGGGCTATGGTAGCAACAGGGGCTATGGTAGCAACAGCGAGAAAGATGAACGCAAAGTAGCAAAACACCATGTTAGTGTGCGCCGCGCGTGCAGTTTGGTATCCGGTACGCGTATTTGGGTTTGCTCGGTACGGTGGCTCAGCAAGGGACAAAACGACAGAAGAGACGAAGAAAGCGGGCTGTTCCGACTAGCTTCTACCGCCCCCAGGAGCCGAGCAGCCTAGCGATTAGCGGCGCATGCTTTTTCAATGGGCGTCATGCTGGACGCGGCACTAGCTTGAGAAAGCCTATACTACTACTACTGTTGCTACTACTACTATTATAATTATTATTATTATTATTATTATTATTATTATTATTATTATTATTATTATTATTATTATTATTATTAGTAGTAGTAGTAGTAGTAGTAGTAGTAGTAGTAGTAGTAGTAGTAGTAGTAGTAGTAGTAATAGTAGTAGTAGCAGTAGTAGTAGTAGTATAGAGGAAGACTCGTTTCACGAAGTTGGCAGTGAATTGTCTATGTAACGGGCGAATTGTCTGGCTAAATATCTTCACAGTTTTAATTATTAATAATAATAGTAATTGATTCACAGGAAGGGAAAGGCGCAGTATGTGTCACACTTGTGTCTGTGGACACCTGAACCGCGCCCTAAGAGAAGGGATGAAGGTGGGAGTTAACGTGGAAAGGGAGAAAGAGGAGCCAAAGTGGAGGGCTACGGAGTAGTTGAGGTGTCCACAGACACAAGTCTGACAGATACTGCGCCTTTCCCTTCCTGTGAATTAATTATTATTATTATTATTATTATTATTATTATTATTATTATTATTATTATTATTATTATTATTATTATTATTATTATTATTATTATTATTATTATTATTATTATTATTATTAAAACTGTGAAGATAATATTTAGCCAGTTAATTCGACCGTTACCTACAGACAATTTATTGCCAACTTCGTAAAACGAGTCTTCCTCTATACTACTACTACTACTAATAATAATAATATTAATAATAATCATTAGCAGAGAAGTATTACTTTGTGTATTATTATTATCAGTATTTTGTAGTAGTAGAAGTAACAGCATTGTAGGCTCTGTCAAGCTAGTGCCGCGTCTAACATGACGCCCATTGAAAAAGCATGCGCCGCTAATTGCTAGGCTGCTCGGCTCCTGGGAGCGGTAGATGCTAGTCGGAACAGCCCTCTTTCTTCGTCTCTTCTGTCGCTTTGTCCCTTGCGGAGCCACCGTACCGAGCAAACCCAAATACGCATCCGGGACCCTTAGTAAATTGAGTGTAATGGTTTGGCTTTTGGTTTGGTATTTAAGGTTTAACTTCCCAAATAAAACGAAACATTACATTTAGTTTTCTAAGATGATTTAGGGAAGAAAGAAATGTAATGCGATCTTTTGAAAATTGCCACCTTTCTCCTATCCCGCATCATCTCACGCCCTTCCATTGACCGAAAGCCGATCTCGCGCGATTTTGACTACATGTTTGGTGGCCACGTCCGCGCCTTAGAAAAGAAAGACCTAACCCTGTCCTCTTAATATTCAGCGCGTGTGTTGTTCGCTTATTCAGTCCTTGCTCCTAACGCTGCTCTATTTCTAAGCATTTGGGCCTTCTCCGTCCAATAATGTGCACTTTGGCTATGCATATAAAGCATAAAGTAACTTTTGGGTAGGGGTCTATAAGCAACGCATAAGACAGGCGCAACACCATTATCGGCAAACTTTCTTGTATTAGAATTGCTGATTCAGTATTTTCAATCGACTTAGCCCATGATCGATCCACTGTGCGTTATTATGCTGCACCAAATAACGCGCGCCATCTCTCCAGTCCCGGTTGTCATAACTACGTCATGCACCGCAGAAAACGCGCATCTTCATAGCTGCGAAGGGTCACCGGTTACGGTGAAGGATTAGACGTAGTTTAGCCTTCTTTCTGCTCTTGCCTCTGTACCTTCCAGACCGGGGGTATGATAATCAATGGTCCTTGCTCGAGTGAACGTTTCTCTGCAAATCAAGTAAAATTAGAAAATAATTTTCTACTGATAATTTTTTGTTAAGCAGCGACGCACACTACTTTTGTTTTGCTTCTAACCTTGTTTCCTCTACATGCGTCACACTCGTGCAGCCAATAAAGAAGCTCTTTCCCGGCTCGATGGAATAATTTACCTCAAAGTGCAGCCGTCATGGAATATTGCTGCATTAAAATTGCTGATTCGCTCGGTTTCGTCAAGCCAACACATGATCGATTTTTTCGAGCTGAGAAGATTCACTGAATAGAGCAGTCAATGTTTACGCTTTCATCACCGTATTCTTTCTAGGGTGCATCACTTTCTAGAGTGCATATTTTGTTAGCGGAAAGGGCCGCACATTATTGCGTATCAAGGGCCACACGAAAGCACTTGACATCATCGACGCTCGCCGTTCTCCCATTTCGTAATTCTGCCAGCAAAGAAAACGTCACAGCCGTGCTCGTCGGTCGTGTGCATTTGGTCGGAAATCGTGCAAAATATAGAAAATTGTGATTTGCAGACCGCCCTTTTTAATCAAAAAACGATGCTTTCTAACGGCACTCGCCTTCAATTCATTTTCACTCTTCTAGCAGTAAGATCCAGCAGCCTGTCCACTACCTCTGCCTCGTTTCGGTGGAGAGAATCTCTCCGTGCATCTAACAGCATTGAGTACTGGGTATCACCTCGCGATGCCGTAATATTTCTCACGTGCTCTAACTGCCATAAAATCCTGCACTATCCAGTATTGAAAGTTCTTCCAACCACGAGAACGTTTTGGACCTCTCCAAGCCCCAGACTGTACCGAGAGCTGAAGGAGAACACACATAAGAACGTAAGGAGTGTGGTTCTTCTGCTGAGCTCCCCCGATGAGCAGGAGCTGTGTGCAAAACGCGTCCAGAAGAACCGCTTTTGGCAATATCTTACAGATTGGATTGTCTTGCCTGCTTATGGCGGCAAGTCGACATCCACAGTACGAAGGTCATTTTCAAACCACGGGACTTCCGCTCAGTCATCAAAACAAAAATATGTCCTGCTGTCGCTGGTCGGAGCGACCGCCTTGACCATGAAGTACGGCTTCCCGGACAACGGTCAGTACGATTCATTCTCGTCGTTGTCCGGGCAGCAGATCTTTGTTGCCTGCACTCCCCAACGATTGCAAAGAGGTTCGGTGTACTCAAGCTGCGAATACGGCATTTCAAAAGGAATACAAGAGGCACTTGTAGCACTGAACGTGACGTTAGGTTTCAGGATATTCAGAAACAGGCCTGAAGCGGTTTTTGCTCTCATTGATGGCACCGCGGATGTCTACCTCGCGATTATAAAAGCGGACGACATTATTTCGGCCTTCCTACTCATTTCTCGTCCGGTCGTTTACACATACCAGACATTCTACGTTGTTAAAAAGTGCGGTAATGCGGATATAACATTTTTCGGAGTACTTAAGAATTCTGAGTGGGCTTTTCTGACACTTATCTTTGGCATGCTCACGGTTTGGCTAGCATGGAACTTAGGCTACTACTTCGAATCTCGTGCTTTTCGATTGGACTGGTCGATAGATACAGCACTCTTTCTGATCGCTTCTTTCCTGGCGACGTCGGTACCAATACATACGGCGAATACAGATCATAGGCAGAAACCAGGTAGGTTGTCACGTGCCATCCTGTTGAGCGTATGGATGCTGGGAATCATGCCGGTGTCCTTTTACTACCGCAGTGAGCTGACATCCCTACTGGCCGTGGCCATTCCGCCAAATCCTATCGACACTCTGGATGAGCTAGAAGAGGCGCTCGACAAAAGAGAGATTACGCCATGCATGCGGCAAGACGGTTGCGTGCAGATGGAGGTAGATGGCAGCACCCCATACGGCAAGGACACTCTCATTGCAAAGCTGGGGAAGGCGTTCAAGCGGCATCAGGAACGGACCTCTCTTTTATTTCAATACCCCGTGGACTGCCTGAGATGTGCAAACAGGAGTGGTTTTGTTTGCGTTATGTGTGCGATTGAGCGCTGCTTACACGAGGCACCAGGTGGACAGTTCGTTGAGTCACGAGAATCATTAAATCTTGCTTTTGCCTCTATTCCTTTTAGAAAGGGCTATCGTTTCGCCAAGCCTTACGACAAACTCCTCCAGAGATTGTTCGAGACAGAACTGCCTCCGTTCCATTTCCAGCCGAAAAATTGTGGTCAGGAGTCAACTGAAAGTAAGTACTGTAGCGAAAAAGAAGGCGAGAATCGAATCGCTCAAATACATGAATTATTAGCGTTCCTCTCCACTTTCATGTGCTTGATGTGCAGTTCGGTGTTCCTGTTTTGTTTCGAGTTGATTCTTGGTTGTTGGAGTCGATTTAACCCTTCCGTGTAAAACTAATTTTGCAACATGTTTCGGAAACTGGAACGCTACCCCACAAGAAGAGGTTTCTTGATCAGCTACACCATAAGATTGTGCTTTTATTTCCTGTGGGTTCTGTAGCGTGCTCGTTCTGTTCTGAGCGCGCGCGTAGGAATACAGGGGAATTGCTCTAGCTTGTACATCAGCCGTTTCCGCAGGCTTGGCTTTTGCCCTTCCACGAACGGACTTTTTCACTTGTCATACCACCGCTTTTATGAGAGGACAGGCTACTCGTTTTATATTTGAGTGTAAGAAATACGTTTCCAAATGAGAAGAGAGTATCCTTCGATATGTGCATGAGCTTCTGCGGTAACTTTCGCAAAGCGAGCAATCTGCGGCATGTCTTGATAACCGCTGCTATCTGGAGAAGTATCAACACAGTATACAAAAGTTGTGTAAGGCAAGATTCTATCACAAAGCTGTTCAGAAGATAAATATCAAAGGCAACAAGATAATATTTCCGAAACAAGAAATGTTCACACATTTCAGCTGATGATGTTGATAGCCCCCTATTCGCCGGAGAGATGATGTTCTCTCTGTGAGAACCATCAGATAAGAGATGGATTTACCTCAAGGCATGGCATATTCGACCATCCGTTGTGCCAAGCAGAAACTTGCTGCACCTGCTACAGTCTTTCGTAGCAAACACAGGTAACAACAAGTAGAGTCGACGGTGACAGCGTCCATGGAATGCACGGGCCTGATTCCCAGCTCCGTAAGGACAACTGGATGGATGGTGCACGCGGCAATCCTATTCAACCTGAGTATCGTCAATCAACGTTTAGCCCCTGCTCCAAATGTGGAGGCGGTAATTTGATACCGCTTCTCCGGCAACCTAACAACGCTGCTCATTGGCTAGCGTGACGTCCCATTCTGTCGAGTGTATGCTAGTCTTTTTGTTAGCCTGAGGACAATTTCTCCATGATTCAAAGACGACAGCATTCCGCGTCAGATATGCGATGTCCACAGCCCACCTTTCTGCCACATACTCATGAATCGCTGTTGTTATTCGTAATCGCCAGCGTGGCTTACAAACAGAGCTACGTTGCGACACCAGGTCCTTCGATCATCGCTAGGCATAAGCTTCTGCTGGTGCACACAGCTCGAAGCATATTCGCACCATTGATGTTCTTATTTAAGCCATCAATAAAATTCTTGTGTTTGGAAGAAAAACTGTGCCTAAAGTTTCTTTCCTTTGAATACAAAAAGAGCTAATAATCTCGACAAGGGTTACTTCCGCTAGGGGAGTCGAATATTCGAGTAGTGGCGTATGACGGGAGGAATGAAGAAATGAACGTCTGCTCTGGCATGCGTCCAACGTGACGTCTGCAAATTTTACTTTATGAATGCTTCCCTGCTGAAAAAATTGTATGAAAAATTGTAATCTCACATTTTCTCACACAATCTCACTCAACTCATACAACAAATCCCTTATAAGTCGCATATAATTGAATAAGGTCTCATAGTTTCTTGTACATTATCATAAATTATGTACGACATTTTATTATCATGATGTCCACTATATGAGTGCCTGTGCGATTAGATGAGATTTTATAAGGTTATTTTCTGGTAGAACTTTTGGTTTTTCAGTAGGGTTGCCCCTATTCTCTGCATATTCGGCAAATATCAAGCTATGGGATCTGCACAGACGCGTCGTATTTTGTTATAAATGGGTGGTCTGCGCTGACCGTAGGCCTAGTTGTTATGATCACTGTATACTTCTGAAACACTATTTCTATAGTGCTGGAGGTTATGCCATGAGGTGAGGCTTGAGAGCGTGTTATCTCCCTTACGCACAATAACCTTGAAATGGCAGCAGTATTCATGATCTGGCAAAGTATCCGAGTCAAGTGAGTATAACAATATATGAAGACAATTTGGTTTATCAACTCTGATTAGCCTTTTGGCTGCTCGAGTGTCGCTTACCATTAACCATAGCGGACCCTTCTAAAGGAAGCTTCAAGGAACAAAACGACAGAGCACTGCTGTAAGATTTTCGTTTCCAAGCCCAAACCCTGACAATTCCCTCCAGCAGTGGCCATGTGCCACGTCCTGTGAGGCAAGACGAAGAACGATGCCACAGTCCGTCAGAGTTTGAGCTGTATGTGCGAGGTCGCAGCGCGAGGAGACAGCAAAGCAGTTGCAACTGTGTCAGGCGGTTGTGATCAGCTCGCACCGTCAAGCACTTGCTGCACCAAGCTGACTGCACGTAGCTGTTCGAGCACGAGGCCATGTCTGTAGATGCCCGCTAGGAGGTGCTGTGCTGTCCTGCATTAGGAGTCGCAGGACAACCTTATTTTTGCGCCGGAGTCTCGCACTGTTAATTTTCACAGTTTTCATTGCAAGGTTGTGCCTTTGGACCTCAAGTCCCTCCAAATTTTTCCTCGTCAGAATATAACCAAATTCAATGTCTGGCCTATCGAGTACGCCTAGTTCAGGAGCGATCCCCAAACTTAGCGGGCCACCTCCAAACTTTGGCTTACCTGGAGCCATGAAATATGACTTAGAATATGACTAAAATTGGTGTCTAACTTAATTAATGTATGGTCAAATTAATGGGGACTTGAGCCTTTCCCAAACTTAGCCCCCTTATACCCGTGAAATTTGACTTCGGCCAATATTGACTGCAATTGCCGCCTAGCTTAATTTGACTATGGGCTACTCAATGATGACTTCCAAATTTGCTAGGCCATCCTAGAAAGGCCATCCTTGACCCCCAAAGTTTAACTTTGGTCGACATTGACCATAGCAGCAGCAACCATGGAAAAGTACAGATCAACAAAGCACAGAACTCATAACAGAACTAGGCACGAAACTGGCAATGAATTCGCATTTCGGTACATAAGCAGCTTACGTATAACACTTAAATGTTCCTTGGGCACATAAGCATTTTCGTGAATGAGCACTGTGGCCTGGAGCCTTAGTTTGTCACGTGTTCGATGGTGTGAGATTTGCCACACTATCTACTAACATTAGCGATTAGCCCTGGTAGTTTGATAGATCCTAACTTCAGTACGAGGTTACCGTCAAAAGGCGCCTGAGGAAACATTATTCACGGGAACTCGTGCCTTCGCCTGTTTATTCACATGAACCTTTTTTAAGCAGAAAGCTGCACTATACCTTGCTTCGACAATCTCATCGGGTGTGATAATTTGACCTTCATTCCCAGGGGCGCCGAAGGTGTGTCGTGACATCATACACATGAAGCGCTAGAACTGCTCCTGCTGCGCCGAACTCCGCCTCGCCGACCATGTCCATGAGACGAATAACATGATTCGCTGCTCACTTGAAAAGAGAGGGGGCGTGTCGGTTATGCACCTCGCCATGGAGGACAGTTTTACACGGCTATATTTGGCGGCCCAGTGAGCGGTTAGCTTGTTGCGTAGGCTGCTTGAGATCACCTTGCAGATGTGACTGACCGAGCTGCTTCTGCAGAAACCACCGTGGGATATCTGTCCTAAGCCAAGTAAGACACAGCGAAATGAGGCACTGTCTAAATATTTTAGGCTGATCGCTTTACAGATACTACTGTTGCAATTTGGCCTATTCAGGGTGTCTGTAGCTGTACGAGCGCATCTCCAGTGGTTGCGCAAAAGTACTGAGACTTGAGCCTACTAGCATTTTAAACACTTAGTTTTCTAGCCCTTAATGATAGAATAATAAAAAATCCTTTGAACCTGGTCGTTTTCAAATCGACATTACCTTCCGTTAGCTCCCGTGCGCTCCAAAAGCAGTTTTCCTTTGGCAACAACGATTTGGTTCGTACGTGAGATTTTGGAAAGAGAGTATGCCCGCCATCTTAATCTTTTCACTGATGGTTCTGTGGGCAAGGGTAGAGAAGCCAGCAGAGCGCGTTTTCACATTCCTTTGAAAAATTCATGGTTTCTACGCTTTACTGAAGTCGTGTCTTTAAAACGGCCGAAGGTGTTGCCATTAAGGCGGCTTTACGGACGATAAAGTCACATCCGGCTCAAACTGTTGTGATTTTGACGGGTTTCAAATATTCCCTTCGAAGGTGAGAGCGTGAGTTGTGCATAAATGACGTGACCCTCACCTTTCTGTACTTGGCGCATACTCTGCAGAGCAGAGGCTTTTCAAAACGTTCCCAATGTGTGCCCTAGCACTTGGATGTCATAGGCATCGAGGTGGCAACAACTTAGCCCGTGAAGAGCTCTCAGGGCGTCCATCAAGAATGGTTCCTCAAGGCACTAAATTGCTATTCAGAGAAACAGCCTTTGCAGATTTTCATTATTTTGGAGTTCACTCTACAAGGCATGCGTTACCAAATAAATAAAATGTTCCAATGCGACATAAATATATGAAATTCATACGGGCTCTGATTATAACCATCCATCAGCTGTGTTCCACATGTACTGTGTGCGAGGGTATACAACATTGAAAAATGTGCTTTCGAGGGCATACTCTCACGAAAACAGGAGTCCACCATAGTTCACTTCAGAACATGGTCTGTCTGTGCAAAAATCGGTCTTGTAGAAAGGATTTCGCATGCCTTTTAGTTTTCCCGCACGACTCAGTCCTGGACTCCATGTGTGACTATTACATGCGACTTTGTGTAGGTGCCTGATTTTTTTACCCTGATTACTAGTTAAATGGTGTTAGGATGGAACAATCACTGGCAGAACCCGCCAGGTTAACCCCATCTGCAGTCAACAATAGCCCCAACGTCGAAAGCTCCTTAGCACTTGGCTACGATTGGTTACGTTTCACAATGTGCAGCCGAGTGTGACGGAGCTTTCGCTCTGTCTTATGTGGTTCAGAAAAGTTAAACTACAGTGACCTTGGCTTTGTTCCTGATTAGTGTTGAAAGTATTATGAACTATGCTCTCTATTCTCCCTTCTCGCTGTGTGCCTCAATTGGATACTTATACAGCACCTCTCTTCTTCAACAACGCATTCGGTTAATCCCTAATGATGACTCGCGCAATGTATGAATTGTCTTTAACCTTTTCATTTACATCAATGTTTGAACGACAAGAAATAATTGCTGACAACCTAAAGAGAACACTCGGAGTTCCGCATGCTGCCTCGGGCAATTAGACAAGTCTTGAGTCACTGTATGAGCCTCGAATCTTCGTAAATATATATAATGGTTATGAATGCAGCATAGATACTTCGGAGAATGAGTGCAGGGCGTGGAGCTGCACAGTCTTTCCAAAAAGGGTCTGAGTCCCTTATTTGGCATTGAACATTCCTAGAGTTATAAATTGTCTATATCGGAGTCGAATCCAGTGTTAAATACACTTTGGCGAAATGGGTGTCCTGGCTGTACGCTAAACACGACTCGCTTTCTCTATATTCGTAGTACGTCTTTAATGAATATACATTTTGAAATATGCTATCACCACCTCGTTTCACCCGTGTTTCTTAGTACAAAAAGGAGCTAATGAAGCTGAGTTTCACATTTCATTTTCGAATACATTCCTGACTATCTGTGCTGGCATTGAGGCGACTGTATGGAAAATAAACTATTCTGAATATCCTCTTGTTACCTTGACAGATTTGAAATCTCTCCTTGAAGGTAAGTGCATTTCCATCTGAAATATTCGCTTTAGTCATCTGTGCTTGATGAATAAAGCGACAGAACATCAGTGTTTCTGTGCGCGTTTTCAATCGGTACCATCACTCATATTTATTTTAGGTGACGCAGTTGCAGACAGTTTTCTCCACAAATTGCTATACGAGAATCGAATATGAAACGTGCCTTTAGGTGTAAAGAGGTGCTTCATATAAGCCGCACTCCTGCAATTAGACTCATTTGGGGTCCTCGTAATCTTCTGTGTATGCCTGACGGCGTATTACATCAAAGCCGCCTACTGGGCCCAAGGACGCGGTATTGAATCGCGGCCTCGGCGGCCGCTTTTCGATGGAGGCGAAAAGCTAGGCGCCCGCGTGCTCTGCGATGTCAGTGCACGTTAAAGAACCCCAGGAGGTCGAAATTTTTGGAGTCCTCCACTACGGCATCTCTCATAGCCTCAGTTGCTTTGGGACGTTAAACCCCAAAACCAAACCAAACCAAACCTTCACTACACACTACGAGGTAGATGTCTAGTTTTATCGTGGCGTGGGCGCATAACAAGGGCCTAGCATCGTCTATCCTGTGTTTTCATGTGGCAGATATAGGGGCGTTGAAGTTTATCTTTACTTTTTGTGCGCAGTGCATAAACAGCTGTCCTCGCTCCTGTTTACATCACACGAGAGCTATATCGTTCTGTTGTTCTGTAAGCATGCGGAAAGTAGGCATACAGAAAGGAGGAGGAGCATTTGGCAAATATTCTGGATTGCTCTGGCTTATCATGGGCAAGGAGATATAAATATGCTATTTCGCGGATCTGGCCTTGAAATTGCTGATTTTATTTAGCACTCTTTCAAGTCGGTGAGAAAGCGTAACTGAATACGGAATAATCACAAGCAGTTGCGACCGCTACAAGATCTTAGTAAAACCTTGCCAAAATGAAATGAGAATATATTTAGAAACCTGCGCAGCTTAAATTTACCATTTAACAGCAGTTTGATTCTCTGCAGGCGACATGGAGACACAGCTTCATGTCATGGCTTTACTCCTATGAGGTCGAGATTAAATTTTCTTTAGTGGGAAATGACTACTTCGCACAGTGAAGCTCAATCAGAATGTTGCTTGCAGCTACTGAGAACAGGCACCTGCTCAGCATCTGTTGAGCCAGCGTGTTAGCTTCCAACGCACTCTCTAGGTCTGCATTGCACTTGCGCGTTTCCAACAGTCCTACTCGGGTTGAATCAGTGAAAAGCAGCGTTTTTCTTAGAGTGTTTTCAGAATTTCAGTAGATGTCCCGCAAAGCAGAAACGATTCCGTGTTCGAGTGGTATATTTCGCCGTGACATGATGCACCGAAATCTTTCCGTGTGAACCGAAAGCCTGTTCATATTATTGCAGTAATTATTGCCGTATATAAAGAAATCCAAAATCATGCAAATGTTTAATTTTTGCACTTCTCTGCTGCGATAAGCGAAAATAACTGTAAACGTGCTTATTCGATTGTTCTTGGTGTGCAAATTTGAATCTTGTAGCACATGCCCGTTTTTACGTAATGTAGTCGACGCCCAGCTCGGAGCGGCTGTTCCTCTTATTTCTTGCCGGTGTGTTATTACACTCGAGTTTTTACACGTATTACCACAATCTCACCTGTGGTATTGATCCCATAATTTTATGAATGCGAACATTCTTTATATCTCTAGAAATTGAAACAAAATAGGGTAAACGTTTGACTGTTTTCTTCTAGCCATAGCCTCCCTCCCCTCTACATCGGCCTCATTCCGCTCGCCTACTTATTCTTAAGTTGCTCAATAAAGTTTGCGTTAATACCTGTCGAAAATACTACAAAACTTTCTGTCGTCACAGCACAATCTCTGTGCAGTTTTTCACAGTGAACTTGTGACAGCCGAAATTTTTGAAGTAACATCAAAATTTTTTTCGATCGCCCCACGTCGACCGTCAGTGTTTTGTACTGTGTGCACGTGCGTGCGTCGTGAACAGTTGCATGGACGCAGAGCTATTGCGGAGGCCCGCCCTATGAACCGAGTGCTCAGTGACCTAAGACATTTGCGGGTTGGCCTCAAGCAAACTACTGTACACTGTACCATATGTTTTTTTTTTTCTTTTACTTACCCTTTTCTTTCCCCCTATCGCTCAACTCTTAGATTTTCTGTACCCTTTTCTCGCTATCCATTTATTTCCGCCGCCCAAGTTCAGGTGCTTCAAATATCAGATAGCAGATACTAGGGCTGGAAAACGCCTTTTCCTTCCTTTTGTATACATACAATAAATAACCACTACATCAACAACAACAGCAGAAGACTGCTGCAGGACTAATACAACATATGGATACTTATGCATCCCGCATAAGTTTCCGTTTAATTTTCCATAAAGCCTATTCTATCATCATCAGCCCTTTCTCTAAAAAAGACGCTCACACTCTCTGTTGTAAATAAACATTCTACAGGAGCTGTCAACTGAGGCTGTTCATTCCCTCTGTTTGAACACCAGACACCACAGAATTTTGGAGAAGACATTTTGTGTTGCCCACAGACCATCAAGCTTTAGTAATTGCTTTCGTCAGCTGGCGCAGGACGTCGGCCCCTTTATCCCGATGGCTTGCTCGCTTACTGTACTAAAACTTTTCGATCGAGCTTCACAAAGGGCTTCGAAATGTCATTGCAGACACACTTTCACGCCTGCCTAATAAAGCGCTTCAAATGAACCCCTAAACGAAAAAAAAATGCGTCTGTCGTGTCATCATCTGTGACATAAGAGCAGCTACAGCTTGCTACTGCTACAAACGAGCTATTACAATAAGTTGTGAGATACGTCACGAAAGGGCGGCCCCCGAAAACGTCTGTGGCACTTGATGCCCTTCTTTACAGTGACGTGCGATGGGAACTGCACCAGGTTAATGGCTGGTTGCTCACAGAAGAAAAGTTTGTAATCTCCTACGAGCTGAATACTATGCTTGCCAGCTTTGCACACGAAAACCACCCTGTGGCCCAGCATGGACAAGCAAGTTGAAGTTATAAGCCACTGTCAGATTTTTCATACACTCCATAAGCTTGCTGAACCCTCTTTCGCGCCTTTGCAACTTGTGACATTCCCAGACAAACCGAGGCGAAATCTCGCGATGGACATTGGTAAACCTTTCGAATGGGCACTGTCGATACATAATAACCATTACTGATTACAACTCGAAGTGGCCTGAAGCTGCATTTGCACCGACAGTAACTTTGCATACTATTGTAGAGTTCTTGCAAGGGGTACTCAGCTGCGAGGGTTTTCTGGAACGCGCTAGCGGCGTCAGCGGCATCAGTCAGTCGCTGCTAGCGATGCCTCTGGCGACCCCCCCCCCCCTTCCTTTCCTCGTGTTCTCCGGTTGCTGCGCGCGCAGCTGCCCTCATCGTTCGCCGCTGAGTGTACCCCCTCCTCTCTTCTTGCAAGGCTCCTGTTGCTGAAGCGCCGGCTCGAACTGGGGGATGAAAGGGGGGCGGAGCTGGTTCCGAGGCCGACGCGGTCGACGCCGACGACGACGACAATCAAAACCAATTGACGACCTCAAAACTGTGATAAGACCCCGAGACGGACTTAACTTACGAAATTGGACAACACATCAAATCGCCCTAGCCATCGGTGCTGCAGCACAGCTTCCGGCAGAAACCCGGCGCGAACTAATAATCCGAGTAAGACCAGAACAAAACCTGGCGGTCATCAGCACCCCGAGTGAAGAGCTCACTCACCGGCTACGCGGTATCAGCTCGCTAGACTTCGGCAACAAGCAATATGAAGTCGTCGCGTACGTGGCAACCCCGGAAGCCTCATGCAAAGGGGTGATCACGGGCGTGGAGGAGGGAACCAGCATTGACAACCTCATGGCAGAACTGCGAGTAAAAGACACGAAGATCCTACACGCCAGAATGTTGGGAAAATCCACCGCCGCCCTGATCACCTTCGAGGGATTCCACGTCCCTTACTACGTGAAATACGGCGGCGCCGAATATCGATGCCGACCACACAAACCCAGGCGCCAAGTGTGCAGTGTATGCCTCGGCATGGGCCATAGGGCAGACGTGTGTCCCAACCCGGAAAAAACAAGATGTGCCAAATGCGGCGCAAACGATCCCGGAGAAAGCCACCAGTGCCAAACCTGCTGCATCAATTGCGGCGGCGAACACCCGGCCACGGACCCCCGCTGCCCAAGCCGACAGCGGAAGCCCTTCAACAAGAAGTTGGCAATCGCACACAATCAGCAAAAAGAATCCCAACTACAAGGGAGTGCCTCGAACGGTCCCCCAGCACAACACTCAAACCGGGAAAATCAGCACCAGTCGCGCAGCAACGCCCCCGACGTGGCAGCTGCAGTGACAGCGACGACGGGAGGCTCGCACCCAGAAGGCAACCGTGAAACACTTCAGGAAAAGAAAGGCCCGGGGACGGACTCTGCTGCGCCACCACCCCAACAAACTAGCACCGGTCGAGGGTCCCGCTGGGAAAGCCCGACACGGCAGCCCCCGTCCAAAAACAAGGGCTATGAAAATCGAAGCCATCTGAAGGTGAGCTCGACAGAGCATTTCCCTCCTCGCCCTTTCCCCAAAGCCACCCCTCCCAATTCAACCACCGCAGACAAATCACGCAAGCCACAAACAAACTCCACTAAAAATTCTCACACCTCCTCATCACAACCTAACACCAAACCCCTCACTCCATTAACGGTTGAAAAAACAGCGCCACTTGCCCCTCCCTCCCCAGATCTCTCTATCGAAAAGATTCAAGCTATGATAGACCGGTCGATGGAGGCCATGACCGTTACTCTTCGAGCCGAAACAAAAACAATGGTAGAGAGCCTCCATGAGGAAGTCAGGAGGGAAAGGGAAGATACATTCGAACGACTTCTCCAACATATTGACCAGCGAATGCAACAACAGATGCATCAACAGACTGTGCTGTTGCGCCAGTTTCTCACGACAGATCAACAACCCCCTACACTCTCCCCTCCGGCACAGTGTCCGCCTGAGGTAAATCTCCCGGTAGACACGCACGGCGAGCGCGACAACCGTGAAGCACGACGCCTGCACCCATATGCGCGACCGCCTCCCACCTCACTGATCGTCGCTGCCGCTGCACAAGCCCTACCGACGGTAGCCGACACTGGCACCGCCGATATCGCGATAACTTCACCACAGGCATCAGTCAAGCCATATCTGACGCCTCCGCCTCATAATCACCAACAACAACAACAGCATGGATAGCAGGCTTGAACGAAAAACTAAAACAAAAATACAAGTAGGCCATCCGCCCATTCGGCTATGGCAGTGGAACTGTCGAGGATACCGACGCAAGAAGGGACTCCTCACACAGTACCTAGCCAGTCTATCTAACCCTTCCTCCCCGCTTCCCCATCCAGATATAATAGCAATGCAAGAAGTAAACTGCGAACCCACCCTCACAGGCTTCACAGCACACGCCAATAAGCCAAGAATGCACGACGAAGCAGACACGACGCCACCCAAAGTAGCTACCTTGGTATCCAAGCACCTCACCGCTGTAGAACACACTATCGAGAACACGCACATCGCGCACGTTCTGCTCGAGGTAGTCCCCGCCAAACGCAACCAGGCATCCCTGTTCATCCTTAACTTGTACAGTCCACCTAAAGGAGGGAAACGGGATGCATTCGACGAAATAATAGAAGCTACCCTAAAATTAGCCAGCAAGAGAAATCAAGTTATAATTGTGGGAGACTTCAACGCGGCCCATCCAATGTGGGGCTACGAATCGGAGACCCCGAAAGGCCGCAAACTTGCCCTGACTATCGCCAGAAATCAACTCACCCTACTAACGGAGCCGGACAAACCCACCCGCATGGGAAACAGTGTAAACAGGAACACGTGCCCCGACCTCACACTGGCCAGAGCAAATACCCCGAGCACGTGGTTGAACTTAGGAGAGACGTTGGGTAGCGATCATTACATAATAACCGCCGATATTAAAACAGCCGGCACCCGCAAGGTTGGTCGCAAGACAAGATTAACCAACTGGGACTCCTTCCGCCGGGATTGACAGACAAGAGGGACCGCGACGGATAGAGGGTGTAACGGGGTAAAAGGAACACCCAATCCGCCCTCACCTCTGCCCCTTCCGGAATGGGTGCAAGAAATACAAAAAGACCTACGACGAGCCACTACTACGGTCTCAGCCACTACAACTACACCTGACGTAGACAACCACCTGCTCCACCTGTGGGAGGCTCGCAGGGGGCTCGTCAAGAGGTGGAAACGGCAAAAACACAACAGGAAGCTGAAGCTAAGAATAGCCCAAATCACTGCCGAAGCAGAGAACTATGCTGCCGAGCTGACAAATAACAACTGGCACCGCTTCTGCGACCATCTCCAAGGCACTCTCGGCATGGCTCGCACGTGGTCGCTGCTCTGCGCTTTACTAGACCCCAAACAATCCAAATCCGAGACGAGCAAGGCGATACGTACGCTCCTGCGCAAGGAACAGTGTGAAGACGACGCTGTCCTCGCCCAACTAGAACAGCGCTACATCAGCTCTGGCCCGCGCCCCCAGTACAAGGACTACCCCTACGACGACGAGAACAGTCCACTCGACGCTGACATAACAGAGGCCGAAGTCCGAGCAGCTCTACAAAATGTCACAAAGAATGCGGCGCCAGGTACGGATGGCATTCAATACAAGGTACTTAGAAACCTGGACGACCAATCAATCTCCCAGCTGACGTCGTTCTACAACAAAGCCTGGACGACGGGAGCCCTCCCTCAAGAGTGGAAGCACGCCGAAATTACGCTCATTCCCAAACCTGGCAAACAACTCTCACTCGCAACTCTTCGGCCAATCTCGCTCACCTCGTGTATCGGAAAACTATTCGAACACATCGTATTATCCCGGCTCCACCCCCACCTCGAAGCACGAAGATTCTTCCCGGACACTCTGTTTGGTTTCCGACCAAATTTATCCACACAAGATGTCATGCTGCAACTGAAGGAGGAAGTAATGGACCATCCTAGCAAGCTGCAAACGAGGGCGATACTTGCGCTCGACTTAAAAGGCGCTTTTGATAACGTTGCACATGACCTCATCCTTGACAACCTGGCATCGTCCCACTGTGGGAATAGGATGTACAACTACATCAGAGCATTTCTGACGGACCGCACGGCCACCATAGGACTAGGCGAACTACGCTCCGACAATATCGCTCTTACAGGCCGAGGGACGCCACAGGGCTCGGTCCTCTCTCCGACTCTTTTCAATGTGGCGATGGCAAAACTGCCACCTCTGCTAGACAACATCCCCCGGGTTCGTAATGCTCTCTACGCGTATGACGTCACAATCTGGGTCACGGACCCTGGGCTCTGACGGCGATGTGCAAGACGCGCTTCAGGAAGCCATCGACGTGGTCCAGACGTACGCCGCTGCTGGCGGGCTAACCTGCGCAGCGGAGAAGTCCGAACTCTTGGTTATAAGCAAGAACAGCCATGGAAGGAGAAAACAGCCTCCAGTGATCGACCTTTTCCTTAAAGGTGCGCCAATACCACAAGTGGAGAGGCTTCGGGTGCTGGGGCTACACCTCCAATCTAATGGTAGAGCCACACACACAGTACATCTTCTCCGCAAACAAATGTCTCAAATCACCCACATGATAAGCGGGTCTCCAACCGACGAAGCGGTCTTAAGGAGAGGGAAACGCTTCGCATAGTTCAGGCGCTCATCATCAGTCGCCTCACGTACCACCTCCCGTACCATCACCTCAATCGGACCGAACTAGAAAAACTTAACGCGGCACTCCGGTCGGCGGTAAAGACGGCACTGGGTGTCCCTTCCCACGCGGCCACTCAACGCCTTCTTCACTTAGGCATCCACAATACGGTGGAAGAATTAATTGAAGCACAGCGGGTAGGACAGGTAACTAGACTACGAAGCACACGCACCGGACGCGCCCTACTCGCGAGACTCGGCTATCCAGCCGCCAGCGCCCCCTTACCACCAGATCCGGAGCCCATGGACCCCTTAATGAGAGCAAAGATCCAAGTGGCCCCAATCCCGAAAAACATGCATCCAGATCTTAACGCTGGCCGACGGCAGGCCCGAGTACGGGCACTTCAACGTACATTAAGAAATAATGAATTCGTATTATACACCAACGCAACAAGCTACCCCGGCAAACCTGCTGCGAGCCTGGCCGTCACGAACGATGACGGTCAGGTACAAGTAACAGGCTCCATCCTCACGACCTCGATCAGAACGGCGGAAGAGACAGCCATAGCCCTCGCCATCCGATACATCTCATCAAAGCCCCTGAACAAACACCTGAAAACCTGCACTATTGTCACAGACTCACAGGCAGCATGCCGAGCCTTCTCAAACGGTATGCTGTCTCCCAAAACCCACTAAATCCTTCGTCAGTGCAAAGAAAAGACGCAAACGCCGCTTATTCGAATACTTTGGGCACCAGGTCACGCATTCCTTTCTGGCAACGAGCGCGCTCACGCGCTCGCCCGCGAACTAACTTGCCGGGCACCAGGAGGGAAGACTGAAGACGGCCGATTACCAGCTAATACGGAAACCGGAGAGGAAGATGCTCCGAGGCCACCATCAAGCTCTCAGCTATCAACCACCACAGAACCACTCACCTACACACTTACCCTCGAATATTACAGACAACAACGAAGAACACTACCCGCACCGCACAAATCTCTCTCCAGAGCAGATGCCACTGCTTGGCGTCAACTTCAAACGCACACATTCCCGAACCTCTACCATAAACACCTTTTCTTTCCCTCGCGGTACCTTTCAATCTGCCAATCATGCGCCAGCACCAAACCAACACTATACCACTCCATATGGGCGTGTCCAAAGCCGCAAGGCTTCCCGCCCATTCCCCGCCCCACCGTCTCCTCTTGGGAAGCTGCTCTGTCTAGCTCACACCTGCAAGATCAGCAACGGCTGATCGAGCGGGCGCGCGGGATAGCAGCAGCTGCCGGCATCCTGGACTGAGGAGGCCGCCTGAAGTGGACACGACCACCTAATCACCAGTGCCTAGTTACTGGGTTTAAATAAATGTTTTTTCCTCCTCCTCCAGGAACGGGCGCCAAAAGGCTGCGCTCTAAAAATGGAAACCTGGTCGTGTGTTGAGGGTTGGTGCAGGTTAAACCCCCTTGAACTCGCTTCCCCCAAGTGGTCAAAATCAATTCCGAGGCATCCAATTCTGTGATCTTCATTCTCCAATTACACATTTGTCTTTTTAAAGATATGTGTCGGATTATTTCATCCAAACTGAAGCCAACGAGGGTATTTACTGCAGGACACAGTACAGTCATGCCTTGTAACACGGACACTGATTCCTAGCAAAACTTTCCATAAACTGAATCATTCTTAATAACGAATTGCAAAAAAAGATTAAGAAAAAACACGCTGCTCAAGGCCTGCTTCTGTGCATTGTACTGTGAGGGGTGAAATTGACATAAACTATAAATTTAGGAATTACAAGTAGTTATTCTGGTTGCCATTGGGCCTGAAATATTTTGACATAAAGGAATATTTTAACAAACAGCCTAACAATTACTATGAATGTTCACATCCCAGCAGCCACAACTAAATATCTACATTCAGTCAGCTAACAGCTGATAGTTGTGAATTTCTACCTGGCAGTGTCTACACAGTTTTATTCATTGTAAATCATGAGAATAAAAATAGTAAGACGCATCTACTCGGCAAGGTTTCAGTATTATACATGGAACCAGTGAAGAAAAAAAGCCATCACTCAGTAATCTTCAATTTTTCACTACATTCCTCGAATTCCGTGCACATAGAATGCAGAATGTGATGTACCTGGTTAGGCAGTACAGATTTCGTGCTCGTCACTGTCCTTATTAATGAGACAAAAATACATGTACATTTTAAGGGTTATGCGAATTATCTCATTTCCCACCCCAGAGACAGCTAGTTTGCCTAGTAACTATGCAACAGTTTAGTCCCTAGAAAAACTGTCTGTAATCTGAATTGTCCAATTAACAGGGGTCACAATAATGAGCAGCCAATATATTCTTCGTTTCCTGTTCCTGCCATCGTTATACTGTATAATACAGAGTTCAGGATTTGATGGGAACACATCCGGAAAGGGAAATATGGCATATTTGAAGAAACACCATTCGGCGAGATATCAGAGCAAAATAAAACATAAAAGCATCAACGCTTCAACACCACTACGGGTGCCTTGCTCGCAATGAAGATGAAACGGAATGGCCTTCGCTTCCTAAATGAAAAAATATTGCATACAGGTCAGATAAATATCTCGGGTAGATTTTCCTGTGTCATATTTATCGCTGTGGCTGTCATTTGCATGTGTAATGATTTTTTCAAGTAGGCGACGCTTCCTGCATAGGTAAGGCAGGCTATTTCATGAGATGCATGAAAGAACACCAGAGTGATGCAAAGAACAAAAAAGTGACACCTAACGCTCTCACAGAGCACCATGGGAGATTCCGCATAGATACTTGAAAAAACAAGCTTACGTACTCGTATACGCCAAGAGTCATTACTCTTCCAAATGAGACGAGAATGATAAATAGGACACGAGGAAATCTAGTTGATATACATGCACTCTGTACACACTGTTTTCCCATCAGAAACAATGGCCAACCTGATTTCATATTCATAGTGCACAAGGTACCCCTAGCGTTGTCAGGATGTCAATGTGCATGCTCATTCTGTTATTTTTTTATATTACCTCGGCAAGAGCTATTTATTCAAATATGCTGCATGATAACGGTTCAAAATCAGCATTTCGGTACATGTATTACAATAAAACACAGAAGCGCCCTCTATCTCTGCTAGCACGGCTCACTACTTCATGCCTTCGACCAGGTTAAGTGAAGATTAACTGCTCTTTGTTTATGGACCTTCATTAAAGACAGCCACACAGCACTGCTCACATTCTGGTACAAAAAATCCTCCGCTGCATTTCCTGTAAAGCTACGCTCTGAAGCGTACTCTGTGGACTGATTCATACATATAGTGTTGTCAAAGTAATCATGTCAGTGCATACCAAGCTGCTGTTCTGGACATTTTCTTAATAGATGAACTGTCTTCATATGGAAAAAAAGCCGCAGCTGCAGCTTCAAGCATCATGTAGGCAAGGGAAATGGTATGAAGTTCATTTGTTCTGTTTCTGAGGGTGCAGAAAAAGCCAGATTTCTTCACAACAGGAACTGATACTGAAAAGCTTTGTAAGATGATTATCAAGACAAAATATGGTGAGGTCTAACTTAAAATATGAAGTCTGGCCTACAAAGTGGAATAAAATGTTACGAGTAAGACCCAAAATTAATTATTTGTGTCGCGAAACATACAACACCTAACGTCTAGTCTCTTGAAAGCTCCTTTTTGCTCTTTCAGGCATGTTTACAGATACTAACAGTTCGGTTCTGACCAGCTTTAAAATACAAAAGTGCCTCCCTAGCTTGGGGAATGCACCCGTGCCTGCACAGCCGATCTAACACTATCAAACACTTTCAGTTCTGGTTTTCCAGCTTATGTTTTGGACGTGTGTTTCTAAAAATAAAATCATTTCCCCATTATTTATGTAAATATCGCATCGCACGCATCAGGGTTTTTCATGCGATAAATTATCAGCATGCGACTTGCGATTGCATCTGCAAATTACAATCTCCTCCTTTTCGTTCCATAAATTAGGATAGTTTGCGTTGTTCTCTATTGTTCAAATGACTGTTGCTGAAAGCCCACGAATCTAAAACCGGTTCACTTTGTTCCACACATAAATATGAATATGCGCATATTACATTTTCTACTGGAAATAATTAAAGGTTTTGAATTTCTCCGTCCCGATGAATACATGCTACTCAACTCCAGAAATGTTTTTCACCATTAAGGATCGATGCGTGGAAAGCGTGGCAGTGTTCGATCAGTCCCTGTGACAGGCACATCGCGTGCGCGTTCCTCATTGGCACTTTTCCGAATCGACCGCACCTGGTGGAAATCCATTCGCAACGCCACTTTGTGCGCACGTTATTTGCATTTGATATTCTTTTTTTTAACAGTGACGGGACCTGCTAACACATCCGTATCCAGCACCCAAGTGTTTGCCTTCGTCCTTGATACGCTGATGTAAATATGGCACGGCTTCCTACGCATGCGCGAGTCCTACAGTCACGAATTTGTCGTGCGAGAACAGTTCTTTTCGTAGACGGGCTTGGAGCATCGCGCTGCCTGAGGCATGACTCTAAACCCGCAACCAGACGAAGAAAACCCCGCGGTGCGTGACTTTCAGCCCATCTTTGCTGATATGGCAGCTCTTGGTCTGTGGGTTGGAGGTGGGAGCACACGCCTCGTCCTCTGGAAGGTTATCGTTTGGGCCCTTCTCGTCGCCTACATAACTATGTGGGGCTTACAGATGTCAAGTATGGAACCTTTTCTCGTCGATGTCCGCTTCATCAATGACCTCATCGGAGTCTTGTCAGCTTTGGGCGTTCAGTACCAAATGCAGAGACATTCAGCAGGCTTGGCGGCAGTCGTGCGAGCTCTGGGTCCGTGCAGACTCACAGCACAAATGCGCTCGCTGGTATTTGGTCTTGCGTTCGTTCCCTGGATCGCGCAGGCATCTATGACCGCAGCCGACCTTTCCCGTCCAGTCAACGTTACACTAGCCACACCCGTGACATGCCTTCGATGCATCGTTGTAAGGAACCACATCTGGATTGGAGCTGTTCTCACATCAAGCCTCTGCCTCGTTTTGACCTCGAAGCTGAAGAGCCTCAATGCTGCCCTTTTTCTGGACGGTCCACTAAGCGTGCGCGCCATGGACGGGGCCCGCCAGGCATACGGATTACTCTGCAGCATGATAAGCGTTGTTGACAACGCTCTTGGACCGATCGCATTCATGTGGACCGCGGTGTTCATTGCGGAAACCATATCGCTCTGCCTGAAAGCCAGCGCATCGGCCTTGGTGCCTATGAGTTTGATCCTGGTCAACCTTGTGCTCATCGTGGCATTGTGGCTTCTATTTTCGGAGGCTGGCTCCAGGCTGCACCTCGAGGCCCTGGAGACCATAGACACACTAGCGTACAAACTGTGCGACCAGCCAGAGCTCAGCCTTCCGGGCGCGCTTGCATGTGCTGCAGCACGCCAGCAAAACTTGAGCATCAGCTGTTGGGACATAGCACCTGTGGGCAGGTCGCTCGCTGTTTTGGTGTTCACCACGGTCACTGTGGCTTCGGGGCTCGCCCTCTACTACAAAGAACAACTAGACATTGCGAAGCACTATGAATTTATGGAGTAGATCTTCATCCTATCTAGAACTTTTTGGATTCCAAGTGTACCACATAGCGACTTTTGTTCTCAGTCTGTGCTTTCTTTACCTTCCTGAATATATCTTTCAGGCTCCGCTATAGGGCAGAGCTGCTTGCACGTTTCTTTTTGTACTCGTGGCAGCGAACTTTTGGCTATACTAATCGCATTTAATACAGTTTAGTGTGGTTCAGTGCAGTGCGCGCTGTTGTGAGAACTACAGAAGACATTGCGACTGTCATGGTGCAGTACCATATGTTTCTATCGTTCTCTATCATATTCTTATGACGTTTGGAAACATGCACTCCAGTGCTACTTATTCGCGCATGAATTGGCAGTAGATAACCCAACTATGGTAGGCTGGCTTGGCATTGA
This sequence comes from Amblyomma maculatum, assembly GCF_055883805.1. Classification (NCBI taxonomy): domain Eukaryota; kingdom Metazoa; phylum Arthropoda; class Arachnida; order Ixodida; family Ixodidae; genus Amblyomma; species Amblyomma maculatum. The sequence continues at coordinate 94,437,507 of NC_139348.1, forward strand.
GAAAGAACTTTATTACACACAAATAGTCTCCGGTCGCTAACAAAAGCTACTGCTATTGTGCTCAAAGCATGCTGGCGATATTAAAGGTATCACCGCTTAATCCTGAGTGCTTACTACCGCGACTTGGAATGCGGTGCACTGAGGTGGCTGAGATTAGCGTAAGTCGCCAGAAAAGATTTGGAAAGTGGGCTCTAGATTACTACTTGTCACCTTTCGCAAAGCGCATGTCTGCATCAGGTTTTTGTTTTTAGAGGCTGTTCACATTAGTTTTATTATACGCTACGGAACTAAAGTTTTCAAACCTAAACGTGTATTTCGCGATGGTGACCAAACCTTTTCGCATTATCCTCAGTCTGCAAACGATGGCATTTTTCTTCGAAATAATGTGTGCAAGGAGCCAAGCCGAAGACACCTGTTCTGACACTCCTGCGGCTCGCTGGATATTGTTCTTGTAAGTACATATTCATAATAAAATATTAACGCAATGCACACAGTGAGAGAGAGATGGAGTCTAACGTGAGAATGCTGGCAATATATCTTCATGCGGTATATATAAAGTTTCGTACGCAAACGTCCTGACCTGGGCCCGTATTACGAGTTTGCGTCGTTATCGAAAGTGTCGCTATCTGTTCTCTGGAGGTCACTCATTAAATTTTAAGAACATAGTCGTGCATATATGTCCCCTTTCCACGCCGTTGCACTGTCATCGCATGCATTTTTGCTGGGCAACTTAAAGGTGACGGTAAAAACGTATAAGCTCATTGCTGTCAGGGATGCCTTACGTATATATTGGGAAGGTGTACGACTGCCTAATCCCCAAACGAAAGTCGAAATGTCCGCAGCCCGATGGCAACAGCAATGCATATACAGGCAATCCCATATATTGACTATATGCCTCGCGGCGGTGACGAATATATTAGTCCGCCCGACAGGAAGCGAGGAGCCAAACAGCCAGGGACAGGCTGAATAGCACGTCGCCTAATCTGAAGCATTTGAGACATGACCTCGCGTTGTTTAAAAGCATTCGTTACCCGCTTGTTTTCTGCCAACATGGGTACTCTTTCCATTCTCTTGAGAGCAGGAAGGTGAGTGTAAGCAATCAAAACGGACCCTGACTGTTTATACAGCGTAAACTGTACGTAATACTTTGCAGAAATGTCAGTAACATACGTTGAATCCCCAACATTCGCGGGTCGTCATGTACTTGAGGATACTGAACACGATCACTAATAGAAGGGTCGACAGGAGTAGCTAGATATAACGCAGAAACAAGAACCCTTCATAAGCAAATACAACTTTTGCGCGTTCTACCCTGATTCACGCGCAGTTAATTGCCAACAAATGAAAAATTGGAGAAGCCACTCCGCGAGCTGTGAAAGAGCTGTCGTCAAGGTATACGCATGTTATCGCCAGCCAAGAAGGTGGAAGTACGAAGAAGCGCGCATGTAGTACAACTAAATAATGAGGCCAGCATCACGCTCCACTCCGGCGAACGGTCGTCTGCTGAGCCGCGGGCTGCAGCGCAGCGGAATCAGAAAAACCACGAAGGCGCTCCACCGCCCTATGTTTTAGAGCGCAGCTTTTCGGCGCTCGTTCCTGGGTTTCGCGTCGTCGTCGTCGTCGTCGGCGTTGCACCTCATAACAAGCTCCGTTACCCTCTTAAACTCTGTTCATCATCACATATCCCATCACGCACAACTGTCAGCACATTTCCAGAGTGCTTGAGCACTGCCCTGCCACATAAAGGCAGCGAAATATTTACACAGCTACTCAGCTCTACAGATGATGCTCGCACTGCAGCAGGGGCACAGAGACTAGATTTGCTCTCACCATTGCATAGTTTCTGTTATAAAAAACCCAAGTCGGAGATTTGACTTCCTGTGAGTCACTGCCCTCTGCTTCGCAGTACGAAACGATTGCGCAAAGAAATATACAAAGATCCACATAAACATTTTGGTATCACTTTCAGCAGTAGTTGCCTTATTAGCATGAATCTAATTTCACTGTTGACTCTTATACTAGGGTATGTTGCATTGTCTTAAATATTAGGGGTTTCACTTCAAAGTGTTTGTGCAGGAGTATTGCACATGTTACAGAAAGTAAATTATTACAATTATTTTCTCTAAATTAGACATTTTTGTTGTCAGTTTAGGCCCCTAAAAGTAACTTAACAATTACGAAAATAATTGGTTACTATACGCCCCGTGCACCGAATATAGGGGCACCACTGAAGGCCGTATAGGGGCCGCTTTCAAAAGTCCTTCTTGGATACGGGTTACCGCTGTTTATGCGTCGCTGCGAGAAGTTCCGACGTTCGGGGCGGCACCAGTATTTTATTTTTTTTCAACTCCTGCCGATACGGAGGCCTGTAGCATAAAATTAAGGTACCTTTTTGTGTAGAAGCGAAAGCAGTGATGATGCGGCAGCTATCTGGGAGAAACTAATACATACACGCGCTGGTACCTCCTAAAAACAAACGCTGAACTACCAGCGGAAATGTTAAGCTCTAATGTATTGTGGGTGTGCTGCATCGACTTAGGATCGACGGGACTGCTCAGTAGTCAGCTGCATTCTCACTTGATTGGGAGAGAGAGAAGTGAGGCGAAGGGTCCGGCGAGGCTTCAGCGGTGAAGATGCGTCGTTAGGGTAGGCGTATCTAGCACCTGCTTCAATTTGGTACGACCGTGGTTCGACTGAGTGCTGAAAAAGCCGACAAGGCAGAAACTCTGCTGGTCAACGGCTGCGCGGCCTACACGAGTCTTTCTGAACATTTATCAATGTATTCTGCTATCCTGTTCATCTTCGTCAGGACTGCTACAATTTTTTTACCGTATCCTAAAAACGCTTGCCGCAGATATCGGTATTGTAGTCGCTCGACATATCCGGATAAAATCAGCAGCTAAAAAAACAGACTTCCGACAATTAAATATTACAAGATCTAGAGGTCTAGTATCTTCTGCATCGCAAGGGAAATAAGCATTCACTAATGAAAACGGGCAGCGCAGTGGAATTTTAAACTCAAGAGCCATTAACTCAACATCCAGGGAAAATAGCTGGAAAGAAATATTTGCCCTGTGACAGAATTTCGAAGAAACGGGTGTAATTAAACCGATATCCTTTTGAGTGTTGATCTTGTCGGAATGAGCGGTAATTTTGTAAAAGGGAATAGTTATCAGCTGTTATTTATTTATTTCATACATACTCCCAACTGCCCTTTGGCGGTCCAGGCAGGAGTGAAAAACGTTCAAAAGAATTACAAAGTACTAACAACAAAAGGACAGCAACAAAGGGGGACTTCAGTACGATGACAATTCATTAAAACTAACAGGAAGCAAAGAAAATCGCCAAATCATCCGACGTCAAGCAGACGGGGTGAACAGAATAAAACGAAGAAACCGATATACACTATATGTACTAGACGCGCTACTTCGATACTGGAGATGTGACAGCAGACAAGAAAGTTTCTGAAGATACCAGGTTGGCAAAATCGCTTGGCAGTCGGTTTCATTCGGAAATGGTGCGTGAAAAAAAGGAACAAAATTATGGTTTTGTTCGGCATCGCGGCATCAAGATAGTCATTTCGTGTTTGTTACGGGTGTGGCGTGTTGTGCTGTATTGCATATAACTTTCAAAATTCAATTTTGTCCTAAGTATTATAAACCAAGTTTCATGCAAAATAATTACGCTTGGATTACAGTTTCAAGAAATGTAAAGAAAATCTGTTGAAGCTTATAGAATCGATCGACAGTTCCACTTGATAACTTTTAGCACCTCTATGATTGCGAAATCTGTGCAGCCACAGCTGGCTGCGCCAGAATACTCTCCTTTGGCTTAGGGTCAAGCCGATGCTTCTTTTATTTTGGCTGGGACTGCGGAGAAGAAGCGTTGTACATGGGAGAACCGCTACGTTTTACAATTCTTGCATCTGACCTCGCCATCTCTGCGTCACTAATTATTACACCCTCACCTGGAGCAGTAGGCCTGTGAGGAAAATCAACAGTAGTTCTTTCTTGAGGCTAATACATTTCAAAAGGCGTGTTTAACATGAAAGGGGCCGTTCCAGTTTGGCAGGATTTTGTAAGTGGAACTGCCAGAAAGTTAGTAAAACACTATAAGGCAGTAGTAACTATTGCGTCCACCATTTTAGCCATAGAGGCCTCCACAACAGTCATTATTGCCTTTGAAATTTTTTCGTCTAGTGGCCCACCTTATTGGGCTGACACACATACATTGCCATGTAATCTCTCTAACTTCTGTCATCGCTAACACGTCGTGAACATCATTTTCGTCCTATCCCATTTAGAATTTGGTAATTCCTGAGTTCGTGATGAGTAATCCTAGGGGATTCGTTGCATGGGCTCCACCGCAGAGCACCGTTTGTCTGGCCATGATAACGAAAATGACCATCGCCGCATGTGCAACACCGCAAGGTGGACTTGCAACCACGTGCACTATGACCATACCGCCATCAATTGGTGCTATGTTGTGGCTTAGATGGAAGAGCATCAACACGAAAGATCAAAATCCATGCCTTTACCTTTGACGGGTATGAAGTTTCCGGCAAATGTGGAAATTACTGACTCGGTTGGGACCCACATGTTAATAACGTCCCGGCTGCATAGATATACCGCAACAACAGCAGCCGCACAGAGAAGGTCAGGATTCTTAGCAAAGGAGCGTCTACTCTTCGGACCATTCCTTTTGAGCAAGCAAGATGAGAAGGGATAAAACTTCTCACCAGAACAGATCCAAATGAAGTGAATTTCAAGAGACCCTTAACGCAATCAAGGTCTGTTGATCGGTACAGTATGCAGCCATGTCCGAACAGCCTCACTTCCGTAATTGTATCATGCAGGGAAGAGGCTGCCTGCAGGATAGCTCAAACAGCTCCAAGGTTGGCGATTTTGAAGACGTCAACATCCTTAGGCACCAACGCTACAGGAATGCTTCGAACGCCGGAGCGTTGGAAAGCTTCCTGTGGCAGAAGCCGACCAGGGGGAGCTCCCCTGGCCGGGAAACAACATAGAAATGAATTTAGGATTACAATTTCACCGCGAGCGTTGCTACACTGTAAAAGACGCAAAGACGCAGGGGAAATCGAACAACAGGACCAGCCGCCCAATACCTAGCCAACGAAATCCTGCATCGTAAGCCACGCTAGCGCACATCGAGATCACACACGCTACCTCTCTCGCCAAGAACAGCTCAACGCTACTAGGTAGTTGGTGTTTTTGTTATGCCCTGAGATAATGGCACATACCCACGAGGGGGATTGGCCACACATGAATCCAGTAGAAAAGGATTTATGCTGTTAGATATGAGATGAAAAAACCTGCCACCTAGCGTTGCCAGGTGGCGCATGACTGAGTGAAGGAGGACAAAGTTGAAAGGACGACGAAGTGTCGCTTGCGCGTTTGCGTCTGTTCTGCTCGCTGCCGTTGTGTCTGGACTAACCCCTTGCTATTCTTGGTATCCTCAATCACCTTGTACGTGACATTCTGGTGGAGCTGCTGGGTACGATCACCTATGCAAGAGTCTCCATCTGAAAGACGTCGCGCCAGCCCTGTGCCCACCCCAGTGCATCGCTCCGTCGACGGTTCCAGGGACTGGCTCCAGGGACTGTTTCTTTCTTGGATTATAAAGGTATAACAACCAAACGAAGAGAGAAAAACACCAAAGGACAGTAAAACCCGCGATTCTCGTCGCTTTTGTAGCCCTATCTGCCCTTTCTAGTCAATGGTGTATTAAAGAGGGTACAACAAATGTATATAAAAAGGCCCCAAGGACCGTCTTTTTTAAGCCTCACACGTGAAGTTCACGTGTGAGGCTTAACTGAAAAATGTGGCTTCGTGCAAGATGGACTTTTGAGCCATGGTCAGTAGATTGTCGCCTGTGTCAGCAGCCAGAACCTATCGATCATCGCTTTGTGTATTGCTGTGATGCAGTGTTGTTTTCGGACATTCTTCAGCGGATTCTCAAAAAGGACATTGATATTACGCCCTATACTATAAGATTTCTGCCTACAATGGAAGCTTCTCTGGTGCGATGTGATCTTTTTGTACTCATGGGACTGTTTAGCCCGAGGAAGAACAGCATGACATCTTCACGCAGAGCCACCACGTTTATCGAAGTCTCTGTTCAGAGAACAATGTGCTATGGTTCGGGGCTATATGCTGCGTAGGACCGACGTCCTGCCTGGTTATCTTTCCACGATGCATGTATATGTCTCCCGGCATTTTGATGTGTGGGCAAAGTGAGAGCTCGATGCTGGTGCTACTGTGTATGACAGGTTGCGGGATGCGACCTGGTCAAATTGAGCTTCAAGTCTTTCCTTGCAATAAAGAAACAACTCTGTCGCGCAAAGGATTAACCTACTTATCTCAACACTAAAACATGTATTCAAATCCTGTGAGTGCAGCTTTTTACTTTATTTCAAAGCATGCAAATAAGTTACAAACACCTTTCCTGGAGTGTGTTATTTGGTAGGTTGCATAGTGTGATGTTTTTTTTCTTCTTAAAAGCCACAAAACCAGCCAAGAACGCAGCCAGGAGGTGACGGTATGATAACGGTTACACAATGTAATTACCTTCAGCATAATCACTTTCTGCCTTCAGTGAGTGTATGTTACCTTCAGGTTGCCTTCAGAGACATCTCTCAGCAAAAGCCGCCGTTTTACTCGCTTAGAACAACCAGTGAGGAGAAAGAAGCTGCCGAACCCTACCGTTGAGAAAACAGAATTGCGCCATTCATTCATTCATTCATTCATTCATTCATTCATTCATTCATTCATTCATTCATAAATTTGTATTCATAAGGATGACCTCATGTCTAGAGGGGAAGCGGTAGGGTTAGGTGAGGTTGAGGGCGCCAGACTCCGACATAAAGCCTAGTGGGGCACTATGCCTGCGCGCCGCACCGATATCCAAGGTAACTTATTCAACATAGCAAAGCTGGCGCAACGGACACTACCGATGTATTAAGCTCTCTACCGCAAGTGATTTTAATTCAGAAAACTATTTTATAATAGCGCATTTCAGTGCGCGCGTACTTCGCTGTATGCTCGAACAAAGCTTAAATCTTAACTGACTTAATTTTTGTTGCGTTTTATTTTTAGTAACGTACCCGCCATCTTCGTTGCTGCAGTTTTAGGGGAACGGCAATGCGCAGTGACACTAACAGTGAACGAGCGCAAAGAAAGAAGAAGAAGAAAAAGGCTGGTGGTTTGGTACTCCCCGCAAGGCTTCGTGGAAGCAAGACTGGGACGTGCTGTCATGATGAAACATCACACTCAAAACAAAGGGAAATCCCGAAGCGGTTGGGTCAGGCTCACGACGTAGGAAGTGCATCGTCCCCCGACCACAGCATGGTGAGATAAAAAAGCATGCTCCTTCTATGAGGCTTCGCTTGAACGGCATGTGATGGTTCCGTTGCAGATGAAGTTTTCAAAAAGATATCGTGTTAGGGTGCCGGTATTGATTTATTTATTAGCAAAATCGATATTAATGAGTACAGAGCGGCGTTAAAAACTGTCTAGCTTTGTCTGGAAGTTTCTTTAAGTCCTGAGATTAAATATACGCAGCCACCTGGCATTTATATTGAGCAGTATTCAGAGCTCTGCATTTATCTACTATACCCGTCCATCTCATTTATTACCGTTAATATTTAGGTATGTGGGCTGCGAAGCCCAGGGTTCCTCTAAAGTATTCTATGAATTTAGGGATCTTGATGCCAAAATAGTTGATTTTCATCTGTTCCAAACTTATCGAACTGATTGCGCTATGGACTGTGAAAATTAATATCCTTCTATTTTTCAGAGTTTCAAACTTTCCAGGAGTGCTTCACGAACTGACAAGAGAGTAATCCACATTAATTGCTATACACTCTGTACATGTAATTTTTCGGCATCTAGGTAGCGTTTTTCTTCAATACTGAGCTCATTGCTAAACTTATCCTACCGAACTGTGCTCTGTACTAATGACAACTCGCATGTCTTAAAAAGCACTGGTAACAAAGCGCATACCCCCGTCATATTGTCTCCATTATTTCAGCCATTAGCAGAAATATAAACGGCCGGTTTAGCTTCGTGTATGTGGTTAACGTTCCAAATCGACTCAGGCTATGAGGGACTCCGCAGTGGACGGCTGCGGAAATTTCGACCACCTGGGCTTCTTCATTCGTCCACGTCTTCCTCCATCAAAAGCGGCCTCTGCCGAGATTAGTTCCCGTGTCTTACGCTTGAGCAGTTGAGCGCTGTAAGCGCTTAGGAACGTCGATGGGGCAAAACGTCCAAAGAAACTTTTGCTGTGCAGAGTAAGTGCAAGTTAACAAACTCCAGGTGGTCAAAATTTCGGAAGCCTTTCACTACGTCGTCCATCATAGCCTAATCCACTTTTGGAAGTTAAATCCTTTAACCCAAAACGAAACGCTTGTTACAAAAACATACACTTCGGTGTGTTTACTGGAAAGCACAACCTAAAAAACGCTTCTTAATTTTCTTTAAAGAAAAGCAACTCAAAGGTGATCCTGAGCTGAAGTCGTCAAGGGATGAAGTGAGTGGATATTTTTATTTCAGCTTTTATTATTGATCTTCATTATTCTGCTGGCCAAGCGCACATTACGTAGCTTTGCTTTTGATTAATGTATTTAACATAATATTGATCAAATGGATCATTTATAGTCGTCACTTCTAAGGATTCAATCTTGTCTTATGCCTGACTTTGTTGTACCCTGCAGAAAGAATCAGTTTTGGTTATGAAGCAATTAAATGCTGCAAAAAATATGTCAGTACCTTCAACGATATACCTGTAAATATATCACATAAACCGTATATGACTTCTACTCAGCTCATTTCGCACACAAGTAGCAAACTGGAATCACTTACATACTGACTAGTAAATGAGCATTCGGAAAACATTCCGTATGTAGAAAATACTTCAACCTGTGCAGTGAAGCCGAAAAAAAACACGAGCTCTACACGTTCTACCGTTACATATGCGTTAACAGAAAAGTTCTGATGAATTTTCACGTTTGAAGCCATTTTGCTTAAAAACGCGAAAACCCGGAAAAAGCTAAAACAAAGGATGTAAAGAACGGCATTCGCTGCCAAAGTAGAAAGCATTTTCTGCATCTTCCTTGAAGCGTTGTAGGCATTTGCTAATACTTTTCTTTTGTAAAATGCTATCGTTCAGAGTCAACTTTGATAAACTTTCGAAAAGGACTCCAGGATACGGTCGGTGAGGCAATCATAACCAGTCCCCAGCCCACCCGCATGTCGCCGGTAGGGTTAATATACTCCTGCGATACGTGATCTAGCATCGAGCTTTTCTGCTGTACGCAAAACATTACTTTCACGTAAATTATTTTCATATCACTACATCAGTTGTGTCGTTTATATTATATACTCCACATGTTTTACCGCTCCATATGCATTCACGAAAGCATCTAAAACAGAATAGTTTTGCAGGAAAGGAATTGTTGCTTATGAAAATTGACCCAGGCGCGGCATTATAGATTTCCTAAAATCTGCCCATGGCTTGCAAAATTATCTTCGCCTAATTAAATTTAGAAATGATACTGTTAATCAATCCCGAATATTTCCGAAATAGTCGCTCTCGATACTATGCTAGTGAAAGAATAGTTTCTATTCTACTTCAAATGTTTCGTCATTCGTCCGAGTCCCCTAAACAGGTCCATCCAGCAACGCTCTTGTGATGCTATTGACGAATACGACCTGCTCTATTATTTTACTTGCTGGGAGCAGAGGCTAGACAGGGCGACTATCAATTTTAAATGCGGTTCCCAGTTTTGATCCACGGATTAGGGCAGGATACGTAAAATTCAGGATTTCTTCCGAACCTGAGCAGCTTTTCTTTGATGTCGCAGGCTGTCTTTGTGGGAAACCTGTGCAGTCATTATTCAATTATTTTTCTATAGATTGCGTCCTTATAATTGTCTTTCAGCTGGCCTGGAAATATAGCGCTATATCTGGCGCCTCTTTTCTCCCTAAGCACTTCTCAGCGGTATCCCATACGCTTTGCCACTCACATTTATCTTATATTTGTACTTTTAAGCTTGTTTTGGACTTCCTGTACAATAATGCACCTGCAAAATATTTTGTTCTTCCAAGTCTATAAATGACGTTCATCGTCATAATAAACTTACGAATGCCTAAATATGGTATTTGCATTGAACCTACGCTAGTTTTAGTTCTGAAGTTTAAGTGCATAATGCTAGATTATTTCTGATTTACGTTCCAGATTTCTCTCCTTGATTAGTGTACGCATTAAATCTGAAGTGGATTCGTAACCCAGCTTTTTTTTTTATCACGCAGCCTTACCTAGAGCTGGCGGCCAGCCGTCCTCGCATATCACCCTGAAATAGTTGATGGAGTGAGTGAAAGTAAATACAATTACATCCATGAACAACTACTTGTAAAAGTATAGTGTCGCAGCCTTCACTACCTTCTTTCGGTAAGAAAGCGCGAATGTTCTGAATTACCTAAAAAAAATGTCCAAAACATGACATTTAAAACCTGTAACTCGTTTTTTCCGACAGGATGGACCATCACGTGCATTATAAGCGCTGTCTATAAGGCAAACAAAATACTGTTTTTTTTTTTTTCATTACTCAGCAAAGTCCAGGACAAGAAGCACACCAATTGTCACGGGCTACTCTGCGGCGAGAACTCTCTCCACACACGTCACGAGCGACTTTACGGTGAGAAGACGGCACCGTCAGTCCTAATCAAGATATGAAAAAGATAAACCGAGTAAATCAAGGCTCTCTCTTTCCTGCACATATAATCACAACGCATAAGTGTTGTCTATCGGCTCGCGGTGACGAGTGAAATGCGTTGCTTCTTTGAGCCTCGTCATGTACATACTTCCTTCTGTAATCATAATGCGGCCAGCATGGGCCTACAAGAAAGTGGTAGGACAAAAGCAACCAATATCGCGACCTCAGGCTACTTGCGAATGGTCCCGAAATCCAAACAAAAAAGCCTAAGCGCACTTTCCAGATATATAGGCTGAGCAAAGCTCCCCCGATTATCGGCTGTGCCTCCTACTTTCCTGGTGAGCTTTTAATGCATTGATATCGCCCAAACCTTTACCATCGAAGGTGTAACCCTATTCCAGGACTAGCACCCTGCCTGTTAAGCAGAGCTGCTTCGCTGTATAGATCTTTCGCTTTACGAATGTCCTACGGTTCCTGTAGGAACGCGGATGCTTTTTTCCGTTGAGGTCGAAGGTTGCTGCAGCGGGTAGTGCTCATGACATTTCTGCAGTTCTCTGTGACTTGTACTTTTCTCTTTCGCATTTTAATGCCATAGCGGTAAACGTGCTGTCAGAAAATCGGGCGTCACCGTCGTAATAAAAAAATCACTGACATGATACTGGCAGGCGGTGGTTCGCTTTGCCAGGCCTTGACTATTGGATGATTAAGCGACCTAACGGCGCCACATAAGAGAAAGTTGGAAAGAGCTGCCTACTCGGCTAATTCCTCATTTGAAGTTGGAAGGTGGAATGAGAATAAACTTTCCAGTGCTGTAGTGTCTATCGAGTTGGGCACAATGCACCGATGTCATGCAGGCACAGTTCATACGGCTTGGTTCAAGCCGGGTTTTGTACGCCGAGTATGCGGCTACGCTAACGTTATGCCCCCAAAAAGGCAAGCTTAAGTGCTCAATAGTAAGCTTAATAGCTTTTTCTTATACGCCCATCTTCAATTTTGCACCATGCAGGATAGGCAACTAGACAAAGCACTGGGTTAACCGCCTAGCCTTACCTCTGCCTCGCTCTTTTTCGCATCGGGGTTGAGACCTTGGACAACCGAAGACTGTTTTTAAAGCTAAACAGGAAAACCTACATTGCTAAAAAGTAACCTGAGCACTTTTTACTTCCTCCTTACAACAGATCTTGCCGTCGGGCGAAACGAGTCCTTACGAGTTTGCGTCCAGCCGCCAATCACCAGAACCGACGAAGAAGGCCAAGAAGTTGTCCTGGATAAAGCGAAGATCTTTGATGAGTTGAACTCTCTGTTCATCAGACATGTGCCGCAGCTTTGCATATTTATTGATTGTCTAGAAATGCCTCTGTTAAAGAAAATATATTTAGATATGTCGTTTAGGAGCGCAATGAACTCCTTCCCTATTCGCAATGAATCAGAAGTGCAACGACAGGCGAAGGGCATCTGATAATGTGGAAACGTTTCGGATGTGCGGCATCCTCGACATGATGAACACATTTGATCCTGCAGTACTGCAGGGTAAATACGGAAGGTTTATTGCGCATGTGCAGCAAGGATAGAAACTGTTTCGTATTATCATATACGACTGTTCTACGTTGGTTCCGAAAAATCTGAATGGCTGCAGATGTTCACAATAAGTGAAATACTTACTCAGGGCCCATTAGCGCTATATGTCATGCTCAGCTCGTGTGTGAGGTCCTTAAATATTACAGCCATGTATCTGTTAAACATACACGGTATTCCGCGTTTATCCGTCCAAGTTGGGAAAATTCTCCTGCGCAAACTGGACTCTTCGGGCTTCAACGCAGACCACAAGAAACGTTTTGATGGTTTATGTTTCTGGATAAGATCAAGGAGTTTAACGTCTGACCTTGTCGGCATTCTTCGGAATCAGCGAAAAACTTCAGTCGCCTGCGACGGAATGTTTCTTCGTGGCGAGCAGATAAGAGGGTTCTACAGGCTGCATCATAGCTCGAAGTGCAATGCGACCAATATCCTGCATAATGCGAGGCCGGCCTTGCAGTTTTCCAGATGGCGCAGCCTGTCGAATCGGCTGGTCTGCTCGCCACGACGACACGTTCAGCCGCAGGCTAATAGGGCAATGTTTCGCCGATGCGGAAAATGCAGGCAAGTATACGTTACATTATATCATCTAAACGCGTATTCCGTCAGAAGTTACATTGTGATCGGTGTTTGAGTCTGAATAGTCAGGTACTTTCTGCAGGAGAATTTTTTTACAACTCGAGCACATAAATACCGAACACCCTGTATACTCCACTTCAATGTGATCTCGGTCGGATTCTAAAGCATCGCGCCAGCGGTGCTCAGCGGAAATCATGCCTTCCTTAACCAGCTTTTAACGCGAAAGCTTTAACTGTCCCGTTTGGCGCTATAGGCGCCGTTTGGGGTTCTTAAAAAACCTAGTTGGTAGAATGAGGTTGCGACATCGACATGAAGCTGTACGTGGTGAAGTTATTTAAGGAAATTTGGTAATCGAACGGTCCAACGCAACCTTTGACCCTTCGGTCACTAAACAGACACACTACCCTTACGCCACTGAATAACGTTTGGTAGACGGAAACAAAATCTTTATATCAGTTACACAGGTTGCCTATGTCCGCACTAGGTTCCTCAGGGGAGCACTCAAGTGGCCACAGGGATCGAATATCTACTGTTGTAACCTACCCGAAGATCAAAGTGCTGTGCAATGTCAGACAAGGACAGTCAACTATAGGCCGTCCAGCAGGCCCGGGGTTCGCTCGAGAAGTACAAGCCTCACGGCCCACTACAAACGGGCCAAAATGAGATAATGCAGAGTAGGATTATAACCACGGGTCGACGCTTGGCCAGCATCACGACGCATTAAACCGTCGTTTGCTGGCATCTCACTAAAATTATACATATCAACTTAAGAAAACCTTGATTTCCTCTAAGTGCTTCCTCTGGTGTAGCCTTGTTCTAGAGGTGCCAGTGACGCTCTTGTTATTCTCAACTCTGGGCCCAAAAACTGCAAGGATGATAATCAGGCTGTGGCTAATTTCGGACGTTAAGAATGTCGGACCACACACGAATAAATATTAAATGCTTTCTCTTTTCTTTCACGTTAGGTGATCATGAGCTTTTTATTCAGCGTTGGTGCTATAAATTACAACAAAATTGGGAGTTTCAGCATGCCTTAAATCTAGTGATAGAGGGAAAGCTGTCAGGTTGCAGAAATAGCTTCTGCAGCGCCGTTTTTTCAATCCGCGGTCTTTTCTTAATTTTTCCTGTAATTGGTTGATAGGAGAGGGAAGGCGCTGTATCTATACACTTGTTTTGTGGACACCTGAGCGCTGTAAAAAACGATAAGGTGGTAGTGGAAATGGAAAGAAACAAGGGGAGCCGTACAGGATGGCTTAGGAGTTATTTCAACCACCTGGGGATATTTGACGCGCTCTGACATCCCGCGGCACACGGAACCCTCTTATAGTAATAATTAGTTCGCAGGAAACGAAAGTAGTGTGTATCTGTCACATATGCTCTGTGGACACCTGAGCTGCGCCGTGAGTGAAGGGAGGAAAATGAGAGTGGAAGGGGAAATAGAGAAGCGTAGCCGTAGTGGAGGACTGCGGAGTAGTTTCTACCACAAGGGGATTTTTAACGTGGCTGACATTTGCTTCAAAAGCTGATAGTTTAGGCAGATGTGCTTCTGTTCACTATGTGCTCGAAGTACATGGTACAGCGAGAGTACAAGAAAGTGTAGTTTCAGACAGCCAGGAATGTGGATATAGTATATGCGAATACCATAAATGTTGGATGAACAGTGTTTGAAATAAATAATGGGGACACATTGCATTTGAGGCATTGCATTTAGGACTGTGACGCAGTAGCATAGGCTACCACCCGACAAATAAAGCCCTGTTTTAACCAAGCCGCATGAGCGTGGCGGCTTAGACTTGGAGTAGCATGCTTGAATGGGCAGCCAAGCTGATCCTTATACCATCATCCGCTTCATTTCGTGCCCTATCAAGAACGTAAGAACGTCTAAAACACCAATTTGACGAAACCTATAGATGTCCAACAAGATTAACTGGCATTAGGGGCCCACTAAAGGAGCCATGTACACACTGTTATGAAACATTTTTCAGTTAGTGGACGAATGTTCATATCGGTCGTTATAAAAGCTTGTCAGGTTTGTAAATGAAATTGGCGCAAGACTGCAACAATAAGAAATCTAAGAAGAGTCACTCTGTCGTATTTATCAGATAGAAAGAAAATTCTTGTAAGCTGTAATTAGTCGCTGCTTTTTAAGTACAAGCTATAATATTCATAGCCACCTTAAACACAACACCTGCAGAGGAAATAAATATGCGCTAGCTATTGAACTCAGGTTTTCCTATGCAATATGTACCGTCTTTGCCACAAGTAACCAGGCTGTTCCGAAGGCTGCCGGAGCAAGCACGCGGCCGTGTGGCGGCGTTGCGCTTGTGGTAGTTTATCGGTGCTGGTCAGCTCCGAGGGTACAACAGCTGACGCAGCTTCGCACTCTCACTCTCGCCCTTTGGATGATAAAAACTACGCCCGTATGAAGCGCGGGCTGCGGTTTCACGTGTGCGAAGCCTTGTTGTGCCCAGCGAGGGCGCTCAGTATAGAGACGGGGCTATTCGCTATTCTCGGCAACTGCGAAAAACTGAACTGCAGGTGATAGTAGACACAGTGAGCTCTAGTTGCACGTTTCTGGGACGAATATCTGCTAGGTTTGCCAGTCAGTGTGTTGCCCTGAAATAAGGGTTCCTAGAACGAGAAAGTAATCATGTGCATCTAATGGCTAAGCGTGAGGAAGGTTTCATTATAGTTCGGTACTTTAACCAGACCTTACCTACAAAAAAATGCAAGAATTTGTTAGAATCAATCATTTCACTTACTTATACACAGCCTCCCCAAGGAGCTAACAAAATTTTACACAAGTTCTCTTATATCTTTGTACCGGAGTCACGGCCCGTAAAGTGGCAGTACGCAAGACACCTTGGAGAAAGCATAGTGAAATTTCGAGATGCGCTATCATTCTTTAATGTACAGGCGTATAAAACACGCAGGAAAGTGCAATTGTGCTGGTGCGTTTCAGCAGCGAATTACAGAACACAAGCAAGTATAATTGTGTAGCGAGAAACGCGACATATCTGCTTCAGGGCAGTTGATGAAAAGAGCGAATAGCCCCGTCTCTATACTGAGCGCCCTCACTGGGCATTTACCAGGCTTTGCACACGTGAAGCCGCCGCCGGGACACCATACGAGCCTAGTTTTTATCATCCAATGGGCGAGAGTGAGGGTGCGAAGTTACATCAGCTGTTGTACCTTCGGAGCTGACGAGCACCGATAAGCCACAGCAAGCGCAACGCCGCCACATGGCCACGTGCTTGCTCCGGCAGCCTTCGGAGCAGCCTGGTTACTTATGGCAAAGACGGTACCTTTTTATTCCCTGATGTATTTAAATTTCATTTTCGCATATATCTTTCTGCTCGCTTGCTACGCTGACGTTCCCTAATAGTACAGTCAGTTGTACGTAATGAGTTACCATACCATCGCGTTACCGGCAATGGACAAAGCCATTTTTCCTTATTGACTTCGATGATGATGTCAATCACTCACGATTATTCTCTGATACGCTGTACTTGCTTCTTATCTTTAATAGTTCGATTTAATATGTTCCTTTGTCTAGATCGTTGCCGGTTCTCAGTTTATGTTGAACCCTTTATGTTAACCTCCATGTTTCTGCCTGATCCCTGACGAACGCTAAAATACAACGGTTATATAGTTTCCTGTTCTCTGAGCCTTCTCTGAGTAAGCCTTCGTCGATGATAGGAAATTAACAGCCAGATATACTCCCTTCGCATTCTTATTTTACTTATTTACTTAACAATTTTAGTATCTGCGGGAGCAAACTTACGTTGACCCGTGATCAAAAGGTCCAGGAAGGTTCGACTTCCATATCTCACCCCCTGAGTAAAAGCGAAGCCTGAGCAGACAGCGCGTGCCAAATCTAACATATGACGTGTTGTCTCGACGTCAAATCACCTGCCCACCAATCAGTGTTCGGTTTTGTGATTTGCCAACTAGCATCTGTCAATGCCGTGATCGCGATTTTTTGCTGCGCACTGGTTGGCATGTGAACGTTTCCTTAGTCGCCCATCCGTTTAACAAAACACATCAGATTTTTATTTCTTTTTAGGGCGAAAGCCTTTAATTGCTCATACTGTCTGCGTTCAGTCACACTATTGCTGTCAGTAAAATGGCGTCATCAGAAAAGGTAAAAATCCTTTATTCACCAGGAATAGAACCTCCATCCCTTTCATCCCCACACGAGCGCTTTAACCAACTGTGGCAAGCCCGCGATCGTGAAACGCACATCTTAATTCTTGTCTACTGCGATGATAATAATACCGATGATAAGGACACTACAGTTCGTGATTATGACAACGATGACGTTAGCAATGATAATGACAGTTCATTTCAGTTCAGTTTAGTCGTTCAGTCGTGTCCGACTCTTCGTGACCCTATGGACCATGTCACGCCACGCTTTCCGGTCACTCACTATCTTCCTAACATCACATAACTTCATCTGCAGTGCCTCGAGGATGCCATCTAACCAACGCGTTCGCTGCCTACCCCTTCTCCGGCGACCCTCAACCTTTCCCAACATCAAATCTTTCTCCAGCGACTCCTCTCTTCTCATCAGATGACCAAAGTAGCTGAGCTTTAACTTTAAAATTTGACCCTCCAATGAGCAGTCAGGGTTTATGGTCGACAATATCGACTGATTTGATCTTCTGGCAGTCCAAGGAACTCTCAAGAGTCTTCGCCACCACCACAATTGAAACGCGTCAATTCTTCGGCGGTCAGCCTTTTTCACAGTCCAACTCTCGCATCCATACATCACCACTGGAAAGACCATAGCACGAGTTATACGGATCTTGGTTGGCAGACTAATGTCTCTGCTCTTTACTAGGTGGTCAAGGCTCACCATTGCTCTCTTTCCCAGAAGCAGGTGTCTCCTAATTTCATGGCTGCAGTCTCCTTCCGAGGTAATCTTGGAGCCCAAGAACAGAAAATCTGTCAGAGCTTCCACTTCACGTCCCTTGATGCTCCAGGACTTGATAGGGCAAGACGCCATGATCTTTGTCTTTTTAATGTTCAGTTTAAGCCCAAACTTCTCACTCTCTTCTTGTACGCGGATCAGAAGTCTCTTGAGTTCCACTTCACTTTCTGCCATTAAAGTGGTATCATCCGCATATCTAAGGTTGTTGATACGTTTTCCAGCAATCTTCACTCCAGCTGAAGACTCGTCCAGACCGGCCTTCCTCATGATGCACTCTGCATATAGGTTAAATAGGCAGGGCGACAGTATGCAGCCTTGCCTCACTCCTTTCTCGATCGGAAACCAATCAGTAAGACCAAGCCCAGTTCTGACTGTGGCCTCTTGCCCTTCATACAGGTTCCTGAGGAGACAGATGAGGTGAATTGGAACTCCCATCTCTTGGAGAGCTTGCCACAATCTGCTGTGATCTACGCAGTCAAACGCTTTCGCATAATCAATAAAGCAGAAGTAGATGGGTTTCTGGAACTCTCTTGCTTTTTCCATGATCCAGCGAAGGTTAGCAATTTGGTCTCTAGTTCCTCTGCCCTTGCGAAACCCAGCTTGCACGTCCGGAAGCTCCCAATCCACATACTGCTGCAGCCTACCTTGGAGGATTTTCAACATCACCTTGCTAGCATGCGAAATAAGCGCGATCGTGCGGTAGTTGGAACAATCTTTGGCACTGCCTTTCTTTGGAATGGGGATATAAACTGACCTCTTCCAATCCTGTGGCCACTGCACGGTTGTCCAAATCTTCCGACATAATGTATGCAGAATGTTAACAGCGTCATGGTTGAGGTTTTGAAGCAACTCAGCTGGAATGCCATCAATTCCGCTAGCTTTGTTCTTAGCAAGGCTGGCTAAGGCCCATTCAACTTCACTCTTCAGGATGCCCGGCTCGAGATCAGTAATCACAACCGTCTTATGTTGGGTTTGCACATTCGGGTCCTTCTTGTACAGTTCTTCTGTGTATTCCTGCCACCTCTTCTTTATCTCTGAGGCTTCAGTGAGGTCCTTGCCTTGTTTGTCCTTTATCACACCCAGCTTAGCACAGAAGCTTCCTTTGATATCTTTGATTGTCTTATACAGAGCTCCAGTGTTCCTTAATTGGCTGTTGTCCTCAACTGCTTGGCACTGTATGTTCAGGAAGGCATTCTTATCTCTCCTTGCTACTTTCTGAAAATCCGCAGTTCATTTAGTTGATAATAATAATGATATCAAACGTGATGCACCCTGTGCCCACCGGGGTGGTGCAGTGGTTACGGCGCTTGACTACTGTTCCCAAGGACGGGATCGAATCCCGGCCTCGGCGGCAGCTTTTCGATAGAAGCGAAAAGCTTCGAAAAGCAAGGCGCCCGTGTGCTGTGCGATGTTAATGCACGTTAAAGAACCCCAGGTGGTCAAAAATTGCGGAGTCTTCCACTACGGCGTCTCTCATAGCCTGAGTTGCTTTGGGACGTTAAACCCCACAAACCACAAACCATCCAGCCCCCTGTGCACCAGAGAGCCTCGGCTTTCGCATTCCTGCAGTTTTGATTCCACAGTGCTCTCTGCATTCTTTCCTTACCCTTCTAATATACGGTAAGAGTATGTGCACTAACATGTGGTTTCCTACCCCACTACTTTCCAGCTTTTTTCAGACCTTTACAGTGGTCAAAGTCCGGAACCTTCGCCAGTAAAGCTGACTGTGACGACAATTCAGGAAAAGAAAGAGCGGAAGTTCCCACGTTTTCAAAGGGTGAGGATTACGATCATTATGTCCAGCCAACTCGCCCTACAATCCACTTTGATTATAATCAGTTATCCTTCCCTGCTGTTTTCGGTATAATATCCCGTACACCCTTTGTCAAAAGTCTTGAGCCCACGGGGTCTACATCAGAGCCATACTACCTCGCTCGTAATGAATTCCCAGGTTTCCAAACTTGCTGAAGGCAAGAATATGTTTCGTCCTACCCTCTCCAATGGCTAGTACTTTCATAATTGTTAAAGAAGTCATAATATATGGTTTAAAAGCAACCCTCTGTGCTCTGAACTTTTGACAAAGGCTGTACCTTAAAATCACAAAATTATTAAGTCGGAGCACACCAGCAAATTCACCTTTCTATGTCAGATAAGCCGAAGCAGCAGCTATCGACTAGCCACACCTCATCACCACTTTGTCTTTCATGGCCCAATGACCGATGATGATTACGCTCAGATGAAGTTTACTTACAGTGCTTGCAATATTTCTTCCTCATTTGGCAATAGTGGATTTGATAAAGCTCTGAAACTTTGTATTTGGGCTAAATAAACGAGACTGAATAACATGTCATTAACATTGTTTTATTTGTATCCATTTATCTTTTTGCTTAGGCCGTTTCGTGCTTCAAACGTGAAAGCACAGTTTTAGAGAACGTATTATAACGTTTGTTCGCATTCACTTTCGTTCATCATTGTCTGCTTCGGATAACTTGCTCTGGCTTTCAAAAATTAGATGTTTGGTCACGACTCCTGCTTTTGAGCATTCTTGGCTTATTCACTTATTGTACGGGCAGCCCTGATTATGTATATAGAATTCCTACCACCTATACGAACAGAACATAGGATAAATATGTTATGTTTGCAGGTGAGTGAACAAAACTTCAGCATGCAAAGCCGCAAGAAACAAACCCTCAAAGCATATGCGATATCTTATACGACGCGGCTGTGCTGATTGATTGATTGATTGATTGATTGATTGATTGATTGATTGATTGATTGATTGATTGATTGATTGATTGATTGATTGATTGATTGAAATCTTTATTGAGTGCATGGGAGTTCTCGGAGTTGTGGGTGGTCCGCCTATTCCGGCAGCTCAGTGGCCTGCGCCGCAGCGTGGGCCCTGCGAACCAGTCCTCGTTGTTGGTCGGGGTCCTCGCTGTGCAGAATGGCCTCCCACTGCTCCAAATTGGAATTAGGAAGTTTATCGATAAAGGGATTTAATTGGCATGCCACACCATGTGAAAAGCCGTAGCTATTTCTCCACAGTGTGCTGCTGTGCTGCTCGCTGTCACTGATGTAGGAAATATTTAATTAGCTGATATACGAAATTAGTATAGGAAGAGTTATTCCACTTTGCCTGCAGTAATTATTTCGTACCACAAGAAAAAAAATTAATTGTGCAAAAGCACTGCTATACATTATCAGAGGCTAGCAAGTATTCGCGCCTGACGCCTCATGAGCCTACCAGATTGTGACGTCACAATCCATGTGTTCAGGCGCGGGCAATTCAAACAGTGTCTTTGCACATTATCACTGGTTCAACGCTGCTCCCCGGACACAGCCCAGCAAAATCACCTAGCGCTTTTGTTGCCTCCGCAGTAAAGGAAAAAAAGCCGTAGCGTATTCAAGACCGAGATTTTCTCGTGGGGGGCGAGTAAAGAACGTTCTGCTTAACACATCTTTAATTTTTTATTTCTTGTTCAAAATAAAAAAATGTAGCTAAGGGAAAATACCAATTAAGATGCAATACCTCTGAATGCGCCAGCGAAAAGTAAGACGGCACCATCTTTCGAAAACAGCGCATCCCATTGCCTCGCGTGCAAACTACAACACACTGACGCGCAGTGGACTTCGTCGTCGCCTCCCTCAGCTACCATCTGGGCCCAAGAGCTTTCGCACGTACTACCCGGTTTAAATGAATTAAAACCCTACCATACTTCAATGGCACTATAACAACAGACCTTATGCAAAAGTGCTGCCATATAGCGACCTCCGCGGGGTTTTCCGGTTTTCCTAGCGCAGTCTGTGCTATACGTACAGCCTCGTCCACTTCTAGCTATAACACGGTCACTGCTTTCAAAGCGTCATTACGTCCGACTCGGCCAAGCAATATAGCTTAGTGGCAGACCATGTGAAGCAACACGCCCGGGTCCTTCTGTGCTCGAATCGCTTTGCATCGATATATGCCTACGTCGGGCGCAATGTTGCTTTGAAATCAGTGACCGTGTTATAGCTAGAAGTGGACGACCCTGTACATTCACCGAATTGATCATGGCGTCTGCCTGTGCAACTCGAGACACGTAACAGGAGCATGATAGCAACTGCTACCACCCCGTTTCAAAGAGGACGCTCCTATATTTCATCCATCCATCGATGTCGTCTTCCATTGGAGACACTTCACCTCTCTTGCTTTCGCAATCTCCTAGGCTTAACTACAGCTAAGCCATTGTGAACTTTTTTTCTCTCTGGGTTATACAAGATGCGCCGATAATCTGTTTTAAAACATAAACAATATCAAACACTTTCGAGTAAACCTGTTCGCACAGTAGCATGGAACGCCAAATATCAAGGCCGAGCATCGGGCGCAGTAACAAGTTGAGCCCGGCCTGTACTGGGCTCGAAAGTTTCGTGGGGCGGCTGACGCAGCGTAATCACAGGTGTACGTCTATTACGATCGAAAACAATATCAATATATTTCATAGACGCTTATTCGAGCAGTGTGGTAAGAAATTCGACGGAGTAGCGAGGAAAATTAAATGGCGGTAGCGACTGTTCTGCTTTTTGTGGCCACGTTGATGTTGCCGTTCGCGATAAGTTTTGGCAACGCAGTATCACTTTACGAAATAAAATGGGGATGTAGGCAGCGTGTAAAATTACGGCCTTTATTATTCCGTCATTTTTTGCTCTGGATGCAAGCGAACAGAACGAAACTCTCAGCACAAAATAGGTGCAACTTGCGCGACTTCAGCAGCGCAGCCGATTCAAGCATTAAACATGGCGTCTTGTTACGCGGTTCCCTAACGGTCCGATATGTGGCAACAGTTCTTCATAAGGCCTATGGGACATTTTGTTACCGCAATTAATCAGAGACGTAGTACGTTGACGGCATGGTCAAGGGAAGCCTTTTTAATGTGTAAGCTTACACAGCTCATGCGCGTGCGGAAAAGCGTGTACAGAACTGGTACGCACAACGTGTCCGTAGAAAATGTGTATCCGTACCCAAAAATTTGGCTTTAAGAGCATCGGTCTCTAACTTAGTCGATTATTGTCAAAACGGAGATTTCCAAATTTAGGTGGGCCACCACCAAAATCTCGAATTCATACACATTCTCGGAGCGTAGAAGGTTGCGTGTATAGGTTTGAAAATTTCTTCAGGTGACGGGAAACGGATCTTCTTTAAGACCAAAAACACCATCTTAGCGCTATTTCGGAGGACACCGGAATCCATGCCAACCAAAATCTGTCTAGCGAATCTTCATAAATTATAAATATGATAAATATATATATATTTTTTTAGTGAGAAGGGGTTAGGTAAGACCGTTGTGGTAAACAAAACCACCTTTTGATAAACACATCATGGAAAAATAACTGCGTGCCATTCCAAAGCGCAGCTTCGACGCAGCGCCCATAAGCAACAAGCTGGCAGTTTCTCATTGTTCAAGGTCGCGATGCAGGTTTGACGAGGTAAAGCTTATGTTAAAAATGGGATTTTAATCTAATATTGCCCACTGTCTTACGCACTGTCTTCGGCTAATAATGCGCACTGTCTCAGTCAGCCTGGAGCCCAGACCTGCAAGTGCACTTGATACATGGCTTGATTCTGGAAATCGCGCTGCCTCATTGATATGAAGGAACCGTATATAACAGCTTTGGAACTCTTCTTTTTTACAACGACAGTGACAGCCACTATTCGTGTCTTAAAAAATTTAGATGAGCATCCCATAGCATCCTTGTACAACGAAGTGGCAGTTCGAACACCACCAATGGCTGACCCCCCTCCTTGGGAATTCACTACTATCACGACAAACAAGACCACTCGGCTTTGTCGCAAAGAAAAGCTGGCATCTCGACCTCTGGTTGATGCACTTCCAGGTACCTTAATTGCATATACGGACGCATCAATTATAGAAAATGGCGGTAGAACAGCAGCTACTAGTCCAACACACAGCGAACTAAAGGTACATAAAGAGTATCTTTTAGAATACGCGGACCCGCTTGTGATGGAACTCTATGCAATCCGCGATGCTATGGAGGCCATAAATAAAATAGATTCGATAACAGAAGCCCACATCTATACAGACTCCTTAGCCGCCATAAAACAACTAAAGAAAGTGACGAAGACGCTATTTGTTACCCAGGAAATCCACGCACTCAATAAAAAAACGAAGATAAGCATCCAGATACATTGGACACAAGACAATGCTGAGAACGCTGAGCAGAGAAAAGTTGACCACCTCACACACGAAGTTCCACACACTAATGCGCCCCCCACCAGGCTCCCTTTCGATGCCCGCTCCGCTGTTTCCATTTTAGCATCCTCTTTAAGGAAAAGTACACGTGCCCTCATTCCCCCGTGTACATTCCCACTCCCTCGTAACTTAACAAGATTGGAGGAGGTTTCCCTTAGAAGGATAAGAGCTGGGGCGGCCCTTACCCCGTCGGTAAAATGCCGATGGGAATCGCACGCTGAAATCGGACCAACCACATGCCCAAAGTGTTCCACACCAGCTGCAGAAGTGGATGTTCGCCACCTGCTATGGACTTGTGCAGGGACAAGGGAATCAAGGACAAAAATTCTGCGCGAAGTGGGTCTAACCACAACAAGGGAAGATGACTTTTCTAAATGGCTCACCGACAACGCTAAGAGCGGGAGCCTGCTCCGGTTCCTCACGGAAAACCATTTACATGAGTTTATATAATATGCCTTATGGCAAGTTTGCGTACAAAAAAAAAAATGTACGAATGGAGTATATTTTTCTCGTGTTCACGCATGTTTCCTCCAGCCTTTCAAGACCAAGAAGAGACTCGACTCCAAGGGCCTCCAGAATCTCCTGACCAGTTTCCATTCATCTCCGGCCCCATCTATTTCCCCTCCCTGTGCGACAGCCAGTGCCCCGGCGCCAGAAGGACAGAGACGGGCCAAGCAGCGCTTCATTGTGTCGCTTTGTGGAAGCTGCGCCGCTGTTGTGCTGATCGTCGTGGTCGTGGGTTGGATAAACAGTGGGCCACCCCCCTGGCGTCGCCTACTATGCGACTCTGTCCAGTGCCGTTACTACGACCGCTTCCTCGATGACTTCTTGAACACCTCCATCGACCCGTGCCACGATTTCCACGCTCACGTTTGCTCCCGTTGGGTCTCCCGTAACGTGCTGTCCGTCAAAGAAGTTGCCCTCGATAAGTTAGTATGCATGTATTTAATATGGCCGCCTGTATGTGCCTCGTTTTATGGGAAGTTGAACGGCGTTGGCTTTATGTGGTTAATAGACTTGCTTGCGGTCTGAGTAGTCGACTCTCCAAGAAGCATCAGAACAATGACAGTCATTTGCTATCCATTCCAAATATCTCACTGACCTAACTGACTGTTGCATGAACCAAGAGCGTAGGTTCTGCGTTTTCAGTCGCTACATGCATTCCTAATTTTGCACGGAAAGAGAAGCGGTGAGGTCAGCGGCAACCTATTGGGACTGGTTAAATTGCCGAAATATCTGCTAGGTTGCAGATATGTAATAAAATGACAATCAGTTCAGTCTTCGCGAACGTCAATTTACTGGTGTCTTGGTGAACGTATGAGAACACTTGGCAATGCCCTTAGTGTGATATGTAGTAGGATGCTTTATAATGCGCAGCCAACGCCTCATTGTGAGGTTGGTACGAGGATTGAAATGATTAGCAAATATTAATTATCATCGTCGTCACCTGCTTGACTATTTTCACTGCTTGGCAAATGACTCTTTCATTTGAATCTGATTAACCTGGCCCTGTGCCAGCTGCATCTACTTTACCCCGGCGAACCTTAAGAGTCCGCCACATAATTTTCTGTCACGCTCTGCTACGCTTGCCTTTCATTGCAATCCGCTGTCTCCTCGTTAGGGACGATTGATTCCATTCATATTACGTGTCCATCCTATTTGCTTTTTTATTGTAACCTTCCATTTCGTTCCTTTATTCTTACTAAAAATTAAGAATAGATTTTGGATTTCGGATATAGATCAAGAAATAGAAAGCGGGCAAAGTGTTCTCTTACTCACTCTGCACATTGCCTACCTTTGAACGTTTCAAGTACCCTTATTTCCGTGGCAAATATTTTGTGAGGGCAAATGCCGCTTCTGAAAACTTTCAGCTATTCACGTGTGGAGTAACCTTAAATAGTTAATCGCACGACGCTGTTATACCATACATTCTCTGTATTGTATACCCCGCTTTCACCTTCGTCTAGAGTTACCTCTGCCAGTGTCCACACTGAAACTGTAACTTACGAGGAAAGTTTTAACCAGGAAATGTTTCAGTGGACTTTTCTCTTTCTCTTTAGAATAATATTTTTGTACGTCAAACGTCTAGAATAATGACGAATATATGTGTACTTCCTTCCTCCATAAGCGTATGTTGTGCTCTTCTCGGGGAAATCATCTTGCTAGTTTTAAAGGCAGTAGTAAATGCACAGTTTTACCGCAGCATAAATATAAAGAAAATGTGCAATACATTACAGCATTAGACCGTTCCTATGAATATAGTTTTTATGGTACGATATTTCCATCAACATAACTGTAGCTTATAAATGTGCCGCTTTTTTTTTTAAATTGGACGTGATGTGTACCGAAGGTTCACATGACCACATGAGGCGTTAATTAGTTGCAAATTATCTGTTAATTAGTTTCAGTTTTAACAATGTTTCTTTAATTATCAGACCTAATACGTTGAGCACAATCATTTTAAACTGAGCAAAAATCTTAAAGCAATCAATTACTTATTGTCGCCTCCTGCATTGTGCTGCGAAAGAAAAGCAACTCAACTCAAGCACGAGAGAACAGGCCGCTGAGTGAGCTAAGACTAATGAAAACTAGCCAATAAACAACATATCACCCCCATTTTCTAGCTAAATACTAGCAAGAAAGAGGTTAGAAGTGGTGAGAGTAGAAATTTGAAATATTTCAATGAAATAGCATTAAGCACATTTTACCTTCAACACAGCAATTTTAAAACATTAGGTGCCCTAATAAAAAGGTTTTCAAATCACTACGCCTCAAGAAAACCAAAATAAAATGAAATATTTCGGCAGAACATATCAGAAACATGACCATTCTTATCACGGAAAACGAAAGAAAACGCAACGCGCAGATGCAATTTACATTCACCTTGAACTCTGTCAGTGTAAGCATCTTGCATGAACTGTATGTACCTCGTGAGAAGCACCTGATAGGGCGTTTTTGTGCCACAAGACTACTTTCTCATTCACATCTTAGTGATTAGGGTGGTAGTAAACGGTTTAAACGGTCGACTAATGCTGAACCAAAAATACATTTGGTTAATTGCAAAGATTTTCAGCAACATTCACGGGATTTCAAACCGGGAGAACACTTAGCCTTCAAGTGTACTAGTATCAAGGCGCCCGTGTATTATGTGATTTTAGTGCGCCTTAAAAGCCATAGTTGGGGGAAATTTCCAGAGCCCTCCACTATAACGTCTCTCATAAGCTCGTGTCAGTATGGGACGTTAGGCCCCATAAACCAAACCAAATCAAACCAAAATTTAAAGAGCACTGTATAATCTTCATTGGAGTAGCGCGAAAGCACGTATGCTGCTGTTGGTTGCTTCTGGTTGCTTCTAGTTGCTTAATTCACTTCTTGTTTACCATTTTATCCTTTGGTACTTTCGAATTGCGCGCCAATCGCTTTCTATGTCCTTTTTTCGCTCGAATTCAGGTTGCGCGACGTCACATCTTTGGCGACACCTTAACTGACTCATTTAATTAACTATTTTATTATTTGATACATTCAAATGTGGCGCCAAGCCATTGGCTAATGAGACTATTTTCGCCTTTACTTCTACATTTTGCCTCTAATTAATTACCTAGTTAACTTATTGGCCCATCTATATTTTTCGGACACAACATTACGTCACACTCTATCGACTGACATCACTCATTAACCTCTACCACTTCTCAATTACAACAGCTGCGGACACGATTTTACGTGTTCTACCTATAATTAACCACGTAAATAACTTATTGGCCTTATTATTTTTTCGGACACAACATTACGTCACCCTCTATAGATTGACCCCACTAATTAACCTTTATCTATTCTCAATTGCTCACAACTGCTGCGGACAACGTTTACATTTCTGCCTATAATAATTACCTAGTTAACTTATTGGCCTCATTATTTTGGCAACAACATTACGTCACCCTCTGTCGACTGAAACCACTCATTAACCTCTAGCGCCTCTCAATTACTCACAACTGCTGCGGACACGATTTTGCTGATGCGGTCTGTGGACGCGGCCTGCGGATGCGGCCTACGGACAGAATTCTGTGAACATAGCGAAGTAATGCGTTCGCATTAAAAGCGTATTACTGCCCATTAGGAGGCCTAGCTTATCGCCATCAGAGCTGATAATTTTTATCAACCGTCCTAATTTCCCATCACGTATAGTCTGAAATTTATTCTAATGCCTGTGGCTAGGAGTGGCGTTTACAGACGCATATTCCCAAGTGATTGGCATGGCAGACTCTCCAACGTGTGAGCAGTGTGGGGGTGCTGAAACTACTGCGCACATACTTTGTGACTGCCCTCAGTTTGATCGTGAACGTGCTTTCCTGGCTGCTACACTAGGCCGCTTGGACTCTCGCACTCTTACTGAATAAAAGATTCTGGGCCCTTGGAGGACTCCTTAACCACAAAGGAAATAAGAGAAGGCGCTACTCAAGTTTTTAAGGGACTCGGGGTTTAGCGCAAGACTAACTGTACGCTCTTTATTCACCCTTTCACTATCGATCTCTAGACGTGTTATAGACTCCTTCCCTTGGCACTCTTTCCTTTTTCTCCATTTGTTCCCGTCCCCACGTGTAGGGTAGCCTACTGGGCATTGCCTGGTTAACATCCCTGCCTTTCTATTCCATTTTATCTCTTCTCTCTCTCTCTTTATGCTGATGCCATGATGCACTCGGGCAATCGCCTTAATTTTACCTTGTTTGCGTTAAGTTTCCCTTTGGACTGAAAACAGGGCGTAGCAGCCGTGCCCTAAAAATAGGGATTCCGAGTGGAGTGACATTAGGACCAAACAGTTTCGAGGAACAAAAATGCTTTTGATGAGCTGGAATCAATCAAACCTCTGTCACTTCAATCGCAACCCGAACGCACTTTCTCCAACCTACCAAGGAACGCTGCTGCACAAGACCATCGACTAAACCTTTGTTCCTCCCCCCCCCCCCTCTCGCCCCCAAAAATGGAATTGAACTCTTTAAATATTTTAGTATTATCACTTAGCTAGAGAAGCCTGCGACAATGTTCATTATTACACGAAGACAAGAACGCAAAAATCTCATGAATTCTGGAAAAATTGTATGGAATCGTTTGACATAGTTCTATTCTGATCCTTTTTAAAACATGAAAAATAATTATGTTTTTCTTTCTAAGGGAACAAATTTGTACCAACTGTAGCAGTAAGAGCAGAAGACAAAACAGAAGTGCTTATGCAGGCGTTCATTACAGTTCTCCTTAAAAAGACGCTCAAAAGGCTACCAATGCAAAGAAATAACCATGAGTGTCCTTACGCGCTTCATGAAATCTTCCTAATTCAGCATTCGCGGTCAATATCTGCAATGGGCCAGATAATTCGTGGAAAACGATACCGGGAAAATATTTGGCTCTGATCATATACACTAGCTGATAATGGACTTGCCAGAGCCTAGCTCAGAGAAAAGGTGTTAGTCAAATCACGGCAAGATTCAAGGAGGTAGCAATCAGTTGGGGAAATCGGATTGAACAGGCACGTATGTTTCTGCTGCGTTTCCGGCGGGGAACATCTCGTACAGCGCTACAGTAGTGTAGGCGGCGCGTATTTGCGCGTTCTTTACACTGAATGTCTACGTGTGAAAGGGTAATTACTGTAATCTTTTTTCATCATAATCATCATCATCATCAAGGGCAGGCTCCTCTCCTATATATTTCTCTTATTACCCTTTTCTATGCTAGCCTGAGAATCCACTTGACACCTTCGAACATATTCTCATCCTCCCATCTTACTTTTTTGTATTCTTACCTTCACTTGGAAATCACTCAGTCCCCGTCCCCTTAGCGATTATTGGTAGCAGTTCTAGGCATTACATGCGTGCCCATGTCCATTTGTTCGTCTTAGTAGCATAAATTAGCATTAACACGAAATTATTCCCTGGTCCACATTCCACGCTTCCTGTCTCTTTTCGCGTTAGAACTGCCATTTTCCGTTCCATACTCTCTACTTTGTTCATAACTTACATTAACCCTTTCGTTAACTATCACTTTCTGCCACATAAGTGGCCACTGGTATCATATTGTTTTCTTATTCACGCAACTGGTAAGCTGCTAATAATGATCTCTCATCAAATGCTCTAGAACCCAATCTGATTTTCCCAGTTACTTAAATATCGGGGTCTAGATTTTCTGCAACTGTCTGTCCTAAGTTGAAATTCTCCCTTACCACTTCCAGCTGCTTGCTACCTATTGTAAACCCGTGTTAATTTCTGAGGCTGTTGATAATTATCTTACTCGTCGGTAGATTACCTTTTTGGCCGACCATTCTGCATTGCCTTTTTAAAAAAGATCATTACTGAATCAATTCAATTAGTTGCCCGAGTTACTCAGCAAGGCACTGTCATCAACGAATTACAGATTCTTGAGGTATTCACCATCTCCCTTCTCTTCTGTGATGTACCGTGCACTCTAAGGGTAAAATAAAGAAACACTCATTCCTAACTTTCCGATTCCAGGTCTAGCCTACAAACCTCCGTTATACAAGTTTTGTTGCTAAATTTTCTCATGAACAACTATGGTTGCTATGCAGTTATTTTAACTATCTACCAGTAGTTTCATGAGCATCTTCACGCTGAGTTCGCAATGTCTGTGCGACTACTGATGTCTCTACTGAGTCAAACGCTTTCTTAAGTAAAGAAATTGTAATTTTAGAATGGCAGCAACAAAATGGCGTCTGCGCATTGCAGACAGCAATCAGAAGGAAGGAAAGCCAGCAATGAAAGATGTGTCAAGTAGATATGCAGTGCAGCATGCAGTGGCCCATCATGAGCCATTCCTATGAAATAATATATGTTTGATTGAGATAATTCTGTTAATGTTGTCAAGCCCACCCCTCATGTGAAACCCCTCACACTTGGGGTCATTGAGGTATTGGAAATAGATAAATAGCTAACGGGTACCACTGCGCACTTATTTTTTTTTTTTTGCATTTCAGCTTTTTTTGCAGAGTGTCTTCACTTGCTTTCAAGACAACAGTGCCTACCAGAGGACAGAACGCCGTACAAAAAGCGGCGAAATTCTTCCAGTCTTGCGCCGCGGTATCTTACGGAAACGTCAGCGAACTGAGTGCTGTGAGATCAATTTTTCATAAATGCGGAGTCCGTTGGCCTGAGCTCACCAACACATCACGCCTGCTTTATAGCATTCTATGTCTGACGGCGTTGTGGAACTGGAGTCCCATAGTCAAGATCATCATGGACCGACCTGGCTTCCTAACTGTAAAGCCCGAAGCATCCTATGGCCAAACGTTGCTTCGGAGAAGCAACATGCTTCGTAAGCAAAGCGGTTCGCGCAGTCAGTACGAGGACTACTTCGGCCGATTGGTGCAGACTTTCAAAAGCGGAAGTAAGAACCTCGAGTACAACGAACTATTGCAACTGGAACGAAAGGTCGTGCCAAAGCTCTACCACGCATTCATGCTCCAGAATGTGACGGTCCTTCGCAATCAAAGCATGAGGGTGGTGACCGAAGCAGCCAGTGGCGCAATCACCCTTCGTGAATGGCAGCACGGGCTTCAGCAACACCTGAATACGTCGGCCAACTCCGTGCTCGTTGTAGCATTTGAAAACGTTGAGTTCTTCAGTACTTTCTTTCACCTCGTAACCGCATTGGGTGAGGCCCAGATGGCCTACTACCATGGCTGGACACTCGTGCAGGTGACATCGTTACTTACCCGCAAGGAGCTGGCCACGTTGTATTTTGTTCACGAATCAATCCCGTGGCGAGAGTCGGAGCGCTTTTGCGCCTGGGTGTCCCACCACTACGTGGGGCTGCCCTTTTACGCCAGTTACATGCGGGCCATGATCAGCCGAGACATGATTTCCGAAATCTCTGCGTTGGTTTCGTCTATTCAAGAGAGCGCACAGGGAAAGCTTCTTCGCGGGCGGCGACCAGATGCTCTCAACAGCGTACATCTATCGAGCGCTGCAGACAAAAGCGCCTTACTCGGGTTTCTGAGGAAAACCGATCCTCCAACTCTCGATTCTTTGTACCAGCTCTTTCCCGACATGACCGGCTATTTCACCATCAACTTGAATTTGGCGACCCAAGGCCGACGCCGTACTGTAACGAACACGAGAATGCCTCCCTTTTTAGAAAATCATACCGTACGATATCTCTACGTTGATGACACAGGAAGCCTGGTGGTCATGCCCATTGTCTTCGAGATGCCGTTCTTCCCAGATGGACCAACCTTCCAAGCAGTTAAATACGGGGCCATCGGTGGACAAGTCGCAGAAACTCTGTCTTCACTTTTTATCGGGACGATACTCGACGATGATAATTCGACGGTCGGCTTAAAGTCACCATGTGTTGAAAAACCGTATAACGGTAGCGGCCCTTATCCAATGAAGGATGGCAGTCAACCCTTTCTGCAGAAAGCCATTTCCATCCACTGGCTGTACGAAGCGTTCATTCGCCAGAAGCCGAACGCTATGCCTCTTCGCCTCGCCAACCACGAACATTTGACTGGAATTCAGATGTTTTTCATAGCCTGGTGCATCATCCAGTGCGGCACAGAGGAGGCAAGTACTGCGTGTAACGAAGTACTCCGACCATTTGACAGCTTCGCCACAGCGTTCAAGTGTGCAAAAGCGAGCTCTCCCTCACCAGGAGAGCATTGTGACCTACATAGCTAAGCTTCTTCACCAGCATGAACACACTTCAGCAAACGCATTGCACTTATGCTGGAGAGTTCTAAGTAATCCTTTCTTTTTTTCGAATTTCAATTTGTTTATTCTTTAGACACCAATACAAAACAGGCATTGGCCGTTTATACTCTCACAAAGGAAGACGGTGGACTCTATACGCCTTCTCGCTTTTGATTTTATTTGCTGACACTTCCCTTATGTTTCGTATAGTTCAGTTGAATAGTATGATGGTTTTCATATCTTACACATACTCAACCTACCACGAAAGCGTGATCGGGCGTTTAATAACATTTTATGCAGAGATGCATGCACGAAAATATATATCTGGGCAGTATTATCTTTGCCCACAATGGCGGCAACTCAGGTGGACGTTTGCTGCAGAACCTGGTCGTAGACAACTGGGACTGCAAAATCTTTTTCCTCTAGAAGATTTACATAGAACGACTGAAAACTAAGTAAAAAAATCATGATACAAAAATAAAAACTTCTCTTGTAGCTATGGCGTTTCGATTCTTTCCGGGAGTAACTCGCCAAAATATAACAGAATGTCGAATGCAAATGTAGGCCTGTCTATTTCGTGATCTGCGGTATTGCTTGCTGTAACAGCTCACACTCAAGTTTGTCAGCAGGGAAACGGTTGTCGCATTTTAGTTTCTCATTTCACAACTGCAAAAATGTCATTTTATGCCCATTATCAATCTGAAAGCACGTTTTAACGGGCCACTGTCCAGAGTATGATTTTTACGCGAAGGAGTCCAATGTTTCGATGAGGTACCGGAGAAAGTCTGCAAAATGCTACAGCGATACACGAGCCCCAAAGCAGCGAAATTAGAAATAAGAGCTCTCTCATCCTCCCCTTCGGGAAACCCGCTTCCCCGTTTTGTACGCTGGCCGTTCGGGCGGCGTGGCTGACGTCAAAGTAGCACGACAGCCATTGGTTCATTTTACTGACTGACAGGAGAGGGATGGGCGTAAGCGACTAATTGTGTGCGCCGCTCGCGTTATCCCACGTTGTCCCTTTCAATTCCAAATGTCAGGGATTATATCGACCCATCGGGCAGTTCTGGCCTGCTAGCTCAGTTGGTTAGAGCGTCGTGCTAATAACGCGGAGGTCGTAGGTTCGATCCCTGCGCAGGCCACTCTTTTTGTTTTTCTCCTTCACGGTTTTAACTAAGCATAGAGTTTCGAACCCCAGAGACATCAGGCGCTAAAGGGCAAATTATAGTTTTATTCATTTCGATTCCAAATGTCAGGGATTATATCGAACCATCGGACAGTTCTGGCCTGCTAGTTCAGTTGGTTAGAAGGCACCCGGCAGATGGATCGAGGACATTCGAAAAATAAAAGAACAGATTAACTTGATAGAAGAAGACAGATACCAAGGAGCGTTAGTGCGTGCAAGAGCGGAAAAATTGGCCATGGATGAGACGCCGACAAAAAGATCGTTGGGAATAGAAAAAGCAAATGCAAGGCGAAATCACGTGGCAGAGGTAGATTGGGCAGGACGCACAGAAACCGATAACGAAGGAATCGCGAAAGCTTTCCGGGAGTATTATGAAGATCTATTTTCGTCCCGAGAGGTTTATTTGGACCGTTTTAAAGAATACTTTCTTGACGCGATGCCAAAAATTGACGAGGAACAAAAAGAAAGACTGGAGCGGCCAA
This sequence comes from Amblyomma maculatum, assembly GCF_055883805.1. Lineage (NCBI taxonomy): Eukaryota > Metazoa > Arthropoda > Arachnida > Ixodida > Ixodidae > Amblyomma > Amblyomma maculatum. The sequence goes on from NC_139348.1 coordinate 94,471,935, forward strand.
TAAGCGAAAACGAAGTGCAGCAGGCTATAGAAAATTTAAACCCAGGGAAATCACCCGGGCCTGATGGCCTGAGTGCGGCTTTTTATAAAGCGTTCAAGGAACAGCTATCTCCTTTGTTGTGTGCCTTATTTAATGAAGCGTATGAACTGAAGGCTCTGCCTGCGTCTTTCGGATCGTCGCACACAGTACTTATTCCGAAAACTGACCAACCAGATAAGCTTAGGCAGTTGTCGTCTTACAGGCCCATTGCTCTGACAAACGTTGATTACAAGATTTACATGAAGGTGCTTGCTGGCAGACTACAAACGGTTATATGCGAACTAGTGGGCCCTCACCAAACGTGCGGTATCAAAGGGCGATCTATCTTTCAGAACATTCACAAAGCGCGAAGTGTGCTCGAATGCTGCGATGCAACTCATGCATGTGTTGCGTTACTGCAGTTGGACTTGGAGAAAGCTTTTGATTGTGTGGCACATACTATTCTGTTCAGTATATTAGACTATGTTAATGTCGGCTCTGTTATTCGAGAGGGAGTGGCTTTGGCGTACCGTAACTGCACTACGAGATTAATTGTCAATAAGTCACTGGGGGCCCCCATCAACGTACGACGTTCGGTGCTCCAAGGTTGCCCCCTCAGCCCTCTTTTGTTCGGCATTTATATTGAAACGTTGTGTCTAAGCACCCTACAAAACAATGACATTGATGGTTTTCGACTGCAGGAGTCAGAAGTCAAATTGCTGGCTTACGCAGACGACGTTGCGGTTTTTTGTGTAAATAAGGAGAATATAAAGAGGACAGTGGATGTGGTAAAACATTTTAGCAAAGTCACAGGGAGTAAAGTTAACTGGGGCAAGTGCCTGGGATTTTGGCACGGAGAATGGCAGCTGACCCCCGACACTTTCGCTAATGTGTCGTGGGTTACAACGCCTGCAAAGTACTTGGGTGTGCCCTTGAAATTTTACAAGGAAAGCGAGCCATACTGGCTAGAGCAGGTCAAAGAAACCAGTGAAAAAGCGAAGAAATGGTAAAGCGCTCAATTATCAATATCTGCAAGAGCCGCAGTTTGCAACCTGTTTTTAATTAGTAAGTTATGGTATGTTATGCAAGTGTTGCATTGCTCCCGTGTAAATGTGCAAAAATTGCATCGAGTTTTTGCGGTGTTTGTTTGGGCCTCGAGTTGGGAGAGGTGCAGTCGGACAAATTTGTTCCGGCAGGTGAAGCATGGGGGGCTTGGTCTGAGTCATTTGTTTGTGCGACAGATTGTCAACCGGTTTATGTTTTTTAGGGATGCCAGCGATCCATTCCTGCGCACAGTGTGTCAACAAAGACTTGGTCGAGCGTTGCCTGATTTCGTAGTTTATACTCAATGTATGCCTGGTTCTCTGTTTGGATTCTTTAGGGAAATTGTTTTGAGCGTGAAATTCTTAAGCGCACGTTTTTCGAAAGAGTATTTAAGTAATGTTAACACGAGAACATTATACAAGGATGTTTGTGAAGGGGTGTTCCCGGTGCCCTTGTACCGAGCTTTATACTATGGAGGCACAGGAAGTAATGTATTAAAACGCGTAAAGAAAATGCAAGTTGCTCCGGGAGCTAAAACGTTTTTCTTTATGCTACATACCGGTACTTTGAGTGTAAAATCATTTATGGAAGAGAAGGGTATGTTGCTACCGTGGGGGGCCCAATGTCTCATCTGCAAACAGCCAGAGACAATAGATCACGTGTTTTTGCATTGCTGGGAGGGAGTATATTTGTGGGATGTTCTGCAAAGGACAATAAAAAAACAGTTGCCACTTGATTCCCATGGCATTAGGTATTTGCCATTGGATAACCACGATGATATGCCGTTAGACCAGGTTATGTTAATGTGCCTCCACAGTATATGGCGCGCACGAATGGCTGGTTATCACTGCGATCCAGATGCACGGCCAGCCCGCATGTATTTCCGTGAAAGTGTGCAGCGATGGCTCGACGTGCTTAAATTGCAGCCATGTGCTCCTGAGTGGCTGTCAAAGCTGGAACCTTTGACAGTGCTCAAGGAATTTTAACATGACAATGCCTGCCCCTCAGTGGGTGTTAGGCAACGCTAGCTACCTTTGTGTACATATATTATTCCTTTTTTCCTGTTGTTTTGAGTTCCAGTGCGGCGTATTTGTGTCAAAGCCAGGCAATAAAGAAAAAAAAAAAGCTCAGTTGGTTAGAGCGTCGTGCTAATAACGCGAAGGTCGTAGGTTCGATCGCTGTACAGGCCACTCATTTTGTTTTTCTCCCTCCTGGTTTTAACTAAGCATAGAGGTTCGAGCCCGAGAAACAGCAGGAGGCGCTAAAGGGCAAATTATAGCGCTTTTGATTTCAATTCCGAATGTCAGGGATTATATCGAACCATCGGACAGTTCTGGCCTGCTAGCTCCTTTTTTCTGGGCGGCTGAGTCTGAAAATGTTGCTTGCTGGAAACAGCGCATCGGCCGTTGGCCGAGGTCTTTCGACTCCTCAGGACACTACCGAAACGTACAAAGTTGTCCTTCCACGCCTGCCCACCGGTAATGTTGTCCTTAATACCGTTTCCCTGCATGCCGACCTTAAGGGTCGCCCGTACCGAGCACCTGACTTTCGAGACGCGCTTGCACAGATTTTGGACCTCCGGGAAATTTGGTGCATTGGTCAATACCAAATGAGCCACGTGTGGATGGTTACCTGCGAGAGTAGTTCTTCAAAGCAGAAGCTAATTAACAAAGCAGAGTTCCCTGTGAAAGGACTTCGGTGCATGGTGTTCGACCCGGATACAAAGAATGTCAAGGTTAAGCTCCTTTGGCTTCCCCGCTATATGGAGCACCGGAGGATTGTGGAAGCTTTCGAGCCTTATGGAACGATTCAATCTGTGGAACGTGAAAAGTGGCGGTGCCCAGGGATGGAGCACATGGAAACGGCGAACCGTGAAATCTCCCTCACGCTCAAGGACGGAGTGTCAGCAAGTACAATTCCTCACACTCTTAATGTTTTTGGGGTGCAGGCATTAGTGCTTATCTCAGGGAGACCTCCACTGTGTCTTCGATGCAGCCGGGTAGGTCATGTACGGCGTCAGTGCCGAACGCCTCGATGCACCCAGTGCCGGCGCTTTGGCCATACTGTGGAGAACTGTGTATTAAGTTATGCCGATAGACTGCGTCAAGGCCAGTGGTCACGAGAAGATGACGTGGCGTCCGAACATATCATGGATGTGTCAGAGGTTGTTGATGTAACAGGTGAGTTAGGTCGTGAACCTCAAATTGATGGGGACCAGAAGCTTTCTGCACCCCACATCAACTCAGAAGAAGCTGCAGTGACTGGCCATCAAGAACCAGCGTCTCCAGAACCAAAACCGCCGGACCCGGGCCCGCCTGTAAGTGGCACTCAGAGTGCTGCGCTTGCTGCCCAAGAACCACCTGTTATTGAAGGACGTCTGGATATGCCTCCTGTGGAGTCAATGGAGAAGAAAATGCCAGTGGATGCTCGCCTATCCTCCTTCGTCATTGATTGTCATTCGTCGTTGGAGGGTAACAGTGAGCCGTCTGTGGCGCCGATCTCTGGTGCGTCCGGTTCTCTGTCGGCTGTCAGTGTGGCAGCGAGCGATGTGCTCCAATCAGGTTCGTTGGCCGAAGCCTTGAGTGTCTCAGAGGAGGACATGGACAACACAGAGCCTTTGAAGCGTCCCGCAGATGATGAGGTGTGTATCGATGGTGCTGGCCAGAAGGCACACTGTGTAGAGGCCACAGGAAGGGTGACTTTAAAGAGGAGGGCAATGTCTGCCCGAAAGGCCGCCAATCTGCAGGCGGGCGACCCCATTGCAGGGGATGATGTTTAAAAGGACTAGCACCAAAAATGGCTAGCGTCGCAGCATATCAAGTCGCTACCCCTAACGTCAGGGGTATGCGCAATCGTCGGAGACAGCAGCAGTTAAGACATCTGTTAAAGAAATGGAGTGTGTCTGTAGCAGCAATTCAGGAAACAAAGTTGTCATCCGATGAAGAGACGGAAGCTGCTCTTGAGCGTTTTTGCCGGAATATAACATTATTGTTAGCCACGCTAGAGGCTTGTCCGGAGGGTGTATGCTATTCCTGGCCAAAACACTAGAGATGACAGCCATGTCTTAGTGCATAGATGGCGAGGGACGACTTATATGCTGTGACCTCACAATCTCAGGTGTGCAGTGGCGAATTATTTGTGTTTACGCCCCTGTAAAACAGCGAGACAGAAGGCATTTTTTTCTTTCATTAGTTAATCATTTGTGCACAGATCGCAAAATTATGTTGTTGAAAGATTTTAATTGTGCTTGTAGGGATGAGGACCGATCAGCATTATGTAAGAGATATGACCCTAGTGCTGCATTACTTAACGATTTGGCTTGTGCATATAACCTTGTGGATGTGGGGCAAGAAAAAGGCGACAGTATTCATTTCACTCATTTTCAGTTCTCCTCTAACGCCCGCCTTGACAGAATTTATGTTTCTGCAGACACGTTAGCAAATGTGTTTGGTTACTGGGTGCGGCCCATCTTCTTCAGTGACCATTGTATGGTGTCTCTTCAGGTAGGGAGGTACAGTCGGCAGATACTTCACCCTCGGTGGGAACTGTGGAAAATGAATAACTGTCTGCTCTCAGATGAAATCTTTAAGCGTGCTGTACCTACTTGTTTGAAAACATATGGTCACGCCATGATCTGTCAGTTTTTCAAAAATGGGACTTGTTTAAACAGGAAACCAAAAACTTAGAAGCCTCTGCAAGAATCGCGTTCCTAAAGAGACACCACCTTCGTGAGCTTGGGAGCACTCTAACTGAGCTACATGAGCTAGAGAGGGTTAGCCCGGGTGCCTACATTGAAGAAATTAATAACGTAAAGGCAGAGCTTCAACAATTTGTGACGGAAAGATACAAGGGGGCCCTAATAAGATCTAGGACTCGAAGGTTTCTTGACGAGCAACCTTCACGTCGGGCCCTCAGTGATGAAAGAGAGAATGCTCTTACGAAGGAAATATTGGAAGTTCAATATGGTGATTGCACATATAGTGATGCTCCTAGTATTCTTGCTGCTTTCTATGATTATTATCGAAAGCTGTTCGGCAGTTGTAAAGATCCAAATCAGGGTTTCGATTATAATTCCTTACTTGAGAACTTTCCTCGACTAGACGATGAGAAGTGTGCTGTAGTAGAGGGACCCATCACTTTGGAAGAAATTAAATCAGCCATTTCAGACCTTCAGAACCAGGAATCTCCTGGCCCAGATGGTATTACTAGCGAATTTTATAAAACATTGTCGCCTTGCATAACGCCTGTTTTGATGGAAGTATTCCAAGCATCTTATGATGTGGGTTTCCTGCCTCCCACTTTCTATTCAGGCCACACAATATTAATTCCCAAAAGCAAAGATACTAATCGGTTGAAAGCTGTTGAAGGATATCGCCCAATTTCCCTCTGTAATGTTGATTACAAAATTTTTGCCAAGGTCCTTTGTTCTCGTTTGCAGCTGGTTATCATGGACTTGATAGGTTCGCATCAGGTGTGTGGTATCAGAGGGCGCAGTATTCAAACACACATCCATATTGCACGTTCAGTAATCGAGACAGTATCAGATGAGACAGGCCAAGTAGCTCTGATTCAAATTGACCTAGCGAAGGCGTTTGATAAAGTTCGGCACAATTTCTTGTTCGCGGTCTTGGAGAATGCAAACATTGATGACGTTTTGCTCAAAGGCATAAAGCTGTGCTATATGAACTCGTATACAAGACTGATTGTTAATCAGGAGCTAACGAAACCAATACCACTGGAATCATCAGTTCGTCAAGGATGTCCACTATCTCCACTGTTGTTTGGCTTATATCTGGAACCCCTCTGTCTCAGTATAATTAACAGTGCAGCCATCCGTGGTTTCTCTCTGGCTCAATGTGAAGTTAAGATTTTAGCTTACGCGGACGATATCGCCCTCTTTTGTTCTGACAAAAAGAGTGTACTTGAGGCTTTACACTTGACTGAACAGTTCTGCGATGTATCAGGCGCGGCCCTAAATTTAGATAAATCCAAAGGTTTTTGGTTGGGACACTGGGGCACTAGACCAAGCCAGTTTGGAGGCATATGCTGGGACTGTAGTCCACTTCAGTACCTAGGGGTTCCGCTGAACCAAGTTCGTAACAGCGCAGCCTACAGGGATTCACAAATCGTACCTATGCGGCGACAAACGCAGGCTTGGATGGGTAGGGAACTCTCAGTGTTTGCTAGGGCACAGGTCTGTAACATATTTTTGTTTGCAAAGCTTGCGTATGTGCTTCAAGTCCTGCATTGTGCGAGGAGCAAAGTACAAGTTATACACAGAATATTTGCAACATTTGTGTGGCGCTCTCAATGGGAGCCCATGCGGCGTGACAACTTGTTTCTTCCCTTAGAGTCTGGTGGAGTGGGCCTTGTACACTTGTTTGTGCATCAACTTGTTTCCCGTTTTTTCTTTTTCAAATCGGCAAACCATCCGTTTCTTATAACTGTGCTCATTAGGCGTCTTAGTCCACATTTGCCTTACTTATTCGCACCAAGTGGGCAGGCTCGTGAGGGGCGTTTATGGGGATTCCTTAAGGAGGTTGCTGACACTTTCAATTTTCTCACTGTGCGTTTCTCTGATTACCTGTATAGCCTCTCGAGAAAGCGGATGACCCAGGCTCTCACTGAGTCTTTGTTCCCTACACCGTTGTATCGGCAGCCTTATCTGGGGTTTTTGGACACCACTGTTCTAAAGCGTGTTAGGCAAATGTGCATTCAGGCAGCTGCAAAAACGTTCTTTTTCAAATTACATACAGCGACGTTGCCTGTCAAGACATTTCTTCACAATAAGGAGATGTTTGTGCCCTGGTCGGTAAATTGTCGTCTCTGTAACGTGCCTGAGACAATTGATCATTGCTTTATTCTGTGCCGTGATGCTATGTTCTTTTGGGACATACTACAAAGAACTCTTAAAAAGGACATTGAAATTACGCCTTATACAATTAGATCTTTGCCTCCTGACAAAAACTCTGTCGTACCTTACGATCTATTTGTGTTGATGGGACTGTTTAGCCTTTGGAAAAGCCGCATGTTCGACAGGCATGCAGAGCCACCAAGATCGTCCAAATCCGTGTTTCGGGAGCAGTGTGCTTTGGTGAGAAGTGTATATGCTGCACGTGAAGAACCTTCAAACTGGATGCCGTATCTAGACGCATGTGTATGTCTCCCAGACTTTTGATGATCTGATGATTGCGCATTGTCGGGCTGGGGATATGACGGGCTCGTATTAAGCAGCCCGGTAACTTTAGACATGGACATGTTTAAGTAAGTGGAGTTGTTCCTTTTTACGGAAGTTTTTCCATGCAATAAAGAAAAAAAAACTGGCCTGCTAGCTCAGTTGGTTAGAGCGTCGTGCTAATAACGCGAAGGTCGTAGGTTCGATCCCTGCGCAGGCCACTCTTTTTGTTTTTCTCCTTCCCGGTTTTAACTCATCATAGAGGTTCGAGCCCGAGAAACAGCAGGCGCTAAAGGGCAAATTATAGCGCTTTTGAATTCAATTCCGAATGTCAGGGATTATATCGAACCATCGGACAGTTCTGGCCTGCTAGCTCAGTTGGTTAGAGCGTCGTGCTAATAACGCGAAGGTCGTAGGTTCGATCCCTGCGCAAGCCACTCTTTGTTTTTCTCCTTCCCGGTTTTAACTCATCATAGAGGTTCGAGCCCGAGAAACAGCAGGCGCTAAAGGGCAAATTATAGCGCTTTTGATTTCAATTCCGAATGTCAGGGATTATATCGAACCATCGAACAGTTCTGGCCTGCTAGCTGGAAGAAGGGCGTTCTGGGCGGCTGAGCCTGAAAATGTTGCTTGCTGGAAACAGCGCATCGGCCGTTGGCCGAGGTCTTTCGACTCCTCAGGACACTACCGAAACGTACAAAGTTGTCCTTCCACGCCTGCCCACCGGTAATGTTGTCCTAATACCGTTTTCCTGCATGCCGACCTTAAGGGTCGCCCGTACCGAGCACCTGACTTTCGAGACGCGCTTGCACAGATTTTGGACCTCCGGGAAATTTTGTGCATTGGTCAATACCAAATGAGCCACGTGTGGATGGTTACCTGCGAGAGTAGTTCTTCAAAGCAGAAGCTAATTACAAAGCAGAGTTCCCTGTGAAAGGACTTCGGTGCATGGTGTTCGACCCGGATTCAAAGAATGTCAAGGTTAAGCTCCTTTGGCTTCCCCGCTATATGGAGCACCGGAGGATTGTGGAAGCTTTCGAGCCTTATGGAACGATTCAATCTGTGGAGCGTGAAAAGTGGCGGTGCCCAGGGATGGAGCACATGGAAACGGCGAACCGTGAAATCTCCCTCACGCTCAAGGACGGAGTGTCAGCAAGTACAATTCCTCACACTCTTAATGTTTATGGGGTGCAGGCATTAGTGCTTATCTCAGGGAGACCTCCACTGTGTCTTCGATGCAGCCGGGTAGGTCATGTACGGCGTCAGTGCCGAACGCCTCGATGCACCCAGTGCCGGCGCTTTGGCCATACTGTGGAGAACTGTGTATTAAGTTATGCCGATAGACTGCGTCAAGGCCAGTGGTCACGAGAAGATGACGTGGCGTCCGAACATATCATGGATGTGTCAGAGGTTGTTGATGTAACTGGTGAGTTAGGTCGTGAACCTCAAATTGATGGGGACCAGAAGCCTTCTGCACTTCACACCAACTCAGAAGAATCTGCAGTGACTGGCCATCAAGAACCAGCGTCTCCAGAGCCAAAACCGCCGGACCCGGGCCCGCCTGTGAGTGCCACTCAGAGTGCTGCGCTTGCTGCCCAAGAACTACCTGTCATTGAAGGACGTCTGGATATGCCTCCTGTGGAATCAATGGGGAAGATACTGCCAGTGGAGGCTCGCCTATCCTCCTTCGTCATTGATTCTCCTTCGTCGTTGGAGGGTAACAGTGAGCCGTCTGTGGCGCCGATCTCTGGTGCGTCCGGTTCTCTGTCGGCTGTCAGTGTGGCAGCGAGCGATGTGCTCAAATCAGGTTCGTGGGCCGAAGCCTTGAGTGTCTCAGAGGAGGACATGGACAACACAATGCCTTTGAAGCGTCCCGCAGATGATAAGGTGTGTATCGATGGTGCTGGCCAGAATGCACACTGTGTAGAGGCCACAGGAAGGGTGACTTTAAAGAGGAGGGCGATGTCTGCCCGAAAGGCCGCCAATTTGCAGGCGGGCCACCCCCTTCCAGGGGATGATGTTTAAAAGGACTAGTACCAAAAATGGCTAGAGTCGCAGCATATCAAGTCGCTACCCTTATTGTCAGGGGTATGCGTAATCGTCGGAGACAGCAGCAGTTAAGACATCTGTTAAAGAAATGGAGTGTGTCTCTAGCAGCAATTCAGGAAACAAAGTTGTCCTCCGATGAAGAGACGGAAGCTGCTCTTGAGTCGTTTTTGCCGGAATATAACATTATTGTTAGCCACGCTAGAGGCTTGTCCGGAGGGTGTATGCTATTCCTGGCCAAAACACTAGAGATGACAGCCCTGTCTTATTGCATAGATGGCGAGGGACGACTTATATGCTGTGACCTCACAATCTCAGGTGTGCAGTGGCGAATTATTTGTGTTTACGCCCCTGTAAAACAGCGAGACAGAAGGCATTTTTTTCTTTCATTAGTTAATCATTTGTGCACAGATCGCAAAATTATGTCGTTGGGAGATTTTAATTGTGTTTGTAGGGATGAGGTCCGATCAGCATTATGTAAGAGATATGACCCTGGTGCTGCATTACTTAACGATTTGGCTTGTGAATATAACCTTGTGGATGTTGGGCAGGAAAAAGGCGACAGTATTCATTTCACTCAATTTCAGTTCTCCTCTAATGCCCGCCTTGAGAGAATTTATGTTTCTGCAGACATGTTAGCAAATTTGTTTGGTTACTGGGTGCGGCCCATCTTCTTCAGTGACCATTGTATGGTGTCTCTTCAGGTAGGGAGGTACAGTCGGCAGATACTTCACCCTCGGTGGGAACTGTGGAAAATGAATAACTGTCTGCTCTCAGATGAAATCTTTAAGCGTGCTGTACCTACTTGTTTGAAAGACATATGGTCACGCCATGATCTGTCAGTTTTTCAAAAATGGGACCTGTTCAAACAGGAAACCAAAAACTTAGCAATAGAAGCCTCTGCAAGAATAGCGTTCCTAAAGACACACCACCTTCGTGAGCTTGGGCGCACTCTAACTGAGCTACATGAGCTAGAGAGGGTTAGCCCGGGTGCCTATGTTGAAGAAATTAATAACGTAAAGGCAGAGCTTCAACAAATTGCGACGGAAAGATACAAGGGGGCCCTAATAAGATCTAGGACTCGAAGGTTTCTTGACGAGCAACCTTCACGCCGGCCCTCAGTGATGAAAGAGAGAATGCTCTTACGAAGGAAATATTGGAAATTCAGTATGGTGGTTGCACATATAGTGATGCTCCTAGTATTCTTGCTGCTTTCTATGATTATTATCGAAAGCTGTTCGGCAGTTGTAAAGATCCAAATCAGGGTTTCGATTATAATTCCTTACTTGAGAACTTTCCTCGACTAGACGATGAGAAATGTGCTGTAGTAGAGGGACCCATCACTTTGGAAGAAATTAAATCAGCCATTTCAGACCTTCAGAACCAGAAATTTCCTGGCCCAGATGGTATTACTAGCGAATTTTATAAAACATTTTCGCCTTGCCTACCGCCTGTTTTGATGGAAGTATTCCAAGCATCTTATGATGTGGGTTTCCTGCCTCCCACTTTCTATTCAGGCCACACAATATTAATACCCAAAAGCAAAGATACTAATCGGTTGAAAACTGTTGAAGGATATCGTCCAATTTCCCTCTGTAATGTTGATTACAAAATTTTTGCCAAGGTCCTTTGTTCTCGTTTGCAGCTGGTTATCATGGACTTGATAGGTTCGCATCAGGTATGTGGTATCAGAGGGCGCAGTATTCAAACACACATCCATATTGCAATTTCAGTAATCGAGACAGTATCAGATGAGACAGGCCAAGTAGCTCTGATTCAAATTGACCTGGCAAAGGCGTTTGATAAAGTTCGGCACAATTTCTTGTTCGCGGTCTTGGAGAATTCAAACATTGGTGACGTTTTGCTCAAAGGCATAAGGCTGTGCTATATGAACTCGTATACAAGACTAATTGTTAATCAGGAGCTAACGAAACCAATACCACTGGAATCATCTGTTCGTCAAGGATGTCCACTGTCTCCACTGTTGTTTGGCTTATATCTGGAACCCCTCTGTCTCAGTATAATTAACAGTGCAGCCATCCGTGGTTTCTCTCTGGCTCAATGTGAAGTTAAGATTATAGCTTACGCGGACGATATCGCCCTTATTTGTTCTGACAAAAACAGTGTACTTGAGGCTTTACACTTGACTGAACTGTTCTGCGATGTATCAGGCGCGGCCCTAAATTTAGATAAATCCAAAGGTTTTTGGTTGGGACACTGGGGCACTAGACCAAGCCAGTTTGGAGGCATATGCTGGGACTGTAGTCCTCTTCAGTACCTAGGGGTTCCGCTGCACCAAGTTCGTAACAGCGCAGCCTACTGGGATTCACAAATCGTACCTATGCGGCGACAAATGCAGGCTTAGATGGGTAGGGAACTCCCAGTGTTTGCTAGGGCACAGGTCTGTAACATATTTTTGTTTGCAAAGCTTGCGTATGTCCTTCAAGTCCTGCATTGTGCGAGGAGCAAAGTACAAGTTATACACAGAATATTTGCAACATTTGTGTGGCGCTCTCAATGGGAGCCCATGCGGCGTGACAACTTGTTTCTTCTCTTAGAGTCTGGTGGAGTGGGCCTTGTTCACTTGTTTGTGCATCAACTTGTCTCCCGTTTTTTTCTTTTTAAAATCGGCAAACCATCCGTTTCTTGTAACTGTGCTCATTAGGCGCCTTAGTCCACATTTGCCTTACTTATTCGCACCAAGTGGGCAGGCTCGTGAGGGGCGTTTATGGGGATTCCTTAAGGAGGTTGCTGACACTTTCAATTTTCTCACTGTGCGTTTCTTTGTAGATTACCTGTATAGTATCTCGAGAAAGCAGATTACCCAGGCTCTCACTGAGTCTTTGTTCCCTACACCGTTGTATCGGCAGCCTTATCTTGGCTTTTTGGACACCACTGTTCTAAAGCGTGTTAGGCAAATGTGCATTCAGGCAGCTGCAAAAACGTTCTTTTTCAAATTACATACAGCGACGTTGCCTGTCAAGACATTTCTTCACAATAAGGAGATGTTTGTGCCCTGGTCGGTAAATTGTCGTCTCTGTAACGTGCCTGAGACAATTGATCATTGCTTTATTCTGTGCCGTGATGCTATGTTCTTTTGGGACATACTACAAAGAACTCTTAAAAAGGACATTGAAATTACGCCTTATACAATTAGATTTTTGCCTCCTGACAAAAACTCTGTCGTGCCTTACCATCTATTTGTGTTGATGGGACTGTTCAGCCTTTGGAAAAGCCGCATGATCGACAGGCATGCAGAGCCACCAAGATCGTCGAAATCCGTGTTTCGGGAGCAGTGTGCTTTGGTGAGAAGTGTATATGCTGCACGCGAAGAACCTCCAAACTGGATGCCGTATCTAGACGCATGTGTATGTCTCCCAGACTTTTGATGTTCTGATGATTGTGCATTGTCGAGCTGAGGATATGACGGCCGTATATGGCTCGTATTAAGCAGCCCGGTAACTTTAGACATGGACATGTTTAAGTAAGTGGAGTTGTTCCTTTTTACGGAAGTTTTTCCATGCAATAAAGAAAAAAAACTGGCCTGCTAGCTCAGTCGGTTAGAGCGTCGTGCTAATAACGCGAAGGTCGTAGGTTCGATCCCTGCGCAGGCCACTCTTTTTGTTTTTCTCCCTCCCGGTTTTAACTCATCATAGAGGTTCGAGCCCGAGAAATAGCAGGCGCTAAAGGGCAAATTATAGCGCTTTTGATTTCAATTCCGAATGTCAGGGATTATATCGAACCATCGGACAGTTCTGGCCTGCTAGCTCAGTTGGTTAGAGCGTCGTGCTAATAACGTGAAGGTCGTAGGTTCGATCCCTGCGCAGGCCACTCTTTGTTTTTCTCCTTCCCGGTTTTAACTCATCATTGAGGTTCGAGCCCGAGAAACAGCAGGCGCTAAAGGGCAAATTATAGCGCTTTTGAATTCAATTCCGAATGTCAGGGATTATATCGAACCATCGGACAGTTCTGGCCTGCTAGCTCAGTTGGTTAGAGCGTCGTGCTAATAACGCGAAGGTCGTAGGTTCGATCCCTGCGCAGGTCACTCTTTTTCTCCTTCCCGGTTTTAACTCATCATAGAGGTTCCAGCCCGAGAAACAGCAGGCGCTAGAGGGTAAATTATAGCGCTTTTGAATTCAATTCCGAATGTCAGGGATTATATCGAACCATCGGACAGTTCTGGCCGGCTAGCTCAGTGATTCCACTTCCGGCCACCGAGCGTGACGGACGTGCTATCATGTGCTCCGTTGGAGCGGCGTTAGCGGCTCAGCCGAGCCGCGGAAACAGGATTGCTGCTCATGATAACGAGGAATACGAAGTTATGCTGCCCCACCTACCTACAGGTCGTATCGTTTTGAACACAGTATTTTTGCACGGCGACGTTCGGGCGCGGCCGTATAGGGTCGAGGACTACAGGGATGCCCTTGACCGTTTGGATTTGCTCCCTGAGGTTGTAGCCCTGGGAGCATTCCAAATGAATCACGTGTGGGCGGTCACGTTTGGGAGTTCAGAAGCCATGCAAAAGTGCTCGCGGCTGAAAACATTTCCGTCAAGGAACGTCGGTGCATCGTTATCGACCCCAACAAGCAGGAAGTCCGAGTCAAGGTGCACTGGGTTCTCCACAATGTGAGTGACGAAGATGTGCGGGTGGCCTTCCGACCATATGGTGAAGTGACGGAAACGTCGAGAGTGGTGGCGTGTTCAGGGCGTCACCGAAAAAGGGTCCACAACAAGAATGTTGAGCCTGAAACTGAACAAAGGTGTCACAGCTGAAGACATTCCCCACCAAATCCGTATTGCAGGTGAGCCAGCTCTTTTAGTAGTCGCTGGGAGGCCCCCCCTTTGCCTGCGATGTCAAGGGAAAGGCCACATTCGTCGCGACTGTCGAGTGCCTAGGTGCTCGCGTTGTCGGCGATTTGGGCATGATGAGAGCCAATGTGTTGCTACGTACGCCAGCATGACGGGCCCGGCAAGGAACAGTGAGCTGGCGGAACATGTCATGGATGAGGTGGAGGCTGAGGAAGCGTCAAAGGAAGCAGGGGTTTTACCATCTGCTGCTGCAAAAGACCTGCAACCTTCAAGCGGTGAGCACACTGTGGCGACGACGGCCTCGCAGCATGAACTGCCTCAACTCGAGCAGGAGGAGAAGAAAAATCAGGAGAAGACGCCTACTGTCAAAACGGAGGATACCTCAAGGAACGAAGCAAGCACCCTACAAAATGTAAAAGATACTACTATGGAAGACACCGCTGTTTTGGCCACAAAACGCTCTCATCTTCAAGCGGCACAAGGCGACCAGCCAAGTGACGGTGCAGCAGCGGAGGAGCCGCCCACCAAAGCGACACCGACGCGGCGAGCGCCATTTAAACCAAGGCCAACTATTCCGCCTGATAGAAGAACAGCAGAAGCGACGCCGAAATAGCGCTGCTTCTGTGGTAACTTTGTCCTTTTCGGATGCCGGAGCAACTTGCGCGACACTTGACTACGCATGGAGGACGACCCAGAAGAAGCGCATCGAGCCTCTAGTAAAGGCTGGCACAGCGTGGACACAAGTGTCAATCCGCTGAGCACGGAAACCGCTGCCGCGACATGGTGCCCTGAGGTGAGCACTGCACGATTTGTGTGTTCCTCCAGAGATAAGGGAATAATAATTCATATGCCATTGCGCATAGCGACGTTGAATGTCAGGGGGATGGCAGCGTTCAAGCGTCAGCGTCAAGTCAGCCGAATTTTCTTAGAAAATTATTTGGACATTATCGCTGTGCAAGAAACCAAAATTGAGAGTGAGGAACATACAGATCGAATGGTTGCCAATTTTCGGTCGCGATACAATGTGTGTATATGTCATGCTGTTGGAAGGTCGGGTGGTTGCGCCTTATTTGTGAGAAACAGTCTGGGCATTGTGGAGAAAAATGTCGTAGCATCCGAAGAAGGCCGGTTACTGGTTGTTGACTTTGTACTGTCTGGTAGTGCTTGGCGTGTTATATGTGTGTATGCACCTAACAATCAGACTGAGCGTGTTGTTTTTTTTTTAGAAGGTTGAAGTGTTCCTAAATTGTGCGAAAAGTGTTATTCTTATGGGTGACTTCAACTGTGTCTGCTTAACAGAAGATCGAGTACCCGAGTCCCCGATCCGCGATCAGAGCGCTCGGTTGCTGAACTCACTAATTCAAGACTATAATAAGGAAGATCTTGGCAGGGTACTGTCCCAAGGCTCACATCCCGGTTTTACGCATTTCCAACGCGGCAGTAATGCGAGACTAGACAGAGTGTACGCCAGCTTGCAAATTGTCACAGCATGTGAAAAATACAATCTAAAGCACCTCTCGTTCAGCGATCACAGTCTTGTTATGGTTACGTTTGGTAACAAGCCCAAAAAGTCACGGTTTAGTTGGGACCTCTGGAAGCTTAACGTAAAACTTCTAGAGGATGAAGAATTCATTGTGCGAATTAAAGAAGAGATAGCTAAAATGCCCTCGACTCGCTCATGGAGCTACGCAGCAAAGTGGGAATCATTTAAGAACGACGTCAAGGTGATTGCGATAGAACGAGGAACAATACTTCATCAAAGATGTCAAAAAATGGAGAAAGAATTGAAGTGCAATTTGGATTTCATAATGTGTATGGAAACAGCAGCGCCTGGCATGTACACAAACAAAATCCGAGAAATAAAGAACCAGCTAGAAGCTCTGGCGACAGACAAGTACAGAGCGGCGGTGATAAGAGCGCGGGCCGAAAAGTTGTGGGCAGGTGAAGCACCGAACAAACGTGCGTTGTGCGATGAAAGGCGGTATGCAACGCAGAAAGAAATCCGGCAGATTCGGTACCACAATGAGATTACCAGCGACAAGAAGGAAATTGAGCAGGCCTTTGTGGAATATTATACCGAACTGGTAGGGAATAAAAGAACGAGGTGCGAACTGCGTGATGAATTTTTATCGCTAGTGCCCAGATTAGATGAGCCCACTGTTGCTCGCCTAGAACAACCCATCAGCATTGGTGAAGTTGAAAGCGCAATTGACGAGCTAGTCCTTGGGAAGACGCCAGGGCCCGACGGCCTCGGGGCCGCTTTTTATAAGACTTTTCGAGATGAAATTAGCCCAGCTTTACATGCGGTGATCACGGAAGCCTACAAAGAAAAACAAATGCCGCTGTCTTTTCGTACTGGTCACGTAGTGCTAATCCCCAAAACGGATGACCAAAGGAAACTGCAGTCGGTAGGGTCTTATCGCCCGATTACTCTGACCAATACCGACTACAAGATATTCATGAAGGTTCTGGCCAAGCGCCTGCAAAGTGTGATCATGCAACTCGTTGGACCGCACCAAACCTGCGGAATAAAAGGGCGCAGTATATGCACAAATGTTCATGTTGCGCGCAGTATTCTGGAATGTTGTGATGACTTTGCTGGGCGAGTAGCAATGATCCAACTGGACCTGGCAAAGGCATTCGATCGGGTATCGCATGAAGTTCTGTACAGCGTGCTCGAACATGCAAATGTAGGATGTGTCATTCTTGATGGTCTAAAAATGGTTTATGACAATTGCACGTTTCGAATCATTGTTAACAAAAGCTTAAGCGAAACTGTCCCCGTGCGGTCTTCAGTAAGACAAGGTTGCCCACTCTCTCCTTTACTTTTCGCTCTGTACCTGGAGCCATTTTGTCTTAAACTGATCAACTCCGAACTAATTAACGGTGTTCGTATTGAGACGTCCCAGGTGAAAGTCCTTGCCTATGCGGATGATATTGCGGTGTTTTGTAGCGACCGAAAAAGTGTTCAAGAAGCAATTTTCGTTGCCAAAAAATTTTGTGAACAGACAGGCGCTGAGATTAACTGGGACAAAAGTGTCGGCTTCTGGCACGGAAATTGTGAAATTTCGCCGAGGTCTTTTGCGAACCTCCAGTGGACAACCGTTCCGTCGAAGTACTTGGGAGTGCCACTGCAATATTATAACAGGAGCGCCGATTACTGGAATGACGTGATGCCCGAAGTGAAGGAGAAAGCAGGAGCATTTCAAGGTAGAGAATTATCCATGTTTGCGAGGGCATACGTTTGCAATATTTTTCTCATCTCCAAATTGTGGTATGTTTTGCAGTTTCTTTCTATGTCACGCGTATATGTGCAAAAAATGCACAGAGTGTTTGCTGTATTCATCTGGGCGTCCAACTGGGAAAGGACAAAACGAACCAATTTATTTCGATCAGTTCGAGATGGTGGTGTCGGTCTCTCACATTTGTTTGTTCGGCAACTCGTCTCCCGTTTTATGTTTTTCAGGGATCAAAGTGAGCCCTTCTTACGTTCAATGATGGAAGTGCGCCTAGCAAATGCTCTTCCAGATTTTATTGTGTCTACTGCAGGGTTGCCAATATGCGGGTTGAAGGGATATTTAAAGGAGATTGTTGACTCTGTCTATATACTGAAGGTTCGATTCTCGATAGAATATCTAAGTCTGGTGAACAAGAAAAAATTGTGTAGTGACTTAATAGATGTCATGATGCCAGTTCCCTTGTACCGAATGATAAACAATGGAGGCCGAGGGCAAGATGTTTTACAAAGAGTTAAAAAGATGCCGATCAAAGCAAGTACGAAGTCGTTCTTTTTCAAACTGCACACTAGCACGCTTCCCGTTAAGACCTGGCTAGCTGACAAAGGAATATTTGTACCCTGGACCACAAACTGCTTATTATGTAAAAAGCCTGAAAACATCAAGCACGTGTTCATTGAATGCTGGGACCCGGTATTTTATTGGGATATTCTCCAACGTACCATAAAAAAAGGATTTGCCCATAACACCTATAGGAATACGCTATCTACCAACAGACAATGATCACACAGGTATTCCCTACGACATGATAATGCTGCTCGGCCTCCATAGTTTATGGAAGACACGAATGACAGTCAGGAATGCAGATGTCAATGTGCTGTCGGTCAGAGAAAACTTTGTTGAAAGTGTGTGCTATGTACGTGAAGTTTACCGGCGCAGGTTGAGCCACCTTCATGGCTGAATGTTTTGGATGAACTAACCCAGTTCAGGAGATTTTAATGTATCACTTCAGCCAAAGCAGGCTGAAGTGTTTTTTTATTACAATGTATTTCATTTGTCTCAATAACCAGGTAAATAAAAAAAAAAGCCTGCTAGCTCAGTTGGTTAGAGCGTCGTGCTAATAACGCGAAGGTCGTAGGTTCGAACCCTGCGCAGGCCACTCTTTTTGTTTTTCTCCTTCCCGGTTTTAACTAAGCATAGAGTTTCGAGCCCCAGAGACATCAAGCGCTAAAGGGCAAATTATAGCGTTATCCATTTCGATTCCAAATGTAAGGGATTATATCGAACCGTCGGACAGTTCTGGCCTGCTAGCTCAGTTGGTTAGAGCGTCGTGCTAATAACGCGAAGGTCGTAGGTTCGAACCCTGCGCAGGCCACTCTTTTTGTTTTTTCTCCTTCCCGGTTTTAACTAAGCATAGAGTTTCGAGCCCCAGAAACATCAGGCGCTAAAGGGTAAATTATAGCGTTATCCATTTCGATTCCAAATGTCAGGGATTATATCGAACCGTCGGACAGTTCTGGCCTGCTAGCTCAGTTGGTTAGAGCGTCGTGCTAATAACGCGAAGGTCGTAGGTTCGATCCCTGCGCAGGCCACTCTTTTTGTTTTTCTCCTTCCCGGTTTTAACTAAGCATAGAGTTTCGAGCCCCAGAGACATCAAGCGCTAAAGGGCAAATTATAGCGTTATCCATTTCGATTCCAAATGTCAGGGATTATATCGAACCGTCGGACAGTTCTGGCCTGCTAGCTCAGTTGGGATTCTGCTTCCGGCCACGCCAGTGAACGGACGCAGGATGCGGGGCTCCTCAGGAGCGGCTTCAGCGGCCATGTCAGGCCGCGGTAACAGGACTGCTGATCAGGATAGTACTTATCAAGTTGTTTTGCCTGCACTGCCAACAGGTCGGTTTGTTTTGAATACGGTGTTTTTGCATGCCGATATCAGGGCCCGCCCGTACCGGGTGGAAGATTTTCGCGACGCTTTGGCACAGCATTCGCTGATCCCCGATGTTGTTGCGATGGGGGCGTATCGGATGAGCCATGTGTGGGCTGTCACTCTCAAGGATTCTGAAGCGGTGACCAAGTTGTTAGTGTAGGCGAGTTGTGTGTGAAAAACGCTCGCTGCTTGGTAATTGACCCGGCGAACCAGGATGTGCGGCTGAAACTTCACTGGCTGCTACGCAACGTGCCAGATGAGGATGTCCGTGCTGCCTTTGCGCCGTACGGAAAGGTATCCGAAGTTACACGGGAGCGCTGGCGAGTTAAAGGTATGTTAGAAAAGGGCTCAACTACTAGACACGTCACGCTGAAGCTGAAAGCTGGCATGAAGCTCGACGACCTGCCGCATCAGCTGAATGTTAGCGGTGAGTTGGCGCTCGTTATTGTGCCAGGCAGACCCCCGCTGTGCCTACGCTGCCGGAGTACGGGTCACATCCGCAAAGAGTGCCGGGTTCCTCGCTGCGGAACCTGTCGACAGTTCGGGCATGAAGAGAGCCAGTGTGCTCGTACCTACGCTAGCATTGCCGGACCTGGGACAAGCGAAGACTCGTCGGAGTTAATAATGGACGAGGTCGATGCGGAGGAGGCTGCTGACATTAGAGGTCAGTCAACAAAACAGGACGCGCCTTCCATGACTGTTTTAACAATGCATAAGGTGACGGTGCCCAGTCAAGAGAGTGAAACTCGGCAAGCCTTGCAAGATCCGTCACAGGACCATGGAGGCGAGTCAAAGGAAGCATCAGAAGATGTAATCAATTTTTCTGACGCTGAGGAGCATCTCAGCACTGAGCCTTCCTTTACTGATGCCATGGAGGGTGGGCCGGAGACAGCAGCCTTTATTGCCGCGAAACGTCCACACGAGGAAAGCGTCGAGGGGACTCAGCTGCCAGGTGGTGTTTGTGGTGAGCCGCCGCCAAAAGCTTCGGGCATCCGAAGAGCAACGTTAAGACCGAAGCCGAACTTCTCGGCCGACACGCGGCAGGCGGGGAAACCGCCTCCGTAGTTTTTGTGGTGTCCTGAACGATTTGTGGGTCGGCTGCCTACCGACCAGCGTCAGGAACATTCTGCAACCAAGCGGGGCGTGTGTGAGCAAAAATGACAGACGGTGCTTGGACTTCGTTTGTATGCAGCCCGACGTTCCGCTGGGAGGACAATACATGCACACATATGCCACTGTTCTTCAGAAGCGGAGGCCACGCAATCATGAAGGTAGGCACCATGCGGGTACGGGCGTCTCTCGCTAATACATGACTCTCAAGCTTAATTCGCCGTTACACGTAGCTACTTTGAATGTCAGAGGGCTGGGAGCGAGAAGGCGACAATGCCAGCTCAATCGCCTCTTTTTAGATAATGATATAGATGTAGCAGCTGTGCAAGAGTCAAAGATTGAGAGCCAAGAAAGCACTGACTGTATGGTGGCTTCTTTTCAAACAAACTTTTATGTGTGTGTATGCCATTCTGTTGGTGTATCGGGGGGATGCCTGTTATTTATACGTAACACGCTGGGAGTAAGCATAGAGTCCGTTTTTGCCTGTCCAAGTGGTCGGCTTTTGGTTACTGATTTTACCTACTGTAATTTATGCTGGCGTGTGTTGTGTTTGTATGCTCCCAATTCAGAACGCGAACGTGAATTGTTTTTTCAGTCTATTGAGTTGTGGTTGAAGGTCGACAAAATCTTGCTTGTACTTGGTGACTACAACTGTGTGTGCTCAGCTGTGGACCGAGCGGCGAAGTGTAAACCTCGAAGAGACAGAAGCTCCGAGCAGTTGAATGCACTTGTTCATGAATACGGCCTTGAGGATGTTGGTAGTGTGTTCTCCACTGGAAACCAACCAGAGTTCACGCACTTTCAGCGAGATAACCATGCTCGATTGGACACAGGTGTATGCCTCGGTTGATCTTTTTTCCCTATGTACTGCATATGAGGTCAAACCTGTGTCTTTCAGCGATCATTGTCTCGTGAGTGAAGTGTTCGGTAGGGCAGGAAAGAAATCGCGCTTTAACTGGCACCTATGGAAACTGAATGCCAAACTTCTCGCCGATGAAGAGTTCCTTATGGAAGTTAAGACCGAGTTTGAAAGTCGTCTGACTATGCGACCGGTAAGTTTTGCAGCGGAATGGGACAGCTTCAAAGAGTGGGTCAAATTGAAATCCATAGAAAAGAGCAGTAAGGTGCGGCATAAAGAGAAAGAAAAAGAACTGAATGAACAACTCCAGTTTCTTTTGAGCATGGAAAGTTCAGTGCCAGGGCATTTCGCCAGTAAAATACGAGAGATAAAAAGTGAGTTGGAAACAATCGACAGTGAAAGATACACAGCGGCTGTTATACGTGCAAGGGCTGAAAAACTTTGGGCTGGAGAAGTACCGACAAAACGAGCGCTAACAGACGAGAAAAGATACGCCTGCCAGAAAGAAATAAGGAGTATAAGATATGCCGGCCATATCACTGAAGATGCTAAAGATATTCAGCGTGCGGTAACAGAGCACTTCGAAGAACTGCTTAGCGCTAAGCTTGAGACCGTAGGCGGCTTTCGAACAGATTTTCTAAGACTGATGCCTGCACTGGATGACGAAAGTAAAGCGCGCCTAGAAACACCGGTAACGTTGCAGGAGATACTATCTGCAATAGATGACCTGACACCTGGGAAGGCCCCTGGGCCGGATGGTCTAAGCGCTGCCTTCTTTAAAACGTTGCAGCAGTATGCGGCTCAGTTTATGCTCGATGTAATCACTGAAGCTTATGAACGTAATACTGTTCCATTGTCTTTCGCTACATCGCACATTGTGCTAATACCCAAGACAGATGATCCGGAGAAACGACTGTTGGTGGGGTCATATCGACCGATTAGCCTCACCAATGTTGACTACAAGGTGTATATGAAGGTTTTAGCAAAAAGACTGCAAAGCGTAATAAAAAAACTGGTTGGGTCTCATCAAACGTGCGGCATCAAGGGTCGATCCATTGCCACGAATATACATGTCGCAAGAACCGTACTAGAATGTGTTGATGCACTCGGTGGTCAGATAGCCATGATGCAGTTAGATTTGGCGAAAGCCTTTGACCGTGTTTCTCCTGAAATTCTTTTTTCCATTTTGGAGCATTCTAACCTTGGAAAAGTCATAGTGGAGGGTGTTAAAATGGCTTACGCGAACTGCACGACCCGTATTATAGTGAATGGTGAACTGACTGACAGCATCGCAGTACGTTCATCGGTAAGGCAGGGCTGCCCGCTCTCACCCCTGCTTTTTGCACTGTATTTAGAGCCACTTTGCTTGGCTATCATTGATAGCGATCGCATTTTAGGGTTCAAGCTGCAATCAGCACACGTGAAAATGCTGGCATATGCTGATGACATAGCAGTGTTTTGTGCAACTAGAAAGAGCATCTGTGAAGTTACGGGTGTCGTCCAAACATTTTGTGATCAAACCGGATGTAAGATCAATTGGGAGAAAAGCTCTGGGTTTTGGCACGGTGATTGGGACGTGACACCTGATTTCTTCTGTAAGCTGCGATGGTCTGCTCTCCCAACGCGATATCTAGGCGTGCCTTTAGATTGTTATCGAGATGCCAACATGCACTGGATGGAAGAAACATCCAGAGCGAAAGAAAAAGCGGATGCGTGGCAAGGAAGGCAACTCTCAATGTTTTCGCGCGCTTCCATTTGCAATGTTTTTCTTATTTCAAGGCTGTGGTACCTCATGAATGTGTTGTGTGTCTCACGAACCTCAATTCAGAAAATGCACCGCGTTTTTGCTGTTTTTATTTGGGCATCCACATGGGAAAAAACCGCCCGGACGAATTTGTTTATTTCTGTTAAAAGGGGCGGGCTTGGCCTTGCCAATTTGTTCTTGCGACAAGTGGTTTCGCGATTTATATTCCTGCGTGATCAAAAAGATACCTTTCTAAGAACTGTGATGCAAGTGCGATTGCAGAGGCTGCTCCCTGAATGGATTGTGTCATGTGAAAGCATGCCTGGTACTGTGACTGGCTACCTGCGGGAAGTTGTTTTTTCGTGCAAGTTGCTGGAAGTGTAGTTTTCTTTTGATTACCTTTTCAATGTTCCCAGAAAAAAACTGTATAAAGACCTCATTGACGTGATGCTGCCGGTGCCTTTTTACAGGGCATTACACTGTGGAGGCCCAGGGCAGGATGTTTTGAAAAGAGTCAAGAAGATGCCCGTGAGGCCATCTGCTAAAACGTTCCTTTTCAAACTTCACTCTAATACGCTCCCTGTTAAAACCTGGCTGAATGAAAAAGGTATCTTCGTCCCATGGACAACAAATTGCCTGTTGTGCAAAAAACCGGAGACAATTGAACACGTCTTCTTACAGTGTTGAGATGCTGTTTTCTGTGGGACGTCCTCCAAAGGACAATTAAAAAAGAAACTTCCCCTAACTCCGTACGGAATCAGATTCCTACCAGTGCAGAACGATGATGCACCTTATGATTTAGTTATGCTTCTTGGTCTCCATAGTTTGTGGAAAACACGAATGCAGGTGCGTCACGCAGATATAAATACACGATCTGCGCGTGAAAACTTCATTGAAAGTGCGGTGTATATACGCGAATCTTTCAGGATGCAGCAGGATCCGCCACAATGGCATTCTCTGTTTGATGAGTTGGTGAACATGAAAAGATTTTAGCCGCGTACGCGTTAGCTCAAGTGTAGTTGACGTGTTTTATCATGTGTATTTTTGTTTTCTGTTTCACGGCAATAGAGAAAAAAAAAAGCCTGCTAGCTCAGTTGGTTAGAGCGTCGTGCTAATAACGCGAAGGTCGTAGGTTCGATCCCTGCGCAGGCCACTCTTTTTGTTTTTCTCCTTCCCGGTTTTAACTAAGCATAGAGTTTCGAGCCCCAGAGACATCAAGCGCTAAAGGGCAAATTATAGCGTTATCCATTTCGATTCCAAATGTCAGGGATTATATCGAACCGTCGGACAGTTCTGGCCTGCTAGCTCAGTTGGTTAGAGCGTCGTGCTAATAACGCGAAGGTCGTAGGTTAGAGCCCTGCGCAGGCCACTCTTTTTGTTTTTCTCCTTCCCGGTTTTAACTAAGCATAGAGTTTCGAGCCCCAGAGAAATCAAGCGCTAAAGGGCAAATTATAGCGTTATCCATTTCGATTCCAAATGTCAGGGATTATATCGAACCGTCGGACAGTTCTGGCCTGCTAGCTCAGTTGGTTAGAGCGTCGTGCTAATAACGCGAAGGTCGTAGGTTCGATCCTTGCGCAGGCAACTCTTTTTGTTTTTCTCCTTCCCGTTTTTAACTAAGCATAGAGTTTCGAGCCCCAGGCACATCAAGCGCTAAAGGGCAAATTATAGCGTTATCCATTTCGATTCCAAATGTCAGGGATTATATCGAACCGTCGGACAGTTCTGGCCTGCTAGCTCAGTTGGTTAGAGCGTCGTGCTAATAACGCGAAGGTCGTAGGTTCGATCCCTGCGCAGGCCACTCTTTTTGTTTTTCTCCTTCCCGTTTTTACCTAAGCATAGAGTTTCGAGCCCCAGAGACATCAAGCGCTAAAGGGCAAATTATAGCGTTATCCATTTCGATTCCAAATGTCAGGGATTATATCGAACCGTCGGACAGTTCTGGCCTGCTAGCTCAGTTGGTTAGAGCGTCGTGCTAATAACGCGAAGGTCGTAGGTTCGATCCCTGCGCAGGCCACTCTTTTTGTTTTTCTCCTTCCCGGTTTTAACTAAGCATAGAGTTTCGAGCCCCAGACACATCAAGCGCTAAAGAGCAAATTATAGCTTTATTCATTTCGATTCCAAATGTCAGGGATTATATCGAACCGTCGGACAGTTCTGGCCTGCTAGCTCAGTTGGCTAGAGCGTCGTGCTAATAACGCGAAGGTCGTAGGGTTCGATCCCTGCGCAGGCCACTCTTTTTGTTTTTCTCCTTCCGGTTTTTAACTAAGCATAGAGTTTCGAGCCCCAGAGACATCAAGCGCTAAAGGGCAAATTATAGCGTTATCCATTTCGATTCCAAATGTCAGGGATTATATCGAACCGTCGGACAGTTCTGGCCTGCTAGCTCAGTTGGTTGGAACGTCGTGCTAATAACGCGAAGGTCGTAGGTTCGATCCTTGCGCAGGCCACTCTTTTTGTTTTTCTCCTTCCCGTTTTTAACTAAGCATAGAGTTTCGAGCCCCAGAGACATCAAGCGCTAAAGGGCAAATTATAGCGTTATCCATTTCGATTCCAAATGTCAAGGATTATATCGAACCGTCGGACAGTTCTGGCCTGCTAGCTCAGTTGGTTAGAACGTCGTGCTAATAACGCGAAGGTCGTAGGTTCGATCCTTGCGCAGGCCACTCTTTTTGTTTTTCTCCTTCCCGTTTTTAACTAAGCATAGAGTTTCGAGCCCCAGAGACATCAAGCGCTAAAGGGCATATTATAGCGTTATCCATTTCGATTCCAAATGTCAGGGATTATATCGAACCGTTGGACAGTTCTGGCCTGCTAGCTCAGTTGACTTCCGGCCACCGAGCGTGACGGACGTGTGTATCATGGGCTCCCAAGGAGCGGATTCAGCGGCCCAGCTGGGCCGTGGTATCAGGAGCACGGAAAGGCCTACCAAGGATTATGAACTGGTTCTACCGCATCTGCCTACAGGTTCGAGTGTTTTACATACTGTTTTTTTGCATGGCGACATAAAAGCCAGGCCGTACCGGGTGGAGCACTTTCGAGACTCCCTCGCTCGTCTTTCACTGCTGCCGGAAGTGGTTGCCCTCGGGGCATACCAAATGAATCACGTGTGGGCGGTAACGTTAAAAGGTGAAGAGGCGAAAGCGAAGATTTTGGAAGCCCAAGCTATTGAAGTGAAGGAGCACCGCTGCGTGGTCATTGACCCCTGTAACCAAGGCATCAGGTTGAAGCTTTTCTGGCTGCTTCACGGCGTGCAAGACGATGACGTGCGAGCGGCGTTGGCAGCTTTTGGAAAAGTTACGGAAATTTCAAGAGATAAGTGGAGAGTGCAAGGTTGTGTCGACAAGGCTTCAACGACACGAACGGTCACGCTGAAGCTCAAAGTGGGCGTTACCATCGAGGACCTGCCGCATCAGCTTCGGGTCGCCGAGGACGTCGCACTCGTCCACGTCCCAGGCAGAGCCCCGCTTTGCCTCCGGTGCCGCGGGAAAGGACATATACGTCGTGAGTGTCGTGTGCCGCGCTGCGGGCTGTGTCGTCGCTACGGCCATGACGAGTCGCAGTGTGTGCGCACGTATGCCAACGTTGCAGGCCCCGTGCCGAGTGAAGTGGCAGGCGAGCACTTGATGGACGCAGTGGACGCCGAGGAAGCGAGCAGTGGAATCACTGAGGAGGCAGAACAGAACGGACAGTCCTCTGAGAAGACCCCTGCCCCTAAAGAACACTGTGAATCAGAGTTGATAGTTCCGTTGCCGAATGTCGCTGGGACCGAGACACCCACGAAAGAAAACGGCAATGCCAGTGCAGCAAGCCCAGCGTCGGCTACGCAACACATTGAGGAACAGGGGGACACTGAAGCTGAGATGCCAGCTGCTTCTACCTTGCCTGTGAAGCGGGTGCACGAAGACAGTGTCAACGAGGAATCAACCCAAGGAGGAGCGGAAAGCGGACAGCCTCCACTGAAGGCAGCCCCCCTTCGCCGGGCGTCCTTCAAGCCAAGGCCAAACGTGCCCCCAGACCGGAGAACTGTGTCACCTGTGCCTCCGCCATAACGGGGGTACCCTTTCCGGTCGAGACGGTACAAGCCCGGTCCATGATCGGGAGTAGCGCTTGGAACGACGGACGGACTCGCCAAAAAGGAAGAATGGTCATCCCGTGCAACAGATCAACCGCAATGCTGTCTCTCTGCAAAAGCGATGTGAGTGATATATGTTTCGCGATATATAATTTCTTGAGATGGCGATGAATTTAAACACTAGCTTGCGCGTAGCCACGCTAAATGTGAGGGGGCTGTCAACGCGTCGGAGACAACTGCAGCTTAACCGCATTCTGCTGGAAAATGAAATTGATGTGCTAGCAGTTCAAGAGAGCAAAATGGAAAGCGAACAACAAACAGAGAAAATGGCTGAAATATATCGTTCTAGATATAGTGTTTGCGTTTGTCATGCGGTTGGAAGATCGGGGGGATGTGTCATTTTCATTCGAAATTGCATAGAGTGTGTGCAGTCTGTGTTCTCGTGTGAGAGTGGGCGGCTATTGATATGTGATTTCAGTTTTTATGGATTGGACTGGAGAGTGATCTGCGTTTATGCGCCGACTAGAACGTTTGAGCGGGAAGAGTTTTTTCGCTATATGAAATCCTTCCTAATACATGAGAGGCGTGTTCTCCTGCTTGGAGACTTCAACTGTGTCTGTAGACCGGAAGATAGAACAACAGACCGTGTCCTTCGTGACAAGAGTGCAGAGTTACTTATTGACATTGTTATTGAGGCAGAGCTTGAAGATGCTGGCTGTATAATGACGCATGAAGGCCAAGCAAAGTTCACGCACTTTCAAGGTAGCTGTCATGCAAGGTTGGACCGAATATATGTTCCCATTGATTGTGTGCCCTTGCGATCGGAATATGAAACACTTCCCATGAGCTTTAGTGACCACTCCCTCGTAATGATTACTCTAGGCACGAAAAGTAAGGCAACAAAGTTCAATTGGGAGCTATGGAAATTTAATGAAAAACTGCTGCTGGATGAAGAGTTTACCACTAAAGTTAAAGAATATATTAGGCATATGTTACAAAATGACTCTAATTTTATACAAGCATGGGAGCAGTTTAAGTGCGAGATAAAGATAGCTGCTATTGACCGAGCATGCACTCTCCGACGTAAAGAAAGAGAACAAGAAAAAGAACTTCGTAGCACACTTGAATACATGCTTAGCATGGAGAGCGTTAAGCCTGGCTTGTTCGCCCAAGATATAAAAAAGATAAAAACCAAACTTGAGGTGATAGACGAAGAGAAGTATCGCGGTGCGGTGATAAGGGCACGCAGCGAAAAATTGTGGCTTGGAGAGACGCCCACGAAAAGGGCACTTAGTGACGAAAAAAGGTACGCAGTGTCAAAAGAGATAAAAGAAATCTGCTATCAGAACGTAGTTACCTCGGAAAAAAAAACGATTGAACGGGCGTTTGTAGAATTTTACAGCGGATTGTTTAGCCTGAAAACACCGGACATTGAACGCTTCAGAAAAGACTTTCTTTCGCTGATGCCAAGAGTAGAAGACGAAGTGGCGCAGACACTTGAAGCAAGTATTACTTCCGAGGAAATTGAGGCCGCTATCGGGGAATTAAATTCCAATAAGTCACCCGGACCAGATGGTCTTGGTGCTGCCATATACAAGGCCTTTCCAACTGAAATGGCTGTTTTACTGGAAAGAGTTATTAGTGAATGCTACGAAAAGAACGTACCTCCTCCGTCTTTTCGAATGTCACACATTGTACTAATCCCGAAAACAGATGACCATGTTAAGCTTCAGTCTGTAGCGTCTTACCGTCCTATAAGTCTAACGAATGTTGACTATAAAATTTACATGAAAGTATTAGGACGACGACTCCAAAGTGTAATTACTTCTCTTGTAGGCCCACATCAGACATGCGGTATAAAAGGAAGGACCATTTTTACTAACATACACGCAGCAAGGAGTGTACTCGAATGTTGTGACGCGATGCATGACCACGTAGCCATGATGCAATTAGACCTCCACAAAGCATTTGATAAAGTGGTACATGAAATTTTGTTCTCTGTTTTAGAGTATGTCAATGCTGGTTCCGTGATTACAAAGGGCGTGAAAATGGTTTACGAGTGCTGTTCAGCGAGACTGGTCGTGAATAAGCAGTTAACTGATCGTATACCTGTTTAGTCGTCAGTAAGGCAGGGCTGTCCTCTGTCTCCCCTTTTGTTTGCGCTTTATCTGGAGCCTTTCTGTCTAAGATTGCTTACAAGGCCAAACATACGCGGTTATAGATTTTTTCAAAGTGAAGTTCGGGTTTTGGCATACGCGGACGATATTGCGGTTTTTTGTACTGACCATGAGAGCGTGCAAGAAGTTGTAAAAGAAGCCACTGCCTTTTGCACTGCAAGTGGAAGTGAAATTAGTTGGCCAAAGTGTTTAGGATTTTGGCACGGAAACTGGCAATACGCGCCTGAACTGTTCTCCAGTATGCAATGGACAATAACGCCAGGCAATTACCTTGGTGTGCCACTAAAGCACTACCGTGAAAGCAAGGAATGTTGGGCCGGTGAAGTTGAGCAAGTGAAAACCCAAACAAACAAATGGGGAGGACATAACTTTTCTATGTTCGCAAGAGCTACCGTTTGCAATATGTTCCTAGTTGCAAAAATTTTTTACATGCTGCAAGTGTTATCTATGTCAAGAATCTCTGTTCAAAAACTGCATAGGGTATTTGCCACGTTTGTGTGGGCTTCAACATGGGAGCGTACCAGTCGATGCAATCTTTTTCATACGGTGCATAACGGTGGACTGGGCTTGTCACATTTATACTTAAAGCAGATTGTAACAAGGTTCTTTTTTTTGCGCGAACAAAGCGATGTTTTTCTTAGAACGGTAATCCAAGTGCGATTGCGTGATTCACTGCCGGAATATGTAGTTTCGACTATGTCTACAGGGACAATGGCTCTAAGTGCTTTTCTTCGCGAAGTTGTCGCGTCCTTCCAAATAGTGAAGGCGAGATTTTCAAATGAGTATATGTGTACTGTTACGCGAAAACGGCTGTACAAAGATTTATTGGAAACCTTTTTACCTGTGCCTCTTTATCGCGCTGTATATGCTTTGGGTCCGGAGCGGGACGTGTTGAAGAGAGTGAAAAGAATGCCCATCAGATCGTCCGCTAAATCTTTCTTTTTTCAATTGCATACCGGCACTCTTCCGGTGAAGCCATGGCTGGAAAGCAAAGGCCTTTTCGTGCCTTGGTCTGCTGACTGTTTAATTTGCAAAAAGCTGGAAACCATAGAGCATATTTTCCTTGATTGTCACGATGCGGTTTTTTTTGTGGGACGTGCTACAGCGCACTATTAAAAAGGACTTACCAATAACGCCGTTTGGCATACGCTACCTTCCATGCGCCCAGCCAGGAGAAGTGCCCAGTGATTTATTGATGGTCTTGTGTATGCACAGCATATGGAGAACGCGGATGGATGTTCGCCATGAGCATGTTGTCGTACACCCAGCCCATCAATACTTTGTTGAAAGTGTAATGTACACGCGTGATGTTTTCGGAGGGCAATCTGAACCCCCGGAATGGCTGCCAGTCTTGGACAAGCTCATGTCACCTTAGCCATTCTATCACAAGAAACCTGTAAGAAAGTGACTTGTGTTTTTAATTCCATGCGACTTTTCATCGTTCTTTGTAGTTGCCAAGTCGGTAATAAAGAAAAAAAAAAAGGCCTGCTAGCTCAGTTGGTTAGAGCGTCGTGCTAATAACGCGAAGGTCGTAGGTTCGATCCCTGCGCAGACCACTCTTTTTGTTTTTCTCCTTCCCGGTTTTAACTAAGCATAGAGTTTCGAGCCCCAGAGACATCAAGCGCTAAAGAGCAAATTATAGCTTTATTCATTTCGATTCCAAATGTCAGGGATTATATCGAACCGTAGGACAGTTCTGGCCTGCTAGCTCAGTTGGTTAGAGCGTCGTGCTAATAACGCGAAGGTCGTAGGTTCGATCCTTGCGCAGGCCACTCTTTTTGTTTTTCTCCTTCCCGGTTTTAACTAAGCATAGAGTTTCGAGCCCCAGAGACATCAAGCGCTAAAGGGCAAATTATAGAGTTATCCATTTCGATTCCAAATGTCAGGGATTATATCGAACCGTCGGACAGTTCTGGCCTGCTAGCTCAGTTGGTTAGAGCGTCGTGCTAATAACGCGAAGGTCGTAGGTTTGATCCCTGCGCAGGCCACTCTTTTTGTTTTTCTCCTTCACGGTTTTAACTAAGCATAGAGTTTCGAGCCCCAGAGACATCAGGCGCTAAAGAGCAAATTATAGCGTTATTCATTTCGATTCCAAATGTCAGGGATTATATCGACCTGCCGGACAGTTCTGGCCTGCTAGCTCAGTTGGTTAGAGCGTCGTGCTAATAACGCGAAGGTCGTAGGTTCGATCCCTGCGCAGGCCACTCTTTTTGTTTTTCTCCTTCCCGGTTTTAACTAAGCATAGAGTTTCGAGCCCCAGAGACATCAAACGCTAAAGGGCAAATTATAGCTTTATTCATTTCGATTCCAAATGTCAGGGATTATATCGACCTGCCGGACAGTTCTGGCCTGCTAGCTCAGTTGGTTAGAGCGTCGTGCTAATAACGCGAAGGTCGTAGGTTCGATCCTTGCGCAGGCCACTCTTTTTGTTTTTCTCCTTCCCGGTTTTAACTAAGCATAGAGTTTCGAGCCCCAGAGACATCAAGCGCTAAAGGGCAAATTATAGCTTTATTCATTTCGATTCCAAATGTCAGGAATTATATCGACCTGCCGGACAGTTCTGGCCTGCTAGCTCAGTTGGTTAGAGCGTCGTGCTAATAACGCGAAGGTCGTAGGTTCGATCCCTGCGCAGGCCACTCTTTTTGTTTTTCTCCTTCCCGGTTTTAACTAAGCATAGAGTTTCGAGCCCCAGAGACATCAAGCGCTAAAGGGCAAATTATAGAGTTATCCATTTCGATTCCAAATGTCAGGGATTATATCGAACCGTCGGACAGTTCTGGCCTGCTAGCTCAGTTGGTTAGAGCGTCGTGCTAATAACGCGAAGGTCGTAGGTTTGATCCCTGCGCAGGCCACTCTTTTTGTTTTTCTCCTTCACGGTTTTAACTAAGCATAGAGTTTCGAGCCCCAGAGACATCAGGCGCTAAAGAGCAAATTATAGCGTTATTCATTTCGATTCCAAATGTCAGGGATTATATCGAACCGTCGGACAGTTCTGGCCTGCTAGCTCAGTTGGTTAGAGCGTCGTGCTAATAACGCGAAGGTCGTAGGTTTGATCCCTGCGCAGGCCACTCTTTTTGTTTTTCTCCTTCACGGTTTTAACTAAGCATAGAGTTTCGAGCCCCAGAGACATCAGGCGCTAAAGAGCAAATTATAGCGTTATTCATTTCGATTCCAAATGTCAGGGATTATATCGACCTGCCGGACAGTTCTGGCCTGCTAGCTCAGTTGGTTAGAGCGTCGTGCTAATAACGCGAAGGTCGTAGGTTCGATCCTTGCGCAGGCCACTCTTTTTGTTTTTCTCCTTCCCGGTTTTAACTAAGCATAGAGTTTCGAGCCCCAGAGACATCAAGCGCTAAAGGGCAAATTATAGCTTTATTCATTTCGATTCCAAATGTCAGGGATTATATCGACCTGCCGGACAGTTCTGGCCTGCTAGCTCAGTTGGTTAGAGCGTCGTGCTAATAACGCGAAGGTCGTAGGTTCGATCCGTGCGCAGGCCACTCTTTTTGTTTTTCTCCTTCCCGGTTTTAACTAAGCATAGAGTTTCGAGCCCCAGAGACATCAAGCGCTAAAGAGCAAATTATAGCGTTATCCATTTCGATTCCAAATGTCAGGGATTATATCGAACCGTCGGACAGTTCTGGCCTGCTAGCTCAGTTGGTTAGAGCGTCGTGCTAATAACGCGAAGGTCGTAGGTTTGATCCCTGCGCAGGCCACTCTTTTTGTTTTTCTCCTTCACGGTTTTAACTAAGCATAGAGTTTCGAGCCCCAGAGACATCAGGCGCTAAAGAGCAAATTATAGCGTTATTCATTTCGATTCCAAATGTCAGGGATTATATCGACCTGCCGGACAGTTCTGGCCTGCTAGCTATACTCGTATACAAGACTAATTGTTAATCAGGTGCTATCGAAACCAATACCACTGGAATCATCTGTTCGTCAAGGATGTCCACTGTCTCCACTGTTGTTTGGCTTATATCTGGAACCCCTCTGTCTCAGTATAATTAACAGTGGAGCCATCCGTGGTTTCTGTCTGGCTCAATGTGAAGTTAAGATTTTAGCTTACGCGGACGATATCGCCATCTTTTGTTCTGACAAAAAGAGTGTACTTGAGGCTTTACACTTGACTGAACAGTTCTGCGATGTATCAGGCGCGGCCCTTAATTTAGATAAATCCAAAGGTTTTTGGTTGGGACACTGGGGCACTAGACCAAGCCAGTTTGGAGGCATATGCTGGGACTGTAGTCCTCTTCAGTACCTAGGGGTTCCGCTGAACCAAGTTCGTAACAGCGCAGCCTACTGGGATTCACAAATCGTACCTATGCGGCGACAAACGCAGGCTTGGATGGGTAGGGAACTCTCAGTGTTTGCTAGGGCACAGGTCTGTAACATATTTTTGTTTGCAAAGCTTGCGTATGTCCTTCAAGTCCTGCATTGTGCGAGGAGCAAAGTACAAGTTATACACAGAATATTTGCAACATTTGTGTGGCGCTCTCAATGGGAGCCCATGCGGCGTGACAACTTGTTTCTTCCCTTAGAGTCTGGTGGAGTGGGCCTTGTTCACTTGTTTGTGCATCAACTTGTCTCCCGTTTTTTCTTTTTCAAATCGGCAAACCATCCGTTTCTTGTAACTGTGCTCATTAGGCGCCTTAGTCCACATTTGCCTTACTTATTCGCACCAACTGGGCAGGCTCGTGAGGGGCGTTTATGGGGATTCCTTAAGGAGGTTGCTGACACTTTCAATTTTCTCACTGTGCGTTTCTCTGTAGATTACCTGTATAGCCTCTCGAGAAAGCAGATGACCCAGGCTCTCACTGAGTCTTTGTTCCCTACACCGTTGTATCGGCAGCCTTATCTGGGGTTTTTGGACACCACTGTTCTAAAGCGTGTTAGGCAAATGTGCATTCAGGCAGCTGCAAAAACGTTCTTTTTCAAATTACATACAGCGACGTTGCCTGTCAAGACATTTCTTCACAATAAGGAGATGTTTGTGCCCTGGTCGGTAAATTGTCGTCTCTGTAACGTGCCTGAGACAATTGATCATTGCTTGATTCTGTGCCGTGATGCTATGTTCTTTTGGGACATACTACAAAGAACTCTTAAAAAGGACATTGAAATTACGCCTTATACAATTAGATTTTTGCCTCCTGACAAAAACTCTGTCGTGCCTTACGATCTATTTGTGTTGATGGGACTGTTCAGCCTTTGGAAAAGCCGCATAATCGACAGGCATGCAGAGCCACCAAGATCGTCGAAATCCGTGTTTCGGGAGCAGTGTGCTTTGGTGAGAAGTGTATATGCTGCACGTGAAGAACCTCCAAACTGGATGCCGTATCTAGACGCATGTGTATGTCTCCCAGACTTTTGATGTTCTGATGATTGTGCATTGTCGGGCTGAGGATATGACGGGCTCGTATTAAGCAGCCCGGTAACTTTAGACATGGACATGTTTAAGTAAGTGGAGTTGTTCCTTTTTACGGAAGTTTTTCCATGCAATAAAGAAAAAAAAACTGGCCTGCGAGCTCAGTTGGTTAGAGCGTCGTGCTAATAACGCGAAGGTCGTAGGTTCGATCCCTGCGCAGGCCACTCTTCTTGCTTTTCTCCTTCACGGTTTTAACTAAGCATAGAGTTTCGAGCCCCACAGACATCAGGCGCTAAAGGGCAAATTATAGCTTTATTCATTTCGATTCCAAATGTCAGGGATTATATCGACCCGTCGGACAGTTCTGGCATGCTAGCTCAGCATTCTACTTCCGGCCACCGAGCGTGACGGACGTGTTCATCATGGGCTCCCAAGGAGCGGATTCAGCGGCCCAGCTGGGCCGTGGTATCAGGAGTATGGAAAGGCCTGCCAAGGATTATTAACTGGTTCTACCGCATCTGCCTACAGGTTCGAGTGTTTTGCATACTGTTTTTTTGCATGGCGACATAAAAGCCAGGCCGTACCGGGTGGAGCACTTTCGAGACTCCCTCGCTCGTCTTTCACTTTTGCCGGAAGTGGTTGCCCTCGGGGCATATCAAATGAATCACGTATGGGCGGTAACGTTTAAAGTTGAAGAGGACAAAACGAAGATTTTGCAAGCCGAAGCTTTCGAAGTGAAGGAGCACCGATGCGTGGTCATTGACCCCTGTAACCAAGGCATCAGGTTAAAACTTTTCTGGCTGCTTCACGGCGTGCACGACGATGACGTGCGAGCGGCGTTGGCGGCTTTTGGAAAAGTTACCGAAATATCAAGAGAAAAGTGGAAAGTGCAAGGGTGTGTCGACAAGGCCTCAACGACTCGAACGGTCACGCTGAAGCTAAAAGTGGGCGTAACCATTGAGGACCTGCCGCATCAGCTTCGGGTCGCCGAGGACGTCGCACTCGTCCACGTCCCAGGCAGAGCCCCGCTTTGCCTCCGGTGCCGGGGGAAAGGACATATACGTCGGGATTGTCGTGTGCCGCGCTGCGGGCTGTGTCGTCGCTACGGCCATGACGAGTCGCAGTGTGTGCGCACGTATGCTAACGTTGCAGGCCCCGTGCCGAGTCAAGTGGCAGGCGAGCACTTGATGGACGCAGTGGACGCCGAGGAAGCTAGCAGTGGAACCACTGAGGATGCAGTGCAGAAAGAACAATCCTCTGAGAAGACCCCTGCCCTTAAAGAGCACTGTGAGTCAGATGTGATTGTTCCGTTGCTGAATGTTGCTGGGACCGAGACACCCACGAAAGAAGACGGCAATGCCAGTGCTGCAAGCCCAGCTTCGGCTACGCAACACAGTGAGGTACAGGGGGACACTGAAGCTGAGATGCCAGCTGCTTCTACCTTGCCTGTGAAGCGGGTGCACGAAGACAGTGACAACGAGGATTCAACCCAAGGAGGAGCGGAAGCGGACAGCCTCCACTGAAGGCGGCCCCCCTTCGCCGGGCGTCCTTCAAGCCAAGGCCAAACGTGCCCCCAGACCGGAGAACTGTGTCACCTGTGCCTCCGCCATAGCGGGGGTACCCTTTCCGGTCGAGACGTTACAAGCCCGGTCCATGATCGGGAGCAGCGCTTGGAACGACGGACAGACTCGCCAAAAAGGAAGAATGGTCATCCCATGCAACAGATCAACCGCAATGCTGTCTTTCTGCAAAAGCGATGTGAGTGATATATGTTTCGCGATTTATAATTTCTTGAGATGGCGACCAATTTAACCACTAGCTTGCGCGTAGCCACGCTAAATGTGAGGGGGCTGTCAACGCGTCGGAGACAACTGCAGCTGAACCGCATTCTGCTGGAAAATGAAATTGATGTGCTAGCAGTTCAAGAGAGCAAAATGGAAAGCGAACAACAAACAGAGAAAATGGCTGAAATATATCGTTCTAGATATAGTGTTTGCGTTTGTCATGCGGTTGGAAGATCGGGGGGATGTGTCATCTTCATTCGAAATTGCATAGAGTGTGTGCAGTCTGTGTTCTCGTGTGAGAGTGGTCGGCTTTTGATATGTGATTTCAGTTTTTCTGGATTGGACTGGAGAGTGATTTGCGTTTATGCGCCGACTAGAACGTTTGAGCGGGAAGAGTTTTTTCACTATATGAAATCCTTCCTAATACATGAGAGGCGTGTTCTCCTGCTTGGAGACTTCAACTGTGTCTGTAGACCGGAAGATAGAACAACAGACCGTGTCCTTCGTGACAAGAGTGCAGAGTTACTTATTGACATTGTTATTGAGGCAGAGCTTGAAGATGCTGGCTGTATAATGACGCATGAAGGCCAAGCAAAGTTCACGCACTTTCAAGGTAGCTGTCATGCAAGGTTGGACCGAATATATGTTCCCATTGATTGTGTGCCCTTGTGCTCGGAATATGAAACACTTCCCATGAGCTTTAGTGACCACTCCCTCGTAATGATTACTCTAGGCATGAAAAGTAAGGCAACAAAGTTCAATTGGGAGCTATGGAAATTTAATGAAAAACTGCTGCTGGATGAAGAGTTTACCACTAAAGTTAAAGAATATATTAAGCATATGTTACAAAATGACTCTAATTTTATACAAGCATGGGAGCAGTTTAAGTGCGAGATAAAGATAGCTGCTATTGACCGAGCATGCACTCTCCGACGTAAAGAAAGAGAACAAGAAAAAGAACTTTGTAGCACACTTGAATACATGCTTAGCATGGAGAGCGTTAAGCCCGGCTTGTTCGCCCAAGATATTAAAAAGATAAAAACCAAACTTGAGGTGATAGACGAAGAGAAGTATCGCGGTGCAGTGATAAGGGCACGCGGCGAAAAATTGTGGCTCGGAGAGACGCCCACGAAAAGGGCACTTAGTGACGAAAAAAGGTACGCAGTGTCAAAAGAGATAAAATAAATCTGCTATCAGAACGTAGTTACCTCGGAAAAAAAAACGATTGAACGGGCGTTTGTAGAATTTTACAGCGAATTGTTTAGCCTGAAAACACCGGACATTGAACGCTTCAGGAAAGACTTTCTGTCGCTGATGTCAAGAGTAGAAGACGAAGTGGCGCAGACACTTGAAGCAAGTATTACTGCCGTGGAAATTGAGGCCGCTATCGGGGAATTAAATTCCAATAAGTCACCCGGACCAGATGGTCTTGGTGCTGCCATTTACAAGGCCTTTCCAACTGAAATGGCTGTTTTACTGGAAAGAGTTATTAGTGAATGCTACGAAAAGAACGTACCTCCTCCGTCTTTTCGAATGTCACACATTGTACTAATCCCGAAAACAGATGACCATGTTAAGCTTCAGTCTGTAGCGTCTTACCGTCCTATAAGTCTAACGAATGTTGACTATAAAATTTTCATGAAAGTATTAGGGCGACGACTCCAACGTGTAATTACTTCTCTTGTAGGCCCACATCAGACATGCGGTATAAAAGGAAGGACCATTTTTACTAACATACACGCAGCAAGGAGTGTACTCGAATGTTGTGACGCGATGCATGACCACGTAGCCATGATGCAATTAGACCTCCACAAAGCATTTGATAAAGTGGTACATGAAATTTTGTTCTCTGTTTTAGAGTATGTCAATGCTGGTTCCGTGATTACAAATGGCGTGAAAATGGTTTACGAGTGCTGTTCAGCGAGACTGGTCGTGAATAAGCAGTTAACTGATCGTATACCTGTTCAGTCGTCAGTAAGGCAGGGCTGTCCTCTGTCTCCCCTTTTGTTTGCGCTTTATCTGGAGCCTTTCTGTCTAAGATTGCTTACAAGGCCAAACATACGCGGTTATAGATTTTTTCAAAGTGAAGTTCGGGTTTTGGCATACGCGGACGATATTGCGGTTTTTTGTACTGACCATGAGAGCGTGCAAGAAGTTGTAAAAGAAGCCACTGCTTTTTGCATTTCAAGTGGAAGTGAAATTAGTTGGGCAAAGTGTTTAGGATTTTGGCACGGAAACTGGCAATACGCGCCTGAACTGTTCTCCAGTATGCAATGGACAACAACGCCAGGCAATTACCTTGGTGTGCCACTAAAGCATTACCGTGAAAGTAAGGAATGTTGGGCCGGGGAAGTTGAGCAAGTGAAAACCCAAACAAACAAATGGGGAGGACATAACCTTTCTATGTTCGCAAGAGCTATTGTTTGCAATATGTTCCTAGTTGCAAAAATTTTTTACATGCTGCAAGTGTTATCTATGTCAAGAATCTCTGTTCAAAAACTGCATAGGGTATTTGCCACGTTTGTGTGGGCTTCAACATGGGAGCGTACCAGTCGATGCAATCTTTTTCATACGGTGCATAACGGTGGACTGGGCTTGTCACATTTATACTTAAAGCAGATTGTAACAAGGTTCTTTTTTTTGCGCGAACAAAGCGATGTTTTTCTCAGAACGGTAATCCAAGTGCGATTGCGTGATTCACTGCCGGAATATGTAGTTTCGACTATGTCTACAGGGACAATGGCTCTAAGTGCTTTTCTTCGCGAAGTTGTCGCGTCCTTCCAAATAGTGAAGGCGAGATTTTCAAATGAGTATATGTGTACTGTTACGCGAAAACGGCTGTACAAAGATTTATTGGAAACCTTTTTACCTGTGCCTCTTTATCGCGCTGTATATGCTTTGGGTCCGGAGCGGGACGTGTTGAAGAGAGTGAAAAGAATGCCCATCAGATCGTCCGCTAAATCTTTCTTTTTTCAATTGCATACCGGCACTCTTCCGGTGAAGCCATGGCTGGAAAGCAAAGGCCTTTTCGTGCCTTGGTCTGCTGACTGTTTAATTTGCAAAAAGCTGGAAACCATAGAGCATATTTTCCTTGATTGTCACGATGCGGTTTTTTTTGTGGGACGTGCTACAGCGCACTATTAAAAAGGACTTACCAATAACGCCGTTTGGCATACGCTACCTTCCATGCGCCCAGCCAGGAGAAGTGCCCAGTGATTTATTGATGGTCTTGTGTATGCACAGCATATGAAGAACGCGGATGGATGTTCGCCATGAGCATGTTGTCGTACACCCAGCCCATCAATACTTTGTTGAAAGTGTAATGTACACGCGTGATGTTTTCGGAGGGCAATCTGAACCCCCGGAATGGCTGCCAGTCTTGGACAAGCTCATGTCACCTTATCCATTCTATCACAAGAAACCTGTAAGAAAGTGACTTGTGTTTTTAATTCCATGCGACTTTTCATCGTTCTTTGTAGTTGCCAAGTCGGTAATAAAGAAAAAAAAAAAACTCAGTTGGTTAGAGCGTCGTGCTAATAACGCGAAGGTCGTAGGTACGATCCCTGTGCAGGCCACTCTTTTTGTTTTTCTCCTTCCCGGTTTTAACTAAGCATAGAGTTTCGAGCCCCAGAGACATCAAGCGCTAAGAGGCAAATTGTAGCGTTATCCATTTCGATTCCAAATGTCAGGGATTATATCGAACCGTCGGACAGTTCTGGCCTGCTAGCTCAGTTGGTTAGAGCGTCGTGCTAATAACGCGAAGGTCGTAGGTTCGATCCCTGCGCAGGCCACTCTTTTTGTTTTTCTCCTTCCCGGTTTTAACTAAGCATAGAGTTTCGAGCCCCAGAGACATCAAGCGCTAAGGGGCAAATTGTAGCGTTATCCATTTCGATTCCAAATTTCAGGGATTATATCGAACCGTCGGACAGTTCTGGCCTGCTAGCTTAGTTGGTTAGAGCGTCGTGCTAATAACGCGAATGTCGTAGGTACGATCCCTGTGCAGGCCACTCTTTTTGTTTTTCTCCTTCCCGGTTTTAACTAAGCATAGAGTTTCGAGCCCCAGAGACATCAAGCGCTAAGAGGCAAATTGTAGCGTTATCCATTTCGATTCCAAATGTCAGGGATTATATCGAACCGTCGGACAGTTCTGGCCTGCTAGCTCAGTTGGTTAGAGCGTCATTCTACTTCCGGACACCGTAGTGAACGGTCGCAGGATCATGTGCTCCAGCGGAGCGGCGATAGCGGCCCTTTCCAGCCGCGGAAACAGGCTCGACGACATGGACGATACCGAGTATCAGATTATTCTGCCAACTTTGCCCACCGGACGCGTTGTTTTTAACACGCTTTTTTTGCACGGCGATGTGCGAGTCAGGCCATACAGGGTCGAGGATTTCCGCGACGCCCTGGTCAAGGCTGGTGCGCTCCCCGACGTTGTGGCGTTGGGGGCGTATCAGATCAACCATGTTTGGGCGGTCACGTTAAGCAGCACCGAAGCAACGAAGAAATTGGCGGCTTTCAAGGAAATCGAAGTTAAGGGACGCCGTTGCCTCATTATTGATCCCGAAGACCAACAGGTGAAGCTGCGACTTCACTGGATGTTGCACGGTGTGGCAGACGACGACATCCGGACGGCTTTTGCTGCGTTTGGGAATGTGACCGAGGTGACCCGGGAAAGGTGGAGAGTTCAAGGCGTCAAGGAGAAGGGGTCCACCACGAGGACTGTGCTCCTCAAATTGAAACCCGGCATTAAGGTCGACGACTTGCCTCACCAGCTGCGAGTTGCCGGAGAGCTAGCCCTTGTCGTGGTGCCTGGGCGAGCGATGCAGTGCCTGCGCTGCCGCGGTACCGGTCACGTTCGACGTGAATGTAAGGTACCGCGTTGTCCAAAGTGTAGACGCTACGGACATGACGAGGCTGCCTGTGTGCTTTCGTACGCTTCGGCCGCGGGACATGGAACTGCGGAACGGTCGGCGGAGCTCACAATGGACGTGGTCGAGGCGGAGGAGGCGGCGAAGGGTGCCGGAGAGGTTCGAACGAAGACACGGGAGACGGATTCATCGGTGGACTCGGCAGAAAGCGGCAATGCTGCGAGGGATGTGGGGAGAGCGGACTCTGCACCTGAGCTCACTATCAATGAGGAAGGCACGGCACTTGAGCCGGCAAATGGTATGGAACAGGATAATGGGGAGGACCACTCGGACACCAGTGCTGTTCGTAAGCCAAGCGTCCAAGCCCCAGCCAAGCGATCCCACACACAGTCCGAACCTGAAGGTAACCAGGTGTCAGCCCCCAGCGTCGACGAGCCACCAGCAAAAACGGGGCAATCCCGGCGGTCCACGCTACGTCCGCGGCCAAACATATCATCAGAGAGACGGGCAGCGGATAAAGTGCCCCCGCTGCCGGGTCAGCCGCTCGCACCGGACGGGGATGGATCCAACGACGGCGTCTAGCAACGCGCTAGACGGGAAAGGTAAGCACCATGCTTTCGGTCTCTTCACCCTTGATGAAAATGGCGCCCGAAACCACCTTAAGAGTAGCCACGTTAAACGTCAGGGGATTGGCAGGCAAAAAGAAGCAGAGCCAGGTGCACCGGCTCTTAACTGACCACGATATTGACGTGCTTGCCGTGCAAGAAACTAAGGTTGATGGGGAGGAAGAGACCGGGAGCATGGTGCGACGTTTCACGGCTAGATTTT
The DNA here is from genome assembly GCF_055883805.1 of Amblyomma maculatum. Classification (NCBI taxonomy): domain Eukaryota; kingdom Metazoa; phylum Arthropoda; class Arachnida; order Ixodida; family Ixodidae; genus Amblyomma; species Amblyomma maculatum. Next base: position 94,514,000 of record NC_139348.1, read on the forward strand.
ACGCCATTGTTAGCCACGCAGTTGGGACATCGGCCGGGTGTGTATTGTTCGTCAAAAAGCTGCCTGGTCTGGTTGTAAAGGGCTACTCCTCATGCTCTTCTGGACGGTGTGTAGTGGCTGATTGTGTATACAGCGGTGTTGAGTGGCGCATTATTTGTGTGTACGCTCCTAACTGTGTGGAGGAAAGAACAGTGTTTTTCGAGAATGTTATGCAGCAGTTAAGTACGGAAAGGCAGGTAGTATTGCTGGGCGATTTTAACTGTGTACTGAATGCTCGAGACAAAACCAGCACACGCGGATTCAGAGACAAGAGCACTAAAATGTTATGCCAGGTAATAAGCGAATGGAATATGGAGGATGTGGCTGATTGCTTGGAAGGACCGCGTGCCGTTCAGTACACGCACTTCCAAGGTTCTAGCCACGCGCGTCTGGACAGAATTTACGCGTCGCTGGATTTGATTCATTCATGCAATGAATACCGAGTGGTGCCTATGACATTCACGGATCACTGTTTGGTGCAATGCTTATTCGGCACCAAAAAACGGAGCAATGCATTTAGCTGGGAGTTATGGAAATTCAACAACAAATTGCTTAAGGATGATGCCTTTAGACGCGTGGTATTGAATGAATTGATTAAAGTGAGGCCAGGGACTTGGCTCGAAATCTGGAAACAGTGGGAGTTGTGCAAGGAACAGATTAAAATTAAAGCCATTGACAGATCCAGTTGCCTGGTGTACGAGAAGAAAATTACAGAAACCCAGCTTAAGGCTTTGCTCGCAAAACTACACGAACAGGAATGTAAGGCACCCGGCAGATGGATAGAGGATATTCGAAAAATAAAAGAACAGATTAACTTGATAGAAGAAGACAGATACCAAGGAGCGTTAGTGCGTGCAAGAGCGGAAAAATTGGCCATGGATGAGACGCCGACAAAAAGATCGTTGGGAATAGAAAAAGCAAATGCAAGGCGAAATCACGTGGCAGAGGTAGATTGGGCAGGACGCACAGAAACTGATAACGAAGGAATCGCGAAAGCTTTCCGGGAGTATTATGAAGATCTATTTTCGTCCCGAGAGGTTTATTTGGACCGTTTTAAAGAATCCTTTCTTGACGCGATGCCAAAAATTGACGAGGAACAAAAAGAAAGACTGGAGCGGCCAATAAGCGAAAAAGAAGTGCAGCAGGCAATAGAAAATTTAAACCCAGGGAAATCACCCGGGCCTGATGGCCTGAGTGCGGCTTTTTATAAAGCGTTCAAGGAACAGCTATCACCTTTGTTGTGTGCCTTATTTAATGAAGCGTATGAACTGAAGGCACTGCCTGCGTCTTTCGGATCGTCGCACACAGTACTTATTCCGAAAACTGACCAACCAGATAAGCTTAGGCAGTTGTCGTCTTACAGGCCCATTGCTCTGACAAACGTTGATTACAAGATTTATATGAAGGTGCTTGCTGGCAGACTACAAACGGTTATATGCGAACTAGTGGGCCCTCACCAAACGTGCGGCATCAAAGGGCGATCTATCTTTCAGAACATTCACAAAGCGCGAAGTGTGCTCGAATGCTGCGATGCAACTCATGCATGTGTTGCGTTACTGCAGTTGGACTTGGAGAAAGCTTTTGATTGTGTGGCACATACTATTCTGTTAAGTATATTAGACTATGTTAATGTCGGCTCTGTTATTCGAGAGGGAGTGGCTTTGGCGTACCGTAACTGCACTACGAGATTAATTGTCAATACGTCACTGGGGCCCCCATCAACGTACGACGTTCGGTGCGCCAAGGTTGCCCCCTCAGCCCTCTTTTGTTCGGCATTTATATTGAAACGTTGTGTTTAAGCATCCTACAAAACAATGACATTGATGGTTTTCGACTGCAGGAGTCAGAAGTCAAATTGTTGGCTTACGCAGACGACGTTGCGGTTTTTTGTGTAAATAAGGAGAGTATAAAGAGGACAGTGGATGTGGTAAAACATTTTAGCAAAGTCACAGGGAGTAAAGTTAACTGGGGTAAGTGCCTGGGATTTTGGCACGGAGAATGGCAGCTGACCCTCGACACTTTTGCTAATGTGTCGTGGGTTACAACGCCTGCAAAGTACTTGGGTGTGCCCTTGAAATTTTACAAGGAAAGCGAGCCATACTGGCGAGAGCAGGTCAAAGAAACCAGTGAAAAAGCGGAGAAATGGAAAAGCGCTCAATTATCAATATTTGCAAGAGCCGCAGTTTGCAACCTGTTTTTAATTAGTAAGTTATGGTATGTTATGCAAGTGTTGCATTGCTCCCGTGTAAATGTGCAAAAATTGCATCGAGTTTTTGCGGTGTTTGTTTGGGCCTCGAGTTGGGAGAGGTGCAGTCGGACAAATTTGTTCCGGCAGGTGAAGCATGGGGGGCTTGGTCTAGGTCATTTGTTTGTGCGACAGATTGTCAACCGGTTTATGTTTTTTAGGGATGCCAGTGATCCATTCCTGCGCACAGTGTGTCAACAGAGACTTGGTCGAGCGTTGCCTGATTTCGTAGTGTATACTCAATGTATGCCTGGTTCTCTGTTTGGCTTCTTTAGGGAAATTGTTTTGAGTGTGAAATTCTTAAGCGCACGTTTTTCGAAAGAGTATTTAAGTAATGTTAACAGGAGAACATTATACAAGGATGTTTGTGAAGTGGTGTTCCCGGTGCCCTTGTACCGAGCTTTATACTATGGAGGCACAGGAAGTAATGTACTAAAACGCGTAAAGAAAATGCAAGTTGCTCCGGGAGCTAAAACGTTTTTCTTTATGCTGCATACCGGTACTTTGAGTGTAAAATCATTTATGGAGGAGAAGGGTATGTTCCTACCGTGGGGGGCCCAATGTCTCATCTGCAAACAACCAGAGACAATAGATCACGTGTTTTTGCATTGCTGGGAGGGGGTATATTTGTGGGATGTTCTGCAAAGGACAATAAAAAAACAGTTGCCACTTGATTCCCATGGCATTAGGTACTTGCCATTGGATAACCACGATGATATGCCGTTAGACCAGGTTATGTTAATGTGCCTCCACAGTATATGGCGCGCACGAATGGCTGGTTATCACTGCGATCCAGATGCACGGCCAGCCCGCATGTATTTCCGTGAAAGTGTGCAGCGATGGCTCGACGTGCTTAAATTGCAACCATGTGCTCCTGAGTGGCTGTCAAAGCTGGAACCTTTGACGGTGCTCAAGGAATTTTAAACGTGACAATGCCTGCCCCTCAGTGGGTGTTAGGCAACGCTAGCTACCTTTGTGTACATATATTATTCCTTTTTTTTTCCTGTTGTTTTGAGTTCCAGTGCGGTGTATTTGTGTCAAAGCCAGGCAATAAAGAAAAAAAAAATGGCCTGCTAGCTCAGTTGGTTAGAGCGTCGTGCTAATAACGCGAAGGTCGTAGGTTCGATCCCTGCGCAGGCCACTCTTTTTATTTTTTTCCTTCCCGGTTTTACCTCATCATAGAGGTTCGAGCCCGAGAAACAGCAGGCGCTAAAGGGCAAATTATAGCGCTTTTGATTTCAATTCCGAATGTCAGGGATTATATCGAACCATCGGAGAGTTCTGGCCTGCTAGCTCAGTTGGTTAGGGCGTCGTGCTAATAACGCGAAGGTCGTAGGTTCGATCCCTGCGCAGGCCACTCTTTTTATTTTTCTCCTTCCCGGTTTTACCTCATCATAGAGGTTCGAGCCCGAGAAACAGCAGGCGCTAAAGGGCAAATTATAGCGCTTTTGATTTCAATTCCGAATGTCAGGGATTATATCGAACCATCGGAGAGTTCTGGCCTGCTAGCTCAGTCATTCTACTTCCGGACACCGTAGTGAACGGTCGCAGGATCATGTGCTCCAGCGGAGCGGCGATAGCGGCCCTTTCCAGCCGCGGAAACAGGCTCGACGACATGGACGATACCGAGTATCAGATTATTCTGCCAACTTTGCCCACCGGACGCGTTGTTTTTAACACGCTTTTTTTGCACGGCGATGTGCGAGTCAGGCCATACAGGGTCGAGGATTTCCGCGACGCCCTGGTCAAGGCTGGTGCGCTCCCCGACGTTGTGGCGTTGGGGGCGTATGAGATCAACCATGTTTGGGCGGTCACGTTAAGCAGCACCGAAGCAACGAAGAAATTGGCGGCTTTCAAGGAAATCGAAGTTAAGGGACGCCGTTGCCTCATTATTGATCCCGAAGACCAACAGGTGAAGCTGCGACTTCACTGGATGTTGCACGGTGTGGCAGACGACGACATCCGGACGGCTTTTGCTGCGTTTGGGAATGTGACCGAGGTGACCCGGGAAAGGTGGAGAGTTCAAGGCGTCAAGGAGAAGGGGTCCACCACGAGGACTGTGCTCCTCAAATTGAAACCCGGCATTAAGGTCGACGACTTGCCTCACCAGCTGCGAGTTGCCGGAGAGCTAGCCCTTGTCGTGGTGCCTGGGCGAGCGATGCAGTGCCTGCGCTGCCGCGGTACCGGTCACGTTCGACGTGAATGTAAGGTACCGCGTTGTCCAAAGTGTAGACGCTACGGACATGACGAGGCTGCCTGTGTGCTTTCGTACGCTTCGGCCGCGGGACATGGAACTGCGGAACGGTCGGCGGAGCTCATAATGGACGTGGTCGAGGCGGAGGAGGCGGCGAAGGGTGCCGGAGAGGTTCGAACGAAGACACGGGAGACGGATTCATCGGTGGACTCGGCAGAAAGCGGCAATGCTGCGAGGGATGTGGGGAGAGCGGACTCTGCACCTGAGCTCACTATCAATGAGGAAGGCACGGCACTTGAGCCGGCAAATGGTATGGAACAGGATAATAGGGAGGACCACTCGGACACCAGTGCTGTTCGTAAGCCAAGCGTCCCAGCCCCAGCCAAGCGATCCCACACACAGTCCGAACCTGAAGGTAACCAGGTGTCAGCCCCCAGCGTCGACGAGCCACCAGCAAAAACGGGGCAATCCCGGCGGTCCACGCTACGTCCGCGGCCAAACATATCATCAGAGAGACGGGCAGCGGATAAAGTGCCCCCGCTGCCGGGTCAGCCGCTCGCACCGGACGGGGATGGATCCAACGACGGCGTCTAGCAACGCGCTAGACGGGAGAGGTAAGCACCATGCTTTCGGTCTCTTCACCCTTGATGAAAATGGCGCCCGAAACCACCTTAAGAGTAGCCACGTTAAACGTCAGGGGATTGGCAGGCAAAAAGAAGCAGAGCCAGGTGCACCGGCTCTTAACTGACCACGATATTGACGTGCTTGCCGTGCAAGAAACTAAGGTTGATGGGGAGGAAGAGACCGGGAGCATGGTGCGACGTTTCACGGCTAGATTTTACGCCATTGTTAGCCACGCAGTTGGGACATCGGCCGGGTGTGTATTGTTCGTCAAAAAGCTGCCTGGTCTGGTTGTAAAGGGCTACTCATCATGCTCTTCTGGACGGTGTGTAGTGGCTGATTGTGTATACAGCGGTGTTGAGTGGCGCATTATTTGTGTGTACGCTCCTAACTGTGTGGAGGAAAGAACAGTGTTTTTCGAGAATGTTATGCAGCAGTTAAGTACGGAAAGGCAGGTAGTATTGCTGGGCGATTTTAACTGTGTACTGAATGCTCGAGACAAAACCAGCACACGCGGATTCAGAGACAAGAGCACTAAAATGTTATGCCAGGTAATAAGCGAATGGAATATGGAGGATGTGGCTGATTGCTTGGAAGGACCGCGTGCCGTTCAGTACACGCACTTCCAAGGTTCTAGCCACGCGCGTCTGGACAGAATTTACGCGTCGCTGGATTTGATTCATTCATGCAATGAATACCGAGTGGTGCCTATGACATTCACGGATCACTGTTTGGTGCAATGCTTATTCGGCACCAAAAAACGGAGCAATGCATTTAGCTGGGAGTTATGGAAATTCAACAACAAATTGCTTAAGGATGATGCCTTTAGACGCGTGGTATTGAATGAATTGATTAAAGTGAGGCCAGGGACTTGGCTCGAAATCTGGAAACAGTGGGAGTTGTGCAAGGAACAGATTAAAATTAAAGCCATTGACAGATCCAGTTGCCTGGTGTACGAGAAGAAAATTACAGAAACCCAGCTTAAGGCTTTGCTCGCAAAACTACACGAACAGGAATGTAAGGCACCCGGCAGATGGATAGAGGATATTCGAAAAATAAAAGAACAGATTAACTTGATAGAAGAAGACAGATACCAAGGAGCGTTAGTGCGTGCAAGAGCGGAAAAATTGGCCATGGATGAGACGCCGACAAAAAGATCGTTGGGAATAGAAAAAGCAAATGCAAGGCGAAATCACGTGGCAGAGGTAGATTGGGCAGGACGCACAGAAACTGATAACGAAGGAATCGCGAAAGCTTTCCGGGAGTATTATGAAGATCTATTTTCGTCCCGAGAGGTTTATTTGGACCGTTTTAAAGAATCCTTTCTTGACGCGATGCCAAAAATTGACGAGGAACAAAAAGAAAGACTGGAGCGGCCAATAAGCGAAAAAGAAGTGCAGCAGGCAATAGAAAATTTAAACCCAGGGAAATCACCCGGGCCTGATGGCCTGAGTGCGGCTTTTTATAAAGCGTTCAAGGAACAGCTATCACCTTTGTTGTGTGCCTTATTTAATGAAGCGTATGAACTGAAGGCACTGCCTGCGTCTTTCGGATCGTCGCACACAGTACTTATTCCGAAAACTGACCAACCAGATAAGCTTAGGCAGTTGTCGTCTTACAGGCCCATTGCTCTGACAAACGTTGATTACAAGATTTATATGAAGGTGCTTGCTGGCAGACTACAAACGGTTATATGCGAACTAGTGGGCCCTCACCAAACGTGCGGCATCAAAGGGCGATCTATCTTTCAGAACATTCACAAAGCGCGAAGTGTGCTCGAATGCTGCGATGCAACTCATGCATGTGTTGCGTTACTGCAGTTGGACTTGGAGAAAGCTTTTGATTGTGTGGCACATACTATTCTGTTAAGTATATTAGACTATGTTAATGTCGGCTCTGTTATTCGAGAGGGAGTGGCTTTGGCGTACCGTAACTGCACTACGAGATTAATTGTCAATAAGTCACTGGGGGCCCCCATCAACGTACGACGTTCGGTGCGCCAAGGTTGCCCCCTCAGCCCTCTTTTGTTCGGCATTTATATTGAAACGTTGTGTTTAAGCATCCTACAAAACAATGACATTGATGGTTTTCGACTGCAGGAGTCAGAAGTCAAATTGTTGGCTTACGCAGACGACGTTGCGGTTTTTTGTGTAAATAAGGAGAGTATAAAGAGGACAGTGGATGTGGTAAAACATTTTAGCAAAGTCACAGGGAGTAAAGTTAACTGGGGTAAGTGCCTGGGATTTTGGCACGGAGAATGGCAGCTGACCCCCGACACTTTTGCTAATGTGTCGTGGGTTACAACGCCTGCAAAGTACTTGGGTGTGCCCTTGAAATTTTACAAGGAAAGCGAGCCATACTGGCGAGAGCAGGTCAAAGAAACCAGTGAAAAAGCGGAGAAATGGAAAAGCGCTCAATTATCAATATTTGCAAGAGCCGCAGTTTGCAACCTGTTTTTAATTAGTAAGTTATGGTATGTTATGCAAGTGTTGCATTGCTCCCGTGTAAATGTGCAAAAATTGCATCGAGTTTTTGCGGTGTTTGTTTGGGCCTCGAGTTGGGAGAGGTGCAGTCGGACAAATTTGTTCCGGCAGGTGAAGCATGGGGGGCTTGGTCTAGGTCATTTGTTTGTGCAACAGATTGTCAACCGGTTTATGTTTTTTAGGGATGCCAGTGATCCATTCCTGCGCACAGTGTGTCAACAGAGACTTGGTCGAGCGTTGCCTGATTTCGTAGTGTATACTCAATGTATGCCTGGTTCTCTGTTTGGCTTCTTTAGGGAAATTGTTTTGAGTGTGAAATTCTTAAGCGCACGTTTTTCGAAAGAGTATTTAAGTAATGTTAACAGGAGAACATTATACAAGGATGTTTGTGAAGTGGTGTTCCCGGTGCCCTTGTACCGAGCTTTATACTATGGAGGCACAGGAAGTAATGTACTAAAACGCGTAAAGAAAATGCAAGTTGCTCCGGGAGCTAAAACGTTTTTCTTTATGCTGCATACCGGTACTTTGAGTGTAAAATCATTTATGGAGGAGAAGGGTATGTTCCTACCGTGGGGGGCCCAATGTCTCATCTGCAAACAACCAGAGACAATAGATCACGTGTTTTTGCATTGCTGGGAGGGGGTATATTTGTGGGATGTTCTGCAAAGGACAATAAAAAAACAGTTGCCACTTGATTCCCATGGCATTAGGTACTTGCCATTGGATAACCACGATGATATGCCGTTAGACCAGGTTATGTTAATGTGCCTCCACAGTATATGGCGCGCACGAATGGCTGGTTATCACTGCGATCCAGATGCACGGCCAGCCCGCATGTATTTCCGTGAAAGTGTGCAGCGATGGCTCGACGTGCTTAAATTGCAACCATGTGCTCCTGAGTGGCTGTCAAAGCTGGAACCTTTGACGGTGCTCAAGGAATTTTAAACGTGACAATGCCTGCCCCTCAGTGGGTGTTAGGCAACGCTAGCTACCTTTGTGTACATATATTATTCCTTTTTTTTTTCCTGTTGTTTTGAGTTCCAGTGCGGTGTATTTGTGTCAAAGCCAGGCAATAAAGAAAAAAAAAAATGGCCTGCTAGCTCAGTTGGTTAGAGCGTCGTGCTAATAACGCGAAGGTCGTAGGTTCGATCCCTGCGCAGGCCACTCTTTTTATTTTTTTCCTTCCCGGTTTTACCTCATCATAGAGGTTCGAGCCCGAGAAACAGCAGGCGCTAAAGGGCAAATTATAGCGCTTTTGATTTCAATTCCGAATGTCAGGGATTATATCGAACCATCGGAGAGTTCTGGCCTGCTAGCTCAGTTGGTTAGGGCGTCGTGCTAATAACGCGAAGGTCGTAGGTTCGATCCCTGCGCAGGCCACTCTTTTTATTTTTCTCCTTCCCGGTTTTACCTCATCATAGAGGTTCGAGCCCGAGAAACAGCAGGCGCTAAAGGGCAAATTATAGCGCTTTTGATTTCAATTCCGAATGTCAGAGATTATATCGAACCATCGGAGAGTTCTGGCCTGCTAGCTCAGTTGGTTAGAGCGTCGTGCTAATAACGCGAAGGTCGTAGGTTCGATCCCTGCGCAGGCCACTCTTTTTATTTTTCTCCTTCCCGGTTTTACCTCATCATAGGTTCGAGCCCGAGAAACAGCAGGCGCTAAAGGGCAAATTATAGCGCTTTTGATTTCAATTCCGAATGTCAGAGATTATATCGAACCATCGGAGAGTTCTGGCCTGCTAGCTCAGTTGGTTAGAGCGTCGTGCTAATAACGCGAAGGTCGTAGGTTCGATCCCTGCGCAGGCCACTCTTTTTATTTTTTTCCTTCCCGGTTTTACCTCATCATAGAGGTTCGAGCCCGAGAAACAGCAGGCGCTAAAGGGCAAATTATAGCGCTTTTGATTTCAATTCCGAATGTCAGGGATTATATCGAACCATCGGAGAGTTCTGGCCTGCTAGCTCAGTTGGTTAGAGCGTCGTGCTAATAACGCGAAGGTCGTAGGTTCGATCCCTGCGCTGGCCACTCTTTTTATTTTTTTCCTTCCCGGTTTTACCTCATCATAGAGGTTCGAGCCCGAGAAACAGCAGGCGCTAAAGGGCAAATTATAGCGCTTTTGATTTCAATTCCGAATGTCAGGGATTATATCGAACCATCGGAGAGTTCTGGCCTGCTAGCTCAGTTGGTTAGAGCGTCGTGCTAATAACGCGAAGGTCGTAGGTTCGATCCCTGCGCAGGCCACTCTTTTTATTTTTTTCCTTCCCGGTTTTACCTCATCATAGAGGTTCGAGCCCGAGAAACAGCAGGCGCTAAAGGGCAAATTATAGCGCTTTTGATTTCAATTCCGAATGTCAGAGATTATATCGAACCATCGGAGAGTTCTGGCCTGCTAGCTCAGTTGGTTAGAGCGTCGTGCTAATAACGCGAAGGTCGTAGGTTCGATCCCTGCGCAGGCCACGCTTTTTATTTTTTTCCTTCCCGGTTTTACCTCATCATAGAGGTTCGAGCCCGAGAAACAGCAGGCGCTAAAGGGCAAATTATAGCGCTTTTGATTTCAATTCCGAATGTCAGGGATTATATCGAACCATCGGAGAGTTCTGGCCTGCTAGCTCAGTTGGTTAGAGCATTCTACTTCCGGCCACCACCGTGTACGGACGCGGAATCATGTGCTCCGACGGAGCGGCGATTGCGGCTTTTACCGGCCGCGGAAACAGGATCTCAGATAGCGAAGACAGCGATTATCAGCTTATTCTGCCTCAGCTGCCAACCGGACGCATCGTTCAGAACACCGTGTTTTTGCACGGCGACGTGCGAGCAAGGCCCTACAGGGTTGAAGATTTACGAGATGCGCTCTTGCCTACAGGCTTACTGCCGGATGTGGTGGCCCTGGGAGCCTACCAGGTTAACCACGTTTGGGCAGTCACCCTTAAAGGTTCCGAGGCTACAAAACGGCTGCTTGGTGTGAAGGAGCTAATGGTGAAGAGGCGACGCTGTGTTATCATCGACCCGCAGGAACAGCAGGTGAAGCTGAAGCTTCACTGGCTATTGCATGGAGTGGCGGACGAGGACGTCCGGTCCGCACTCGCGGCCTTTGGGACTGTAATGGATGTCAGACGAGAGCGCTGGCGAGTGCAGGGTGTGAGTGACAAGGGCTCCACAACAAGGTCGGTGCTTTTGAAGCTGAAGAACGGCATGAAAATAGAAGACCTGCCGCACCAGTTACGGGTCGGTGGTGAACTGGCACTAGTTGTCGCACCTGGTCGCCCGATGCAGTGCCTGCGATGCCATGGCTCGGGCCACGTGAGAAGAGAGTGCAAGGTGCCGCGTTGCTCGATCTGCAGGCGATTTGGGCATGAGGACTCGCAGTGCGTCCGTACCTACGCCGCGGCAACGAGAACGGCGGCGAGTGATGACACCGAGCACCTCATGGACGAGGTTGAGGCGGAGGACGCTGCGGAGGGGACTGGTGAGATAGCGACTGCTTCGGGAGCAGAAATGCCTCTCCTTAGCGAAGGAGACCAGGATAAAAGCACGGACAGGGCAAGTGAAATGGTGGAAAACCCATCATCGGCAGCGTCGGACATCAACGAAGATGGATCCAGTCAAGCGCAGCAGCCAGCAGCAGTGAAGGGTCAGGAGCCCCCAGGCAATGGCAATGTAAGTTCAGTGGGTGCCGGAACTGCAATTAAACGCCCCCACGACGCAGCCGGCGATCTCGACGACATGCCGTATACAAGCAGTGTTGACGAGCCGCCTGTGAAAGCGGTGCAGGGACGGCGGTCGTCCTTCAAGCCGCGACCTAACATCGCAGCGGAACGAAAACCTGTCGACAAGCCACCCCCGCCGAAAAGCGAGACCGGCCAGCCGGGCGGCTCCGGAGGCGTCTAGCGGCTTGCTAGACGTTAAAGGTAAGCACCATGCTCCTGGGCCTACCTCATGATTAGAGCAACAATGGCACCTGAACCGTCTCTAAGTGTAGCCACGTTGAATGTCAGAGGACTAGCGAGCAAAAGAAAACAAAGTCAATTGTATCGGCTGATAACAGATAATGACATTGACGTACTAGCTGTTCAGGAGACAAAAGTCGAGGGAGAAGAGGAGACTGGGAGCATGGTGCTGCGTTTTACCTCAAGGTACTACGCTCTGGTTAGCCACGCTGTTGGGTTGTCGGCAGGATGCGTACTCTTTGTCAAAAAGTTACCGGGTCTTACTGTGCAGAGCATCACATCAGGGTCCTCTGGAAGACTCGTTATTTGTGATTTTAGTTATTGCCAAAGAGAATATCGGGTTATTTGCATATACGCACCAAATGCAGTGGATGAGAGATATAATTTTTTCGCTATGGTTCAGCAATATGTGGACCCTGAAAAATGCCTCATTATTTTGGGGGACTATAACTGTGTACTGAATTCTAGAGACAAAACCAGCGGCACGGCTTTCCGAGATAAGAGCACAGATTTATTAGCCGATATTGTTACCGCAGCCGAGTTAATCGACGTGGCCGAAGTCCTAGAGAGTGGACAGGCAGTGAAGTACACTCATTTCCAGGGGACAAGCCACGCACGCCTAGACCGGGTTTATGTAGCACTTGACTTGATCTCAAAATGCCGCACTTACACCGTGCTACCGCTGTGTTTTACTGACCACTGTCTGGTTAAGTGCGTAATAGGAACAAAGAAAGAAGTTAGGAAGTTTGCTTGGGATATGTGGAAAATGAACGTTAAGCTTCTCAACGACGAATATTTTGTAGCAAAAGTGACAGAAGAAACCAACAGAATAAATATGAACGATTACTGTAAGGTGGGACAACAGTGGGAACTATGCAAAGAGCAAATCAAAATCACAGCGATTGATAGGGCCAGTTCGATTCGATTTCACGAAAAAATTAAAGAAAACGAACTGCAGAAAACACTAAAGATGTTAATAACAGAGGAATGCAAAAAGCCAGGCGTTTTCAAAGATGACGTGAGGATTATAAAACAGCAATTACAGCTGATCGAAGAGGAGCGTTATCGGGGCGCGCTGGTGCGAGCTAGAACAAATGCACTAAAAGCGGGCGAAGTACCTACGAAGCGGGCTTTAGGTTTGGAAAAAACGAACGGCCAACGAAACCACGTATGCGAGATAGAGCGGAACGGCGTTGTGGTGTCAGATAACGACGGCATTGGGCGAGAGTTCTTTGAGCATTATCAGGCATTATTCGCCTTTCATGAAGCTGACTTGGACGGTTTCAAAAAGATGTTTCTGGGTCAGATGCCGCGACTGGCCGACGAGGTAAAAGAAGTTTTGGAGCGGCCAATAACCGAAAGAGAAGTGTGCCGAGCAATTGAAAACTTGAACGACGGAAAGTCGCCTGGGCCCGATGGCTTGAGTGCCGCGTTCTACAAGTTTTTCAAAGATAAGTTGTCTGCAGTGCTTACAGCTGTATTCAATGAGGCATACCAACTGAAAGAATTACCACCGTCATATAGTACATCACATACTGTTCTCATACCAAAAACTGACGATACAGAAAGACTTCGCCTTGTAACGAGTTACAGGCCCATCTCTTTAATCAATGTTGACTATAAAATATTCATGAAAGTCTTAGCAGCTAGGCTCCAGACAGTGATTAAGGACATAGTAGGGTGCCACCAGACATGTGGAATCAAGGGAAGGTCTATAGTAAGCAACATACACAAGATGCGGTGCGTGCTTGAGTGCTGTGATGTCATGCAATCTGGCGTCGCGGTTTTGCAGCTCGACCTAGAGAAGGCCTTTGACTGTGTATCACATGTTATCCTGTTCGCCATTCTTGACCATATTAATGTCGGTTCGGTTATCAGAGAGGGTGTGGTCATGGCGTACAGGAGTTGCTCAACGCGGCTTATTGTAAACAAGTCACTGGGGGCCCCCATTGCCATGCAGCGTGCGGTACGCCAAGGCTGCCCCATCAGCCCACTTTTATTTTGTCTGTACATCGAATCACTATGCTTGACTATTATTAAAAATGATTCTGTTCACGGTTTTCGACTCCAAGCTGCCGAAGTGAAGCTCTTAGCATATGCCGACGACGTCGCAGTGTGTTGTATTGATAGAGAAAGTATTATAGCAGTGGTCGAAGAGGTAAAATGTTTTCGGGACATCACAGGGAGTTTGATCAATTGGGAAAAATGCCTGGGATTTTGGCATGGAGAATGGGCGTCAACCCCAGACACGTTTGCAGGCGTAACGTGGGTGAAGACCCCAGTGAAGTACCTGGGTGTCCCTCTGCAATTCTACGAAAGCAATGATGGCCTCTGGAGAAGCCAGGCGCATGAAATACGTGAGAAAGCAGACAGATGGAAGGGGGTTCCTCTCTCGTTTTTTGCCAAGGCAACTGTGTGTAATCTTTTTTTTATAAGCAAATTATGGTATCTAATGCAGGTTTTGCATTGCTCGCGGCTAAATGTGCAAAAGCTGCACAGAGTGTTTGCCACCTTTATTTGGGCATCGCAGTGGGAAAGGTGCAGCCGAACAAATTTGTTCAGAAAGGTGGAGGACGGCGGTCTTGGTCTGGCGCACCTCTTTGTGCGACAGCTTATTAACAGGTTTCTGTTTTTCCGGGACACAAAAGACTCTTTCTTACGAACGGTGTGCCAAATGAGATTAAGACGGGCGTTGCCAAACTTTGTGATCGGCACGAATGAAATGCCAGGGCCAATTAAGGGCTTTTTCAAGGAGGTGGTGATGAGCGTATGTTTCTTGACAGTACGATTTTCCAACGATTATTTGTCTGCGGTGAAAAGGAAAACACTGTACAAAGATGTGTGCGACAGCATACTTCCTGTACCGATGTACAGAGCCATGCACAGTGGAGAGCCGGGCCAGAATGTGTTAAAACGGGTGAAGAAAATGCAGGTGACACCAGGCATGAAGTCCTTTTTTTTTAAACTTCATACTGAAACACTTCCAGTCAAAACATTCCTTGAACAACGAGGTTTTTTCTTGCCATGGGGAACTAACTGTCTAATCTGCAAGATACCCGAAACTATAGATCATGTTTTTCTTCACTGCTGGGAAGGAGTGTATTTCTGGGATGTTCTGCAGAGAACAGTGAAAAAGGATTTCCCTCTAGATCCACACGGGATCAGATATTTGGCGACAGATAACGAAGATGGTTTTCCTTTCGATCTCGTAATGTTGGCTGGCCTCCACTCTGTATGGCGCTCCCGCATGGCCGGCTTCTATTGTGATCCTGATGCGAGGCCTGCACGGTTGTATTTTCGGGAGAGCATTTCCCGCTTCGTTGAGGTGCAGAAGACACTTGAATGTGTGCCGCAGTGGCTGCCAAGGCTGGAAGCCTTGGCAGGCCTAAGGGAATTTTAAGTGACAATGTCAGTACAAAACTGACAGCGTTTCCTTTTTTGTTCCACGTCTTGCCTGTGTTTGTATATAGTGTATCGTGATGTACTGAATTGGTTGTCGGAGCCCGGCAATAAAGAAAAAAAAAAAAAGCTCAGTTGGTTAGAGCGTCGTGCTAATAACGCGAAGGTCGTAGGTTCGATCCCTGCGCAGGCCACTCTTTTTATTTTTTTCCTTCCCGGTTTTACCTCATCATAGAGGTTCGAGCCCGAGAAACAGCAGGCGCTAAAGGGCAAATTATAGCGCTTTTGATTTCAATTCCGAATGTCAGGGATTATATCGAACCATCGGAGAGTTCTGGCCTGCTAGCTCAGTTGGTTAGAGCGTCGTGCTAATAACGCGAAGGTCGTAGGTTCGATCCCTGCGCAGGCCACTCTTTTTATTTTTTTCCTTCCCGGTTTTACCTCATCATAGAGGTTCGAGCCCGAGAAACAGCAGGCGCTAAAGGGCAAATTATAGCGCTTTTGATTTCAATTCCGAATGTCAGGGATTATATCGAACCATCGGAGAGTTCTGGCCTGCTAGCTCAGTGATTCTGCTTCCGGCCACGCCAGTGAACGGACGCAGGATGCAGGGCTCCTCAGGAGCGGCTTCAGCGGCCATGTCAGGCCGCGGTAACAGGACTGCTGATCAGGATAGTACTTATCAAGTTGTTTTGCCTGCACTGCCAACAGGTCGGTTTGTTTTGAATACGGTTTTTTTGCATGCCGATATCAGGGCCCGCCCGTACCGGGTGGAAGATTTCCGCGACGCTTTGGCACAGCATTCGCTGATCCCCGATGTTGTTGCGATGGGGGCGTATCGGATGAGCCATGTCTGGGCTGTCACTCTCAAGGATTCTGAAGCGGTGACCAAGCTTGTTAGTGTAGGCGAGTTGTGTGTGAAAAACGGTCGCTGCTTGGTAATTGACCCGGCGAACCAGGATGTGCGGCTGAAACTTCACTGCCTGCTACACAACGTGCCAGACGAGGATGTCCGTGCTGCCTTTGCGCCGTACGGAAAGGTATCCGAAGTTACACGGGAGCGCTGGCGAGTTAAAGGTATGTTAGAAAAGGGCTCAACTACTAGACACGTCACGCTGAAGCTGAAAGCTGGCATGAAGCTCGACGACCTGCCGCATCAGCTGAATGTTAGCGGTGAGCTGGCGCTCGTTATTGTGCCAGGCAGACCCCCGCTGTGCCTACGCTGCCGGAGTACGGGTCACATCCGCAAAGAGTGCCGGGTTCCTCGCTGCGGAACCTGTCGACGGTTCGGGCATGAAGAGAGCCAGTGTGCTCGTACCTACGCTAGCATTGCCGGACCTGGGACCAGCGAAGACTCGTCGGAGTTAATAATGGACGAGGTGGATGCGGAGGAGGCTGCTGACATTAGAGGTCAGTCAACAAAACAGGACGCGCCTTCCCTGACTGTTTTAACAAAGCATAAGGTGACGGTGCCCAGTGAAGAGAGTGAAACTCGGCAAGCCTTGCAAGATCCGTCACAGGACCATGAAGGCGAGTCAAAGGAAGCATCAGAAGATGTAATCAATTTTTCTGACGCTGAGGAGCATCTCAGCACTGAGCCTTCCTTTACTGATGCCATGGAGGTTGGGCCGGAGACAGCAGCCTTTATTGCCGCGAAACATCCACACGAGGAAAGCGTCGAGGGGACTCAGCTGCCAGGTGGTGTTGGTGGTGAGCCGCCGCCAAAAACTTCGGGCATCCGAAGAGCAACGTTAAGACCGAAGCCGAACTTCTCGGCCGACACGCGGCAGGCGGGGAAACCGCCTCCGTAGGTTTTGTGGTGTCCTGAACGATTTGTGGGTCGGCTGCCTACCGACCAGCGTCAGGAACATTCTGCAACCAAGCGGGGCGTGTGTGAGCAAAAATGACAGACGGTGCTTGGACTTCGTTTGTATTCAGCCCGACGTTCCGCTGGGAGGACAATACATGCACACATATGCCACTGTTCTTCAGAAGCGGAGGCCACGCAACCATGAAGGTAGGCACCATGCGGGTACGGGCGTCTCTCGCTAATACATGACTCGCGAGCTTAATTCGCCGTTACACGTAGCTACTTTGAATGTCAGAGGGCTGGGAGCGAGAAGGCGACAATGCCAGCTCAATCGCCTCTTTTTAGATAATGATATAGATGTAGCAGCTGTGCAAGAGTCAAAGATTGAGAGCGAAGAAAGCACTGACCGTAGGGTGGCTTCTTTTCAAACAAACTTTTATGTGTGTGTATGCCATTCTGTTGGTGTATCGGGTGGATGCCTTTTATTTATACGTAACACGCTGGGAGTACGCGTAGAGTCCGTTTTTGCCTGTCCAAGTGGTCGGCTTTTGGTTACTGATTTTACCTACTGTAATTTATGCTGGCGTGTGTTGTGTTTGTACGCTCCCAATTCAGAACGCGAACGTGAAGTGTTTTTTGAGTCTATTGAATCGTGGTTGAAGGTCGACAAAATCGTGCTTGTACTTGGTGACTACAACTGTGTGTGCTCAACTGTGGACCGAGCGGCGAAGTGTAAACCTCGAAGAGACAGAAGCTCCGAGCAGTTGAATGCACTTGTGCATGAATACGGCCTTGAGGATGTTGGTAGTGTGTTCTCCACTGGAAACCAACCAGAGTTCACGCACTTTCAGCGAGATAGCCATGCTCGATTGGACAGGGTGTATGCCTCGGTTGATCTTGTTTCTCTATGTACTGCATATGAGGTCAAACCTGTGTCTTTCAGCGATCATTGTCTCGTGAGTGCAGTGTTCGGTAGGGCAGGAAAGAAATCGCGCTTTAACTGGCACCTATGGAAACTGAATGCCAAACTTCTCGCCGATGAAGAGTTCCTTACGGAAGTTAAGACCGAGTTTGAAAGTCGTCTGACTATGCGACCAGTAAGTTTTGCAGCGGAATGGGACAGCTTCAAAGAGTGGGTCAAATTGAAATCCATAGAAAAGAGCAGTAAGGTGCGGCATAAAGAGAAAGAAAAAGAAAAAGAACTGAATGAACAACTTCAGTTTCTTTTGAGCATGGAAAGTTCAGTGCCAGGGCATTTCGCCAGTAAAATACGAGAGATAAAAAGTGAGTTGGAAACAATCGACAGTGAAAGATACACAGCGGCTGTTATACGTGCAAGGGCTGAAAAACTTTGGGCTGGAGAAGTACCGACAAAACGAGCGCTAGCAGACGAGAAAAGATACGCCTGCCAGAAAGAAATAAGGAGTATAAGATATGCCGGCCATATCACTGAAGATGCTAAAGATATTCAGCGTGCGGTAACAGAGCACTTCGAAGAACTGCTTAGCGCTAAGCTTGAGACTGTAGGCGGCTTTCGAACAGATTTTCTAAGACTGATGCCTGCACTGGATGACGAAAGTAAAGCGCGCCTAGAAACACCGGTAACGTTGCAGGAGATACTATCTGCAATAGATGACCTGACACCTGGGAAGGCCCCTGGGCCGGATGGTCTAAGCGCTGCCTTCTTTAAAACTTTTCAGCAGTATGCGGCTCAGTTTATGCTCGATGTAATCACTGAAGCTTATGAACGTAATACTGTTCCATTGTCTTTCGCTACATCGCACATTGTGCTAATACCCAAGACAGATGATCCGGAGAAACGACTGTTGGTGGGGTCATATCGACCGATTAGCCTCACCAATGTTGACTACAAGGTGTATATGAAGGTTTTAGCAAAAAGACTGCAAAGCGTAATAAAAAGACTGGTTGGGTCTCATCAAACGTGCGGCATCAAGGGTCGATCCATTGCCACGAATATACATGTCGCAAGAACCGTACTAGAATGTGTTGATGCACTCGGTGGTCAGATAGCCATGATGCAGTTAGATTTGGCGAAAGCCTTTGACCGTGTTTCTCACGAAATTCTTTTTTCCATTTTGGAGCATTCAAACCTTGGAAAAGTCATAGTGGAGGGTGTTAAAATGGCTTACGCGAACTGCACGACCCGTATTATAGTGAATGGTGAACTGACTGACAGCATCGCAGTACGTTCATCGGTAAGGCAGGGCTGCCCGCTCTCACCCCTGCTTTTTGCACTGTATTTAGAGCCACTTTGCTTGGCTATCATTGATAGCGATCGCATTTTAGGGTTCAAGCTGCAATCAGCACACGTGAAAATGCTGGCATATGCTGATGACATAGCAGTGTTTTGTGCAACTAGAAAGAGCATCTGTGAAGTTACGGGTGTCGTCCAAACATTTTGTGATCAAACCGGATGTAAGATCAATTGGGAGAAAAGCTCTGGGTTTTGGCACGGTGATTGGGACGTGACACCTGATTTCTTCTGTAAGCTGCGATGGTCTGCTCTCCCAACGCGATATCTAGGCGTGCCTTTAGATTGTTATCGAGATGCCAACATGCACTGGATGGAAGAAACATCCAGAGCGAAAGAAAAAGCGGATGCGTGGCAAGGAAGGCAACTCTCAATGTTTTCGCGCGCTTCCATTTGCAATGTTTTTCTTATTTCAAGGCTGTGGTACCTCATGAATGTGTTGTGTGTCTCACGAACCTCAATTCAGAAAATGCACCGCGTTTTTGCTGTTTTCATTTGGGCATCCACATGGGAAAAAACCGCCCGGACGAATTTGTTTATTTCTGTTAAAAGGGGCGGGCTTGGCCTTGCCCATTTGTTCTTGCGACAAGTGGTTTCGCGATTTATATTCCTGCGTGATCAAAAAGATACCTTTCTAAGAACAGTGATGCAAGTGCGATTGCAGAGGCTGCTCCCTGAATGGATTGTGTCATGTGAAAGCATGCCTGGTACTGTGACTGGCTACCTGCGCGAAGTTGTTTTTTCGTGCAAGTTGCTGGAAGTGCGGTTTTCTTTTGATTACCTTTTCAATGTTCCCAGAAAAAAACTGTATAAAGATCTCATTGACGTGATGCTGCCGGTGCCTTTTTACAGGGCATTACACTGTGGAGGCCCAGGGCAGGATGTTTTGAAAAGAGTCAAGAAGATGCCCGTGAGGCCATCTGCTAAAACGTTCCTTTTCAAACTTCACTCTAATACGCTCCCTGTTAAAACCTGGCTGAATGAAAAAGGTATCTTCGTCCCATGGACAACAAATTGCCTGTTGTGCAAAAAACCGGAGACAATTGAACACGTCTTCTTACAGTGTTGGGATGCTGTTTTTCTGTGGGACGTCCTCCAAAGGACAATTAAAAAGGAACTTCCCCTAACTCCGTACGGAATCAGATTCCTACCAGTGCAGAACGATGATGCACCTTATGATTTAATTATGCTTCTTGGTCTCCATAGTTTGTGGAAAACACGAATGCAGGTGCGTCACGCAGATATAAATACACGATCTGCGCGTGAAAACTTCATTGAAAGTGCGGTGTATATACGCGAAACTTTCAGGATGCAGCAGGATCCGCCACAATGGCATTCTCTGTTTGATGAGTTGGTGAACATGAAAAGATTTTAGCCGCGTACGCGTTAGCTCAAGTGTAGTTGACGTGTTTTATCATGTGTATTTTTGTTTTCTGTTTCACGGCAATAAAGAAAAAAAAAAAAAAAAAAGCCTGCTAGCTCAGTTGGTTAGAGCGTCGTGCTAATAACGCGAAGGTCGTAGGTTCGATCCCTGCGCAGGCCACTCTTTTTATTTTTTTCCTTCCCGGTTTTACCTCATCATAGAGGTTCGAGCCCGAGAAACAGCAGGCGCTAAAGGGCAAATTATAGCGCTTTTGATTTCAATTCCGAATGTCAGCGATTATATCGAACCATCGGAGAGTTCTGGCCTGCTAGCTCAGTTGGTTAGAGCGTCGTGCTAATAACGCGAAGGTCGTAGGTTCGATCCCTGCGCAGGCCACTCTTTTTATTTTTCTCCTTCCCGGTTTTACCTCATCATAGAGGTTCGAGCCCGAGAAACAGCAGGCGCTAAAGGGCAAATTATAGCGCTTTTGATTTCAATTCCGAATGTCAGGGATTATATCGAACCTTCGGAGAGTTCTGGCCTGCTAGCTCAGTTGGTTAGAGCGTCGTGCTAATAACGCGAAGGTCGTAGGTTCGATCCCTGCGCAGGCCACTCTTTTTATTTTTCTCCTTCCCGGTTTTACCTCATCATAGAGGTTCGAGCCCGAGAAACAGCAGGCGCTAAAGGGCAAATTATAGCGCTTTTGATTTCAATTCCGAATGTCAGGGATTATATCGAACCATCGGAGAGTTCTGGCCTGCTAGCTCAGTTGGTTAGAGCGTCGTGCTAATAACGCGAAGGTCGTAGGTTCGATCCCTGCGCAGGCCACTCTTTTTATTTTTCTCCTTCCCGGTTTTACCTCATCATAGAGGTTCGAGCCCGAGAAACAGCAGGCGCTAAAGGGCAAATTATAGCGCTTTTGATTTCAATTCCGAATGTCAGAGATTATATCGAACCATCGGAGAGTTCTGGCCTGCTAGCTCAGTTGGTTAGACATTCTACTTCCGGCCACCGGCGTGTACGGACGCAGAATGATGAGCTCCGGCGGAGCGGCGATTGCGGCCCAGGCTGGCCGCGGTAACAGGCTTGAGGAAAACGACGATAAGGAATATCAGATTATTTTGCCGCATCTGCCCACCGGACGTGTTGTTTTCAACACAGTTTTTTTGCACGGTGACGTACGAGTGCGACCCTTCAGGGTTGAAGATTTCCGGGACGCCCTGGCCAAGATTGGTACGCTCCCAGACGTGGTGGCCTTGGGGGCTTACCAAATAAACCATGTCTGGGCGGTGACTTTGAACAGCACGGAAGCAACCAAGCGGCTGCTAGCATTCAAGGAGCTTCAAGTGAAAGGTCGACGGTGTATCGTCATTGACCCGGAGGACCAACAGGTGAAGCTACGGCTCCACTGGATGTTGCACGGCGTGGCGGATGAAGATATCCGAACAGCTTTTGCGGCGTTCGGCGAGGTGACGGAAGTGACCCGTGAGCGGTGGCGAGTCCAGGGAGTGCACGAAAAGGGCTCAACAACGAGAACCGTGCTTCTGAAGTTGAAGCCTGGGATGAAGATAGAAGACCTGCCTCACCAGATAAGAGTAGCAGGGGAGTTGGCCCTTGTTGTGGTGCCTGGGCGGCCCATGCAGTGCCTGCGCTGCCGCGGGACCGGTCATGTGCGCCGGGAATGTAAGATTCCGCGGTGTGCGACTGTAAGCGGTTTGGCCACTCGGAGGAAGACTGCGTACGAACGTATGCAGTGGCCACTGCACCAACAGCGAGGGCGGACATGACGGAACACCGAATGGATGTCGCAGAGACGGAGGATGCCGCAAAAGGGGTCGGAGAGGACGAGAGGGTGACAGCAACGACAGGCATGTTAGTGCCCCCGGGGGGTGGTGACGAGAGGCTCGGTGGACCAGACAGGGAAGTGGCACTGCCAAGCAACGGACCGTCGGAAGAAGAAAAGGTGAGCGATGCCGAGAGCTCAAAAATTTAACTTCCGGAGTCTGCGGGCAGAAGGGGGACCCTCAAAGGGAGCAGCGGCCGAGCGACCAACGTCCAGGGCCCTGCGAAGCGTGCCCACGACGGGAGCGCCAGTGAGACGAATGAGGCAGATACAGCTAGCAACGACGAGCCGCCGATAAAAACGCCAATAGGGAGGAGGGCGACCTTCAAACCAAGACCGAATGTCTCGACGGACAGGAGAGCTGCCGAAAAGCCGCCCCCGTCACAAGGTCTGCCAGTCCAACCTCATGGCTCTGGCGTCAACGAAAGCGTCTAGCGCCATGCTAGACGTGAAGGGTAAGCACCATTCTCTTGGCCTCTTTTCACTCTAAGAAAATGGCTTATGTACTGTCACTAAAGGTTGCGACCCTTAACGTGAGAGGTCTAGCAGCAAAAAGGAAGCAGAGCCAGGTCCTGCGCCTTTTAAATGAAAATGACATCGATATACTTGGAGTTCAAGAGACAAAAGTCGAGGGTGAGCAAGAGACCGAGAGCATGGTGCAACGTTTCACGTCGCGGTTTTACGCAGTTGTCAGCCATGCAGTCGGTACTTCTGCTGGATGCGTCCTGTTTGTGAAGAAGTTGCCGGGTCTTGTAGTGCAGTCGCATGCTTCTTTTCCGTCGGGTCGGGGTGTGGTCCTCGATTTTAGTTTTTGCTCGGCTGAGTGGCGTGCTGTTTGTATATATGCACTTACGGTAGTTGATGAGAGGGCTGCTTTGTTTGATTTTGTTGAAGATTATTTAAACACGGATAAGCAACTTGTCTTTCTGGGAGATTTCAATTGTGTACTGAGCTCCGGTGACAAAACTAGCCATCGTACATTTAGGGATCGTAGCACAGAGGTACTTTCGCGCTTGATTGACGAGTTTGCACTGGAAGACGTTGCAGAGTGTCTCACGAGCGAGCGACAGGTTCAGTATACGCATTTTCAGGGTGCTAGCCACGCCCGCCTTGACAGAATTTATGTGGCCGCAGAACTGGCTCCAAAATGTCAGGATTATTATGTTTTGGCGGTAACGTACTCAGATCACTGCATGGTTCAGTGTACAATTGGAACAAGAAAGAGAGGTAGCGGTTTTAGTTGGGAATTGTGGAAGTTAAATAATAAACTGCTGAATGACGAGCAATTCACCAGACTAGTAGAAGAAGAAATTGGTAGGATTTGTCAGGAGGACAGCCACGAACTGGGTCAAGAATGGGAACTGTGTAAGCAACAAATAAAAATCAAAGCTATAGAAAAGGCCAGCTGCATAAGGTTTCAAGAAAATCAAAATGAAATGCATTTAAGATCTTTGCTAGATAAATTGTTAGGCCTGGAGTGTAACACGCCAGGGTTATACATGGACGATATTAGAAAAATAAAACAAAGACTTCAACTGAATGACGAAGACCGTTATCGCGGAGCACTGGTGCGTGCGAGAGCGGAAAAACTTGCCATGGATGAGACGCCGACAAAAAGATCGTTGGGAATAGAAAAAGCAAATGCAAGGCGAAATCACGTGGCAGAGGTAGATTGGGCAGGACGCACAGAAACCGATAACGAAGGAATCGCGAAAGCTTTCCGGGAGTATTATGAAGAGCTATTTTCGTCCCAAGAGGTTAATTTGGACCGTTTTAAAGAATCCTTTCTTGACGCGATGCCAAAAATTGATGACGAACAAAAAGAAAGACTGGAGCGGCCAATAAGCGAAAAAGAAGTGCAGCAGGCAATAGAAAATTTAAACCCTGGGAAATCACCCGGGCCTGATGGCCTGAGTGCGGCTTTTTATAAAGCGTTCAAGCAACAGCTATCTCCTTTGTTGTGTGCCTTATTTAATGAAGCGTATGAGCTGAAGGCACTGCCTGCGTCTTTCGGATCGTCGCACACAGTACTTATTCCGAAAACTGACCAACCAGATAAGCTTAGGCAGTTGTCGTCTTACAGGCCCATTGCTCTGACAAACGTTGATTACAAGATTTATATGAAGGTGCTTGCTGGCAGACTACAAACGGTTATATGCGAACTAGTGGGCCCTCACCAAACGTGCGGTATCAAAGGGCGATCCATCTTTCAGAACATTCACAAAGCGAGAAGTGTGCTCGAATGCTGCGATGCAACTCATGCGTGTGTTGCTTTACTGCAGTTGGACTTGGAGAAAGCTTTTGATTGTGTGGCGCATGCTATTCTGTTCAGTATATTAGACCATGTTAATGTCGGCTCTCTTATTCGAGAGGGAGTGGCCTTGGCGTACCGTAACTGCACTACGAGATTAATTGTCAATAAGTCACTGGGGGCCCCCATCAACGTACGACGTTCGGTGCGCCAAGGTTGCCCCCTCAGCCCTCTTTTGTTCGGCATTTATATTGAAACATTGTGTTTAAGCATCCTACAAAACAATGGCATTGATGGTTTTCGACTGCAGGAGTCAGAAGTCAAATTGCTGGCTTACGCAGACGACGTTGCGGTTTTTTGTGTGAATAAGGAGAGTATAAAGAGGACAGTGGAGGTGGTAAAACATTTTAGCAAAGTCACAGGGAGTAAAGTTAACTGGGGTAAGTGCCTGGGATTTTGGCACGGAGACTGGCAGCTGACCCCCGACACTTTCGCTAATGTGCCGTGGGTTACAACGCCTGCAAAGTACTTGGGTGTGCCCTTGGAATTTTACAAGGAAAGCGAGCCTTACTGGCTAGAGCAGGTCAGAGAAACCCGTGAAAAAGCGGAGAAATGGAAAAGCGCTCAATTATCAATATTTGCAAGAGCCGCAGTTTGCAACCTGTTTTTAATTAGTAAGTTATGGTATGTAATGCAAGTGTTGCATTGCTCCCGTGTAAATGTGCAAAAATTGCATCGAGTTTTTGCGGTGTTTGTTTGGGCCTCGAGTTGGGAGAGGTGCAGTCGGACAAATTTGTTCCGGCAGGTGAAGCATGGAGGGCTTGGTCTGGGTCATTTGTTTGTGCGACAGATTGTCAACCGGTTTATGTTTTTTAGGGATGCCAGTGATCCATTCCTGCGCACAGTGTGTCAACAAAGACTTGGTCGAGGTTGCCTGATTTCGTAGTTTATACGCAATGTATGCCGGGATCTCTTTTTGGATTCTTTAGGGAAATTGTTTTGAGCGTGAAATTCTTAAGCGCACGTTTTTCGAAAGAGTATTTAAGTAATGTTAACAGGAGAACATTATACAAGGATGTTTGTGAAGTGGTGTTCCCGGTGCCCTTGTACCGAGCTTTATACTATGGAGGCACAGGAAGTAATGTATTAAAACGCGTAAAGAAAATGCAAGTTGCTACGGGAGCTAAAACTTTTTTCTTTATGCTACATACCGGTACTTTGAGTGTAAAATCATTTATGGAGGAAAAGGGTATTTTCCTACCGTGGGGGGCCCAATGTCTCATCTGCAAACAGCCAGAGACAATAGATCACGTGTTTTTGCATTGCTGGGAGGGGGTATATTTGAGGGATGTTCTGCAAAGGACAATTAAAAAACAGTTGCCACTTGATTCCCATGGCATTAGGTATTTGCCATTGGATAACCACGATGATATGCCGTTAGACCAGGTTATGTTAATGTGCCTCCACAGTATATGGCGCGCACGAATGGCTGGTTATCACTGCGATCCAGATGCACGGCCAGCCCGCATGTATTTCCGTGAAAGTGTGCAGCGATGGCTCGACGTGCTTAAATTGCAACCATGTGCTCCTGAGTGGCTGTCAAAGCTGGAACCTTTGACGGTGCTCAAGGAATTTTAAAATGACAATGCCTGCCCCTCAGTGGGGGATAGGCAACGCGAACTAGCTTTGTGTACATATATTATTCCTTTGTTCCTGTTGTTTTTGTTTTCCAGTGCGTTGTATTTGTGTCAAAGTCAGGCAATAAAGAAAAAAAAAATGGCCTGCTAGCTCAGTTGGTTAGAGCGTCGTGCTAATAACGCGAAGGTCGTAGGTTCGATCCCTGCGCAGGCCACTCTTTTTATTTTTCTCCTTCCCGGTTTTACCTCATCATAGAGGTTCGAGCCCGAGAAACAGCAGGCGCTAAAGGGCAAATTATAGCGCTTTTGATTTCAATTCCGAATGTCAGGGATTATATCGAACCATCGGAGAGTTCTGGCCTGCTAGCTCAGTTGGTTAGAGCGTCGTGCTAATAACGCGAAGGTCGTAGGTTCGATCCCTGCGCAGGCCACTCTTTTTATTTTTCTCCTTCCCGGTTTTACCTCATCATAGAGGTTCGAGCCCGAGAAACAGCAGGCGCTAAAGGGCAAATTATAGCGCTTTTGATTTCAATTCCGAATGTCAGAGATTATATCGAACCATCGGAGAGTTCTGGCCTGCTAGCTCAGTTGGTTAGAGCGTCGTGCTAATAACGCGAAGGTCGTAGGTTCGATCCCTGCGCAGGCCACTCTTTTTATTTTTCTCCTTCCCGGTTTTACCTCATCATAGAGGTTCGAGCCCGAGAAACAGCAGGCGCTAAAGGGCAAATTATAGCGCTTTTGATTTCAATTCCGAATGTCAGAGATTATATCGAACCATCGGAGAGTTCTGGCCTGCTAGCTCAGTTGGTTAGAGCGTCGTGCTAATAACGCGAAGGTCGTAGGTTCGATCCCTGCGCAGGCCACTCTTTTTATTTTTCTCCTTCCCGGTTTTACCTCATCATAGAGGTTCGAGCCCGAGAAACAGCAGGCGCTAAAGGGCAAATTATAGCGCTTTTGATTTCAATTCCGAATGTCAGAGATTATATCGAACCATCGGAGAGTTCTGGCCTGCTAGCTCAGTTGGTTAGAGCGTCGTGCTAATAACGCGAAGGTCGTAGGTTCGATCCCTGCGCAGGCCACTCTTTTTATTTTTCTCCTTCCCGGTTTTACCTCATCATAGAGGTTCGAGCCCGAGAAACAGCAGGCGCTAAAGGGCAAATTATAGCGCTTTTGATTTCAATTCCGAATGTCAGGGATTATATCGAACCATCGGAGAGTTCTGGCCTGCTAGCTCAGTAGATTCCACTTCCGGCCACCGAGCGTGACGGACGTGATTATCATGGGCTCCCAAGGAGCGGATTCAGCGGCCCAGCTGGGCCGTGGTATCAGGAGCACGGAAAGGCCTACCAAGGATTATGAACTGGTTCTACCGCATCTGCCTACAGGTTCGAGTGTTTTACATACTGTTTTTTTGCATGGCGACATAAAAGCCAGGCCGTACCGGGTGGAGCACTTTCGAGACTCCCTCGCTCGTCTTTCACTGCTGCCGGAAGTGGTTGCCCTCGGGGCATACCAAATGAATCACGTGTGGGCGGTAACGTTTAAAGGTGAAGAGGCGAAAGCGAAGATTTTGGAAGCCCAAGCTATTGAAGTGAAGGAGCACCGCTGCGTGGTCATTGACCCCTGTAACCAAGGCATCAGGTTGAAGCTTTTCTGGCTGCTTCACGGCGTGCAAGACGATGACGTGCGAGCGGCGTTGGCAGCTTTTGGAAAAGTTACGGAAATTTCAAGAGACAAGTGGAGAGTGCAAGGTTGTGTCGACAAGGCTTCAACGACACGAACGGTCACGCTGAAGCTCAAAGTGGGCGTTACCATCGAGGACCTGCCGCATCAGCTTCGGGTCGCCGAGGACGTCGCACTCGTCCACGTCCCAGGCAGAGCCCCGCTTTGCCTCCGGTGCCGCGGGAAAGGACATATACGTCGTGAGTGTCGTGTGCCGCGCTGCGGGCTGTGTCGTCGCTACGGCCATGACGAGTCGCAGTGTGTGCGCACGTATGCCAACGTTGCAGGCCCCGTGCCGAGTGAAGTGGCAGGCGAGCACTTGATGGACGCAGTGGACGCCGAGGAAGCGAGCAGTGGAATCACTGAGGAGGCAGAACAGAACGGACAGTCCTCTGAGAAGACCCCTGCCCCTAAAGAACACTGTGAATCAGAGTTGATAGTTCCGTTGCCGAATGTCGCTGGGACCGAGACACCCACGAAAGAAAACGGCAATGCCAGTGCAGCAAGCCCAGCGTCGGCTACGCAACACAGTGAGGAACAGGGGGACACTGAAGCTGAGATGCCAGCTGCTTCTACCTTGCCTGTGAAGCGGGTGCACGAAGACAGTGTCAACGAGGAATCAACCCAAGGAGGAGCGGAAAGCGGACAGCCTCCACTGAAGGCAGCCCCCCTTCGCCGGGCGTCCTTCAAGCCAAGGCCAAACGTGCCCCCAGACCGGAGAACTGTGTCACCTGTGCCTCCGCCATAGCGGGGGTATCCTTTCCGGTCGAGACGTTACAAGCCCGGTCCATGATCGGGAGCAGCGCTTGGAACGACGGACGGACTCGGCAAAAAGGAAGAATGGTCATCCCGTGCAACAGATTAACCGCAATGCTGTCTTTCTGCAAAAGCGATGTGAGTGATATATGTTTCGCGATATATAATTTCTTGAGATGGCGACGAATTTAACCACTAGCTTGCGCGTAGCCACGCTAAATGTGAGAGGGCTGTCAACGCGTCGGAGACAACTGCAGCTTAACCGCATTCTGCTGGAAAATGAAATTGATGTGCTAGCAGTTCAAGAGAGCAAAATGGAAAGCGAACAACAAACAGAGAAAATGGCTGAAATATATCGTTCTAGATATAGTGTTTGCGTTTGTCATGCGGTTGGAAGATCGGGGGGATGTGTCATTTTCATTCGAAATTGCATAGAGTGTGTGCAGTCTGTGTTCTCGTATGAGAGTGGGCGGCTATTGATATGTGATTTCACTTTTTCTGGATTGGACTGGAGAGTGATCTGCGTTTATGCGCCGACTAGAACGTTTGAGCGGGAAGAGTTTTTTCACTATATGAAATCCTTCCTAATACATGAGAGGCGTGTTCTCCTGCTTGGAGACTTCAACTGTGTCTGTAGACCGGAAGATAGAACAAGAGACCGTGTCCTTCGTGACAAGAGTGCAGAGTTACTTACTGACATTGTTATTGAGGCAGAGCTTGAAGATGCTGGCTGTATAATGACGCATGAAGGCCAAGCAAAGTTCACGCACTTTCAAGGTAGCTGTCATGCAAGGTTGGACCGAATATATGTTCCCATTGATTGTGTGCCCTTGTGCTCGGAATATGAAACACTTCCCATGAGCTTTAGTGACCACTCCCTCGTAATGATTACTCTAGGCATGAAAAGTAAGGCAACAAAGTTCAATTGGGAGCTATGGAAATTTAATGAAAAACTGCTGCTGGATGAAGAGTTTACCACTAAAGTTAAAGAATATATTAGGCATATGTTACAAAATGACTCTAATTTTATACAAGCATGGGAGCAGTTTAAGTGCGAGATAAAGATAGCTGCTATTGACCGAGCATGCACTCTCCGACGTAAAGAAAGAGAACAAGAAAAAGAACTTCGTAGCACACTTGAATACATGCTTAGCATGGAGAGCGTTAAGCCTGGCTTGTTCGCCCAAGATATAAAAAAGATAAAAACCAAACTTGAGGTGATAGACGAAGAGAAGTATCGCGGTGCGGTGATAAGGGCACGCAGCGAAAAATTGTGGCTCGGAGAGACGCCCACGAAAAGGGCACTTAGTGACGAAAAAAGGTACGCAGTGTCAAAAGAGATAAAAGAAATCTGCTATCAGAACGTAGTTACCTCGGGAAAAAAAACGATTGAACGGGCGTTTGTAGAATTTTACAGCGAATTGTTTAGCCTGAAAACACCGGACATTGAACGCTTCAGAAAAGACTTTCTTTCGCTGATGCCAAGAGTAGAAGACGAAGTGGCGCAGACACTTGAAGCAAGTATTACTTCCGAGGAAATTGAGGCCGCTATCGGGGAATTAAATTCCAATAAGTCACCCGGACCAGATGGTCTTGGTGCTGCCATATACAAGGCCTTTCCAACTGAAATGGCTGTTTTACTGGAAAGAGTTATTAGTGAATGCTACGAAAAGAACGTACCTCCTCCGTCTTTTCGAATGTCACACATTGTACTAATCCCGAAAACAGATGACCATGTTAAGCTTCAGTCTGTAGCGTCTTACCGTCCTATAAGTCTAACGAATGTTGACTATAAAATTTACATGAAAGTATTAGGACGACGACTCCAAAGTGTAATTACTTCTCTTGTAGGCCCACATCAGACATGCGGTATAAAAGGAAGGACCATTTTTACTAACATACACGCAGCAAGGAGTGTACTCGAATGTTGTGACGCGATGCATGACCACGTAGCCATGATGCAATTAGACCTCCACAAAGCATTTGATAAAGTGGTACATGAAATTTTGTTCTCTGTTTTAGAGTATGTCAATGCTGGTTCCGTGATTACAAAGGGCGTGAAAATGGCTTACGAGTGCTGTTCAGCGAGACTGGTCGTGAATAAGCAGTTAACTGATCGTATACCTGTTCAGTCGTCAGTAAGGCAGGGCTGTCCTCTGTCTCCCCTTTTGTTTGCGCTTTATCTGGAGCCTTTCTGTCTAAGATTGCTTACAAGGCCAAACATACGCGGTTATAGATTTTTTCAAAGTGAAATTCGGGTTTTGGCATACGCGGACGATATTGCGGTTTTTTGTACTGACCATGAGAGCGTGCAAGAAGTTGTAAAAGAAGCCACTGCCTTTTGCACTGCAAGTGGAAGTGAAATTAGTTGGCCAAAGTGTTTAGGATTTTGGCACGGAAACTGGCAATACGCGCCTGAACTGTTCTCCAGTATGCAATGGACAATAACGCCAGGCAATTACCTTGGTGTGCCACTAAAGCACTACCGTGAAAGCAAGGAATGTTGGGCCGGTGAAATTGAGCAAGTGAAAACCCAAACAAACAAATGGGGAGGACATAACTTTTCTATGTTCGCAAGAGCTACCGTTTGCAATATGTTCCTAGTTGCAAAAATTTTTTACATGCTGCAAGTGTTATCTATGTCAAGAATCTCTGTTCAAAAACTGCATAGGGTATTTGCCACGTTTGTGTGGGCTTCAACATGGGAGCGTACCAGTCGATGCAATCTTTTTCATACGGTGCATAACGGTGGACTGGGCTTGTCACATTTATACTTAAAGCAGATTGTAACAAGGTTCTTTTTTTTGCGCGAACAAAGCGATGTTTTTCTTAGAACGGTAATCCAAGTGCGATTGCGTGATTCACTGCCGGAATATGTAGTTTCGACTATGTCTACAGGGACAATGGCTCTAAGTGCTTTTCTTCGCGAAGTTGTCGCGTCCTTCCAAATAGTGAAGGCGAGATTTTCAAATGAGTATATGTGTACTGTTACGCGAAAACGGCTGTACAAAGATTTATTGGAAACCTTTTTACCTGCGCCTCTTTATCGCGCTGTATATGCTTTGGGTCCGGAGCGGGACGTGTTGAAGAGAGTGAAAAGAATGCCCATCAGATCGTCCGTTAAATCTTTCTTTTTTCAATTGCATACCGGCACTCTTCCGGTGAAGCCATGGCTGGAAAGCAAAGGCCTTTTCGTGCCTTGGTCTGCTGACTGTTTAATTTGCAAAAAGCTGGAAACCATAGAGCATATTTTCCTTGATTGTCACGATGCGGTTTTTTTGTGGGACGTGCTTCAGCGTACTATTAAAAAGGACTTACCAATAACGCCGTTTGGCATACGCTACCTTCCATGCGCCCAGCCAGGAGAAGTGCCCAGTGATTTATTGATGGTCTTGTGTATGCACAGCATATGGAGAACGCGGATGGATGTTCGCCATGGGCATGTTGTCGTACACCCAGCCCATCAATACTTTGTTGAAAGTGTAATGTACACGCGTGATCTTTTCGGAGGGCAATCTGAACCCCCGGATTGGCTGCCAGTCTTGGACAAGCTCATGTCACCTAATCCATTTTATCACAAGAAACCTGTAAGAAAGTGACTTGTGTTTTTAATTCCATGCGACTTTTCATCGTTCTTTGTAGTTGCCAAGTCGGTAATAAAAAAAAAAAAAAAAAAAAAAGCCTGCTAGCTCAGTTGGTTAGAGCGTCGTGCTAATAACGCGAAGGTCGTAGGTTCGATCCCTGCGCAGGCCACTCTTTTTGTTTTTCTCCTTCCCGGTTTTAACTAAGCATAGAGTTTCGAACATCAGGCGATAAAGGGCAAATAATAGCGCTTTTCATTTCAGTTCCAAATGTCAGGGATTATATCGAACCATCGGACAGTTCTGGCCTGCTAGCTCAGTTGGTTAGAGCGTCGTGCTAATAACGCGAAGGTCGTAGGTTCGATCCCTGCGCAGGCCACTCTTTTCGTTTTTCTCCTTCCCGGTTTTAACTAAGCATAGAGTTTCGAGCATCAGGCGATAAAGGGCAAATAATAGCGCTTTTCATTTCAGTTCCAAATGTCAGGTATTATATCGAACCATCGGACAGTTCTGGCCTGCTAGCTCAGTTGGTTAGAGCGTCGTGCTAATAACGCGAAGGTCGTAGGTTCGATCCCTGCGCAGGCCACTCTTTTTGTTTTTCTCCTTCCCGGTTTTAACTAAGCATAGAGTTTCGAACATCAGGCGATAAAGGGCAAATAATAGCGCTTTTCGTTTCAGTTCTAAATGTCAGGGATTATATCGAACCATCGGACAGTTCTGGCCTGCTAGCTCAGTTGGTTAGAGCGTATTGCTAATAACGCGAAGGTCGTAGGTTCGATCCCTGCGCAGGCCACTCTTTTTGTTTTTCTCCTTCCCGGTTTTAACTAAGCATAGAGTTTCGAACATCAGGCGATAAAGGGCAAATAATAGCGCTTTTCGTTTCAGTTCCAAATGTCAGGGATTATATCGAACCATCGGACAGTTCTGGCCTGCTAGCTCAGTCATTCTACTTCCGGATACCGTAGTGAACGGTGGCAGAATCATGTGCTCCAGCGGAGCGGCGATAGCGGCCATTTCCAGCCGCGGAAACAGGCTTGAAGACATGGATGATAGCGAATATCAGATTATTCTGCCAACTTTGCCCACCGGACGCGTTGTTTTTAACATGCTTTTTTTGCACGGCGATGTGCGAGTCAGGCCATACAGGGTCGAGGATTTCCGCGACGCCCTTGCCAACGCTGGTGCGCTCCCCGACGTTGTGGCGTTGGGGGCGTATCAGATCAACCATGTTTGGGCGGTCACGTTAAGCAGCACAGAAGCAACGAAGAAACTGGCGGCTTTCAAGGAGCTCGAAGTTAAGGGACGCCGTTGCCTCATTATCGATCCCGAGGACCAACAGGTGAAGCTGCGACTTCACTGGATGTTGTACGGTGTGGCAGACGACGACATACGGACGGCTTTTGCGGCTTTTGGGAAGGTGACCGAGGTGACCCGGGAGAGGTGGAGAGTTCAAGGCGTCATGGAGAAGGGGTCCACCACGAGGACTGTGCTCCTGAAATTGAAACCCGGGATTAAGGTCGATGACTTACCTCACCAGCTGCGAGTGGCCGGAGAGCTGGCCCTTGTCGTGGTGCCTGGGCGAGCGATGCAGTGCCTGCGCTGCCGTGGTACCGGTCACGTTCGACGAGAATGTAAGGTGCCGCGTTGTCCAAAGTGTAGACGCTACGGTCATGACGAGGCAGCCTGTGTGCTTTCGTACGCTTCGGCAGCGGGACATGGAACCGCGGAACGGTCGGCGGAGCTCACCATGGACGTGGTCGAGGCGGAGGAGGCGGCGAAGGGTGCCGGAGAGGTGCGAACGCAGACACGGGAGACGGATTCGTCGGTGGACTCGGCAGAAAGCGGCAATGCTGCGAGGGATGTTGGGAGAGCGGACTCTGCACCTCAGCTCCCTAGCAATGAGGAAGGCCCGTCACTTGAGCCTTCAAACGGCATGGAACAGGATAATGGGGAGGAGCACTCAGACACCAGCTTTGTTCGTAAGCCAGGCGTCCCAGCCCCAGCCAAGCGATCCCACACACAGTCCGAACCCGAAGGTATCCAGGCGTCAGCCCCCAGCGTCGACGAGCCACCAGCAAAAACGGGGCAATCCCGGCGGTGCACGCTACGTCCGCGGCCAAACATTTCATCAGAGAGACGGGTAGCGGATAAAGTGCCCCTGCTGCCGGGTCAGCCGCTCGCACCGGACGGGGATGGATCAAACGACGGCGTCTAGCAACGCGCTAGACGGGAAAGGTAAGCACCATGCTTTCGGTCTCTTCACCCTTGATGAAAATGGCGCCCGAAACCACCTTAAGAGTAGCCACGTTAAATGTCAGGGGATTGGCAGGCAAAAAGAAGCAGAGCCAGATGCATCGGCTCTTAATTGACCACGATATTGACGTGCTTGCCGTGCAAGAAACTAAGGTTGACGGGGAGGAAGAGACCGGGAGCATGGTGCGACGTTTCACGGCTAGATTTTACGCCATTGTTAGCCACGCAGTTGGGACATCGGCCGGGTGTGTATTGTTTGTCAAAAAGCTGCCTGGTCTGGTTGTAAAGGGCTACTCCTCATGCTCTTCTGGACGGTGTGTAGTGGCTGATTGTGTATACAGCGGTGTTGAGTGGCGCATTATTTGTGTGTACGCTCCTAACTGTGTGGAGGAAAGAACAGTGTTTTTCGAGAATGTTATGCAGCAGTTAAGTACGGAAAGGCAGGTAGTATTGCTGGGCGATTTTAACTGTGTACTGAATGCTCGAGACAAAACCAGCACACGCGGATTCAGAGACAAGAGCACTGAAATGTTATGCCAGTTAACAAGCGAATGGAATATGGAGGATGTGGCTGATTGCTTGGAAGGACCGCGTGCCGTTCAGTACACGCACTTCCAAGGTTCTAGCCACGCGCGTCTGGACAGAATTTACGCGTCGCTGGATTTGATTCCTTCATGCAATGAATACCGAGTTGTGCCTATGACATTCACGGATCACTGTTTGGTGCAATGCTTATTCGGCACCAAAAAACGAAGCAATGCATTTAGCTGGGAGTTATGGAAATTTAACAATAAATTGCTTAATGATGATGCCTTTAGACGCGTGGTATTGAATGAATTGATTAAAGTGAGGCCAGGGACTTTGCTCGAAATCTGGAAACAGTGGGAGTTGTGCAAGGAACAGATTAAAATTAAAGCCATTGACAGATCAAGTTGCCTGGTGTACGAGAAGAAAATTACAGAAACCCAGCTTAAGGCTTTGCTTGCAAAACTACACGAACAGGAATGTAAGGCACCCGGCAGATGGATAGAGGATATTCGAAAAATAAAAGAACAGATTAACTTGATAGAAGAAGACAGATACCAAGGAGCGTTAGTGCGTGCAAGAGCGGAAAAATTGGCCATGGATGAGACGCCGACAAAAAGATCGTTGGGAATAGAAAAAGCAAATGCAAGGCGAAATCACGTGGCAGAGGTAGATTGGGCAGGACGCACAGAAACCGATAACGAAGGAATCGCGAAAGCTTTCCGGGAGTATTATGAAGATCTATTTTCTTCCCGAGAGGTTTATTTGGACCGTTTTAAAGAATCCTTTCTTGACGTGATGCCAAAAATTGACGAGGAACAAAAAGAAAGACTGGAGCGGCCAATAAGCGAAAAAGAAGTGCAGCAGGCAATAGAAAATTTAAACCCAGGGAAATCACCCGGGCCTGATGGCCTGAGTGCGGCTTTTTATAAAGCGTTCAAGGAACAGCTATCTCCTTTGTTGTGTGCCTTATTTAATGAAGCGTATGAACTGAAGGCACTGCCTGCGTCTTTCGGATCGTCGCACACAGTACTTATTCCGAAAACTGACCAACCAGATAAGCTTAGGCAGTTGTCGTCTTACAGGCCCATTGCTCTGACAAACGTTGATTACAAGATTTATATGAAGGTGCTTGCTGGCAGACTACAAACGGTTATATGCGAACTAGTGGGCCCTCACCAAACGTGCGGTATCAAAGGGCGATCTATCTTTCAGAACATTCACAAAGCGAGAAGTGTGCTCGAATGCTGCGATGCAACTCATGCATGTGTTGCGTTACTGCAGTTGGACTTGGAGAAAGCTTTTGATTGTGTGGCGCATACTATTCTGTTCAGTATATTAGACTATGTTAATGTCGGCTCTGTTATTCGAGAGGGAGTGGCCTTGGCGTACCGTAACTGCACTACGAGATTAATTGTCAATAAGTCACTGGGGGCCCCCATCAACGTACGACGTTCAGTGCGCCAAGGTTGCCCCCTCAGCCCTCTTTTGTTCGGCATTTATATTGAAAGTTTGTGTTTAAGCATCCTACAAAACAATGACATTGATGGTTTTCGACTGCAGGAGTCAGAAGTCAAATTGCTGGCTTACGCAGATGACGTTGCGGTATTTTGTGTGAATAAAGAGAGTATAAAGAGGACAGTGGATGTGGTAAAACATTTTAGCAAAGTCACAGGGAGTAAAGTTAACTGGGGTAAGTGCCTGGGATTTTGG
The DNA here is from genome assembly GCF_055883805.1 of Amblyomma maculatum. Lineage (NCBI taxonomy): Eukaryota > Metazoa > Arthropoda > Arachnida > Ixodida > Ixodidae > Amblyomma > Amblyomma maculatum. The sequence goes on from NC_139348.1 coordinate 94,550,655, forward strand.
CACGGAGAATGGCAGCTGACCCCCGACACTTTCGCTAATGTATCGTGGGTTACAACGCCTGCAAAGTACTTGGGTGTGCCCTTGAAATTTTACAAGGAAAGCGAGCCATACTGGCTAGAGCAGGTCAAAGAAACCCGTGAAAAAGCGGAGAAATGGAAAAGCGCTCAATTATCAATATTTGCAAGAGCCGCAGTTTGCAACCTGTTTTTAATTAGTAAGCTATGGTATGTTATGCAAGTGTTGCATTGCTCCCGTGTAAATGTGCAAAAATTGCATCGAGTTTTTGCGGTGTTTGTTTGGGCCTCGAGTTGGGAGAGGTGCAGTCGGACAAATTTGTTCCGGCAGGTGAAGCATGGGGGGCTTGGTCTGGGTCATTTGTTTGTGCGACAGATTGTCCACAGGTTTATGTTTTTTAGAGATGCCAGCGATCCATTCCTGCGCACAGTGTGTCAACAAAGACTTGGTCGAGCTTTGCCTGATTTCGTAGTTTATACTCAAAGTATGTCGGGTTCTCTTTTTGGATTCTTTAGGGAAATTGTTTTGAGCGCAAAATTCTTAAGCGCACGGTTTTCGAAAGAGTATTTAAGTAATGTTAACAGGAGAACATTATACAAGGATGTTTGTGAAGTGGTCTTCCCGGTGCCCTTGTACCGAGCATTATATATACTATGGAGGCACAGGAAGTAATGTATTAAAACGCGTAAAGAAAATGCAAGTTGCTCCGGGAGCTAAAACGTTTTTCTTTATGCTACATACCGGTACTTTGAGTGTAAAATCATTTATGGAGGAAAAGGGTATGTTCCTACCGTGGGGGGCCCAATGTCTCATCTGCAAACAGCCAGAGACAATAGATCACGTGTTTTTGCATTGCTGGGAGGGGGTATATTTGTGGGATGTTCTGCAAAGGACAATAAAAAAAACAGTTGCCACTTGATTCCCATGGCATTAGGTATTTGCCATTGGATAACCACGATGATATGCCGTTAGACCAGATTATGTTAATGTGCCTCCACAGTATATGGCGCGCACGAATGGCTGGTTATCACTGCGATCCAGATGCACGGCCAGCCCGCATGTATTTCCGTGAAAGTGTGCAGCGATGGCTCGACGTGCTTAAATTGCAACCATGTGCTCCTGAGTGGCTGTCAAAGCTGGAACCTTTGACGGTGCTCAAGGAATTTTAACATGACAATGCCTGCCCCTTAGTGGGTGTTAGGCAACGCTAACTACCTTAGTGTACATATATTATTCCTTTGTTCATGATGTTTTGAGTTCCAATGCAGTGTATTTGTGTCAAAGCCAGGCAATAAAGAAAAAAAAAAAAAAAAAAAGGCCTGCTAGCTCAGTTGGTTAGAGCGTCGTGCTAATAACGCGAAGGTCGTAGGTTCGATCCCTGCGCAGGCCACTCTTTTTGTTTTTCTCCTTCCCGGTTTTAACTAAGCATAGAGTTTCGAACATCAGGCGATAAAGGGCAAATAATAGCGCTTTTCATTTCAGTTCTAAATGTCAGGGATTATATCGAACCATTGGACAGTTCTGGCCTGCTAGCTCAGTTGGTTAGAGCGTCGTGCTAATAACGCGAAGGTCGTAGGTTCGATCCCTGCGCAGGCCACTCTTTTTGTTTTTCTCCTTCCCGGTTTTAACTAAGCATAGAGTTTCGAACATCAGGCGATAAAGGGCAAATAATAGCGCTTTTCATTTCAGTTCTAAATGTCAGGGATTATATCGAACCATCGGACAGTTCTGGCCTGCTAGCTCAGTTGGTTAGAGCGTCGTGCTAATAACGCGAAGGTCGTAGGTTCGATCCCTGCGCAGGCCACTCTTTTTGTTTTTCTCCTTCCCGGTTTTAACTAAGCATAGAGTTTCGAACATCAGGCGATAAAGGGCAAATAATAGCGCTTTTCGTTTCAGTTCCAAATGTCAGGGATTATATCGAACCATCGGACAGTTCTGGCCTGCTAGCTCAGTTGGTTAGAGCGTCGTGCTAATAACGCGAAGGTCGTAGGTTCGATCCCTGCGCGGGCCACTCTTTTTGTTTTTCTCCTTCCCGGTTTTAACTAAGCATAGAGTTTCGAGCCCCATAGACATCAGGCGCTAAAGGGCAAATTATAGCGCTTTTCATTTCAGTTCCGAATGTTAGGGATTATATCGAACCATCGGACAGTTCCGGCCTGCTAGCTCAGTTGGTGATTCTGCTTTCGGCCACGCCAGTGAACGGACGCAGGATGCAGGGCTCCTCAGGAGCGGCTTCAGCGGCCATGTCAGGCCGCGGTAACAGGACTGCTGAACAGGAAACTAGTTACCAGGTTGTTTTGCCTGCACTGCCAACAGGTCGGTTTGTTTCGAATACCGTTTTTTTGCACGCCGATATTAGGGCCCGCCCGTACCGGGTGGAAGATTTCCGGGATGCGTTAGCGCAGCACTCGCTAATCCCCGATGTTATCGCTATGGGGGCGTATCTGATGAGCCACGTCTGGGCCGTCACTCTCAAGGATAGTGAAGCGGTGACTAAGATTGTTAGTGTAGGTGAGCTTACTGTGAAGAACGGCCGCTGCTTGGTGATTGATCCGACGAACCAGGACGTGCGACTCAAACTTCACTGGCTGCTGTACAACGTGCCGGACGAGGATGTTCGTGCTGCCTTTGCGCCGTACGGAAAGGTGTCGGAAGTTACCCGGGAGCGCTGGCGTGTTAAAGGTATGCTTGAAAAGGGCTCTACTACTAGGCTCGTCACGCTAAAGCTGAAAGCTGGCATGAAGCTGGATGACCTGCCGCATCAGCTGAACGTTAGCGGTGAGCTGGCGCTCGTCATTGTGCCAGGCAGACCCCCGTTGTGCCTACGCTGCCGGAGTACGGGCCACATTCGCAAAGAGTGCCGGGTTCCTCGCTGCGGAACCTGTCGACAGTTCGGGCATGAAGACAGCCAGTGTGCACGTACCTACGCAAGCATTGCCGGACCTGGGACCAGCGAAGACTCGTCCGAGTTAATTATGGACGAGGCGGATGCAGAGGAGGCTGCTGACATTAGAGGTCAGTCAACAAAACAGGACGCGCCTGCCATGACGGTTTTAACAAAGAATAAGGTGACGGTCTCAAGAGAAAAGAATGAAACTCGGCATGTCTTGAACGTTCCATCCCAGGACCATGAAAACGCGTCAAAGGAAGCGTCTGAAGACGTAATGAAGTTTTCTGATGCTGAGGAGGATCTCAGTACTAAGCCTCCCTGTACTGATGTCATGGAAGTTGGGCCGGAGACAGCAGCCCTAATTGCCGCAAAACGTCCGCACGAGGAAAGCGTCGAGGAGACTCAGCTGTCAGGCGATGTTTGTGGTGAGCCGCCGCCGAAAACTGCGGGCATGCGAAGAGCAACTTTGAGACCGAAGCCGAACTTCTCGGCTAACACGCGGCAGGCGGGGAAACCGCCTCCATAGTTCTGCGGTGTCCTGAACGTTTTGTGGGTCGGCTGCCTACCGACCAGCGTCAGGAACATTCTGCAACCAAGCGGGGCGTGTGTGAGCAAAAATGACAGACGGTGCTTGCACTTCGTTTAAATGCATCCCGACGTTCTGCTGGGAAGACATTATATGCACACATATGCCACTGTGCTTCAGAAGCGGAGGCCACGCAACCATGAAGGTAGGCACCATGCGAGTACGGGCGTCTCTTTCTAATACATGACTCTCAAGCTTAATTCGCCGTTACACGTAGCTACTTTGAATGTCAGAGGGCTGGGAGCGAGAAGGCGACAATGCCAGCTCAGTCGTCTTCTTTTGGATAATGATATAGATATAGCAGCTGTGCAAGAGTCAAAGATTGAGAGCCAAGAAAGCACTGACCGTATGGTGGCTTCTTTTCAAGCAAACTTTTATGTGTGTGTATGCCATTCTGTTGGTTTATCGGGTGGATGCCTTTTATTTATACGTAACACGCTGGGAGTAAGCGTAGAGTCCGTTTTTGCTGTCCAAGTGGTCGGCTTTTGGTTACTGACTGTAATTTATGCTGGCGTGTTGTGTGTGTGTATGCTCCCAATTCAGAATGCGAACGTGAATTGTTTTTTGAGTCTATTGAATTGTGGTTGAAGGTCGACAAAATCTTGCTTGTACTTGGCGACTACAACTGTGTGTGCGCAGCTGTGGACCGAGCGGCGAAGTGTAAACCTCGAAGAGACAGAAGCTCCGAGCTGTTGAATGCATTTGTGCATGAGAATGGCCTTGAGGATGTTAGCAGTGTGTGCTCCACTGAAAACCAGCCAGAGTTCACGCACTTTCAGCGAGATAGCCATGCTAGATTGGACAGGGTGTATGCCTCGGTTGATCTTGTTTCCCTATGTACTGCATATGAGGTCAAACCTGTGTCTTTCAGTGATCATTGTCTCGTGAGTGCAGTGTTTGGTAGAAAAGGAAAGAAGTCGCGCTTTAACTGGCACCTATGGAAACTGAATGCCAAACTTCTCGCCGATGAAGAGTTCCTTACGGAAGTTAAGACCGAGTTTGAAAATCGTCTTGCTATGCGACCAGTAAGTTTTGCAGCGGAATGGGACAGCTTCAAAGAGTGGATCAAATCGAAATCCATAGAAAAGAGCAGTAAGGTGCGGCATAAAGAGAAAGAAAAAGAAAAAGAACTGAATGAAGAACTCCAGTGTCTTTTGAGCATGGAAAGTTTTGTGCCAGGGCATTTCGCCAGTAAAATACGAGAGATAAAAAGTGAGTTGGAAACAATCGACAGCGAAAGATACACAGCGGCTGTCATACGTGCAAGGGCTGAAAAACTTTTCGCAGGAGAAGTGCCGACAAAACGAGCACTAGCAGACGAGAAAAGATACACCTGCCAGAAAGAAATTAGCAGTATAAGGTATGCCGGCCATATCACAGAAGATGCTAAAGATATACAGCGTGCGGTAGCAGAGCACTTCGAAGAACTGCTTCGCGCTAAGCTTCAGACTGTAGGCGGCTTTCAAACTGATTTTCTAAGACTGATGCCTGCACTGGATGACGAAAGTAAAGCGCGCCTAGAAACACCGATAACGTTGCACGAGATAGTATCTGCAATAGATGACCTGACACCTTGGAAGGCCCCTGGGCCGGATGGTCTAAGCGTTGCCTTCTTTAAAACTTTTCAGCAGTATGCGGCTCAGTTTATGCTCGATGCAATCACTGAAGCTTATGAACGTAATACTGTTCCATTGTCTTTCTCTACATCGCACATTGTGCTAATACCCAAGACAGATCATCCGGAGAAACGACTGTTGGTGGGGTCATATCGACCGATTAGCCTCACCAATGTTGACTACAAAGTGTACATGAAGGTTTTAGCAAAACGATTGCAAAGCGTGATAAAGAAATTGGTTGGGCCTCATCAAACGTGCGGCATCAAGGGTCGATCCATTGCCACGAATATACATGTCGCAAGAACCGTACTAGAATGTGTTGATGCACTCAGTGGTCAGATAGCCATGATGCAGTTAGATTTGGCGAAAGCCGTTGACCGTGTTTCTCACGAAATTCTTTTTTCCATTTTGGAGCATTCTAACCTTGTTGAAGTCATAGTGAAGGGTGTTAAAATGGCGTATGCGAACTGCACGACCCGTATTATAGTGAATGGGGAACTGACTGACAGCATCGCAGTACGTTCATCGGTAAGGCTGGGCTGCCCGCTCTCACCCTTCTTTTTGCACTGTATTTAGAGCCACTTTGCTTGGCTATCATTGATAGCGATCGCATTTTAGGTTTCAAGCTGCAATCAGCACACGTGAAAATGCTAGCATATGCTGATGACATAGCAGTGTTTTGTGCAACCAGAAAGAGCATCTGTGAAGTCACGGGTGTCGTCCAAACATTTTGTGATCAAACCGGCTGTAAGATCAATTGGGAGAAAAGCTCTGGGTTTTGGCACGGTGATTAGGACGTGACACCTGATTTCTTCTGTAAGCTGCGATGGTCTGCTATCCCGACGCGATATCTAGGCGTGCCTTTAGAATGTTATCAAGATCCCAACGTGCACTGAATGGAAGAAACATCCAGAGCGAAAGAAAAAGCGGATGCGTGGCAAGGAAGGCAACTGTCAATGTTTTCGCGCGCTTCTATATGCAATGTTTTCCTTATTTCGAGGCTGTGGTACCTCATAAATGTGTTGTGTGCCTCACGAACCTCAATTCAGAAAATGCACCGCGTTTTTGCTGTTTTTATTTGGGCATCCACATGGGAAAAAACCGCCCGGACGAATTTGTTTATTTCTGTTAAAAGGGGCGGGCTTGGCCTTGCACATCTGTTGTTGCGTCAGGTGGTTTCGCGATTTATATTCCTCCGTGATCAAAAAGATACCTTTCTAAGAACTGTGATGCAAGTGCGATTGCAGAGGCTGCTCCCTGAATGAATTGTGTCATATGAAAACATGCCTGGTACTGTGACTGGCTACCTGCGCGAGGTTGTTTTTTCGTGCAAGTTGCTGGAAGTGCGGTTTTCTTTTGATTACCTTTACAATGTCCCCCCAAAAAACTGTATAAAGATCTCATTGACGTGATGCTGCCGGTGCCCTTTTACCGGGCATTACACTACGGAGGCCCAGGGCAGGACGTTTTGAAAAGAGTTAAGAAGATGCCCGTGAGGCCATTTGCTAAAACGTTCCTTTTCAAACTTCACTCTAATGCGCTCCCTGTTAAAACCTGGCTGAATGATAAAGGTATCTTCGTCCCTTGGACAACAAATTGCCTGTTGTGCAAAAAACCGGAAACAATTGAACACGTTTTCTTACAGTGTTGGGATGCTGTCTTTCTATGGGACGTCCTCCAAAGGACAATTAAAAAAGAACTTCCATTAACTCCTTACGGTATAAGATTCCTATCAGTGCAGAACGATGATGCACCTTATGATTTAATTATGCTTCTTGGCCTCCATAGTTTGTGGAAAACACGAATGCAGGTGCGTCATGCAGATATAAATACACGATGTGTGCGTGAAAACTTTATTGAAAGTGTTGTGTATATACGCGAAACTTTCATGAGGCAGCAGGATCCGCCCCAATGGCATTGTCTCTTTGATGAGTTAGTGCACTTGAAAAGATTTTAGCCATGTACGCGTTACCTCAAGTGTAGTTGACGTTTTTTTATCATGTGTATTTTTGATTTGTGTTTCACGGCAATAAAGAAAAAAAAAGCTAGCTCAGCTGGTTAGAGCGTCGTGCTAATTATGCGAAGGTCGTAGGTTCGATCCCTGCGCAGGCCACTCTTTTTGTTTTTCTCCTTCCCGGTTTTAACTAAGCATAGAGTTTCGAGCCCCAGAGACATAAAGCGCTAAAGGGCAAACTATAGCGCTTTTCATTTCAGTTCCAAATGTCAGGGATTATATCGAAACAACGGGCAGTTCTGGCCTGCTAGCTCAGTTGGTTAGAGCGTCGTGCTAATAACGCGAAGGTCGTAGGTTCGATCCCTGCGCAGGCCACTCTTTTTGTTTTTCTCCTTCCCGGTTTTAACTAAGCATAGAGTTTCGAGCCCCAGAGACATAAAGCGCTAAAGGGCAAACTATAGCGCTTTTCATTTCAGTTCCAAATGCCAGGGATTATATCGAACCAACGGACAGTTCTGGCCTGCTAGCTCAGTTGGTTAGAGCGTCGTGCTAATAACGCGAAGGTCGTAGGTTCGATCCCTGCGCAGGCCACTCTTTTTGTTTTTCTCCTTCCCGGTTTTAACTAAGCATAGAGTTTCGAGCCCCAGAGACATAAAGCGCTAAAGGGCAAACTATAGCGCTTTTCATTTCAGTTCCAAATGTCAGGGATTATATCGAACCAACGGACAGTTCTGGCCTGCTAGCTCAGTTGGTTAGAGCGTCGTGCTAATAACGCGAAGGTCGTAGGTTCCATCCCTGCGCAGGCCACTCTTTTTGTTTTTCTCCTTCCCGGTTTTAACTAAGCATAGAGTTTCGAGCCCCAGAGACATAAAGCGCTAAAGGGCAAACTATAGCGCTTTTCATTTCAGTTCCAAATGTCAGGGATTATATCGAACCAACGGACAGTTCTGGCCTGCTTGCTCAGTTGGTTAGAGCGTCGTGCTAATAACGCGAAGGTCGTAGGTTCCATCCCTGCGCAGGCCACTCTTTTTGTTTTTCTCCTTCCCGGTTTTGACTAAGCATAGAGTTTCGAACATCAGGCGATAAAGGGCAAATAATAGCGCTTTTCATTTCAGTTCTAAATGTCAGGGATTATATCGAACCATCGGACAGTTCTGGCCTGCTAGCTCAGTCCATGAGAGCGTGCAAGAAGTTGTAAAAGAAGCCACTGCTTTTTGCACTGCAAGTGGAAGTGAAATTAGTTGGGCAAAGTGTTTAGGATTCTGGCACGGAAACTGGCAATACGCGCCTGAACTGTTCTCCAGTATGCAATGGACAATAACGCCAGGCAATTACCTTGGTGTGCCACTAAAGCACTACCGTGAAAGCAAGGAATGTTGGGCCGGTGAAGTTGAGCAAGTGAAAACCCAAACAAACAAATGGGGAGGACATAACTTTTCTATGTTCGCAAGAGCTACCGTTTGCAATATGTTCCTAGTTGCAAAAATTTTTTACATGCTGCAAGTGTTATCTATGTCAAGAATCTCTGTTCAAAAACTGCATAGGGTATTTGCCACGTTTGTGTGGGCTTCAACATGGGAGCGTACCAGTCGATGCAATCTTTTTCATACGGTGCATAACGGTGGACTGGGCTTGTCACATTTATACTTAAAGCAGATTGTAACCAGGTTCTTTTTTTTGCGCGAACAAAGCGATGTTTTTCTTAGAACGGTAATCCAAGTGCGATTGCGTGATTCACTGCCGGAATATGTAGTTTCGACTATGTCTACAGGGACAGTGGCTCTAAGTGCTTTTCTTCGCGAAGTTGTCGCGTCCTTCCAAATAGTGAAGGCGAGATTTTCAAATGAGTATATGTGTACTGTTACGCGAAAAAGGCTGTACCAAGATTTATTGGAAACCTTTTTACCTGTGCCTCTTTATCGCGCTGTATATGCTTTGGGTCCGGAGCGGGACGTGTTGAAGAGAGTGAAAAGAATGCCCATCAGATCGTCCGCTAAATCTTTCTTTTTTCAATTGCATACCGGCACTCTTCCGGTGAAGCCATGGCTGGAAAGCAAAGGCCTTTTCGTGCCTTGGTCTGCTGACTGTTTAATTTGCAAAAAGCTGGAAACCATAGAGCATATTTTCCTTGATTGTCACGATGCGGTCTTTTTGTGGGACGTGCTGCAGCGCACTATTAAAAAGGACTTACCAATAACGCCGTTTGGCATACGCTACCTTCCATGCGCCCAGCCAGGAGAAGTGCCCAGTGATTTATTGATGGTCTTGTGTATGCACAGCATATGGAGAACGCGGATGGATGTTCGGCATGAGCATGTTGTCGTACACCCAGCCCATCAATACTTTGTTGAAAGTGTAATGTACACGCGTGATGTTTTCGGAGGGCAATCCGAACCCCCGGAATGGCTGCCAGTCTTGGACAAGCTCATGTCACCTTATCCATTCTATCACAAGAAACCTGTAAGAAAGTGACTTGTGTTTTTAATTCCATGCGACTTTTCATCGTTCTTTGTAGTTGCCAAGTCGGTAATAAAAAAAAAAAAAAAAAAAAAAAAAAAAGGCCTGCTAGCTCAGTTGGTTAGAGCGTCGTGCTAATAACGCGAAGGTCGTAGGTTCGATCCCTGCGCAGGCCACTCTTTTTGTTTTTCTCCTTCCCGGTTTTAACTAAGCATAGAGTTTCGAGCCCCAGAGACATAAAGCGCTAAAGGGCAAACTATAGCGCTTTTCATTTCAGTTCCAAATGTCAGGGATTATATCGAAACAACGGGCAGTTCTGGCCTGCTAGCTCAGTTGGTTAGAGCGTCGTGCTAATAACGCGAAGGTCGTAGGTTCGATCCCTGCGCAGGCCACTCTTTTTGTTTTTCTCCTTCCCGGTTTTAACTAAGCATAGAGTTTCGAGCCCCAGAGACATAAAGCGCTAAAGGGCAAACTATAGCGCTTTTCATTTCAGTTCCAAATGCCAGGGATTATATCGAACCAACGGACAGTTCTGGCCTGCTAGCTCAGTTGGTTAGAGCGTCGTGCTAATAACGCGAAGGTCGTAGGTTCGATCCCTGCGCAGGCCACTCTTTTTGTTTTTCTCCTTCCCGGTTTTAACTAAGCATAGAGTTTCGAGCCCCAGAGACATAAAGCGCTAAAGGGCAAACTATAGCGCTTTTCATTTCAGTTCCAAATGCCAGGGATTATATCGAACCAACGGACAGTTCTGGCCTGCTAGCTCAGTTGGTTAGAGCGTCGTGCTAATAACGCGGATTTCTACTTCCGGCCACCGGCGTGTACGGACGCAGAATCATGAGCTCCGGCGGAGCGGCGATTGCGGCCCAGGCTGGCCGCGGTAACAGGCTTAACGCAATCGATGATAAGGAATATCAGCTCATTTTGCCGCATCTGCCCACCGGACGTGTTGTTTTCAACACAGTGTTTTTGCACGGAGACGTACGAGTGCGACCCTTAAGGGTTGAAGATTTCCGGGACGCCCTGGCCAAGACTGGTACGCTCCCAGACGTGCTGGCCTTGGGGGCTTACCAAATAAACCATGTCTGGGCGGTGACTTTGAGCAGCACTGAAGCAACCAAGCGGCTGGTAGCCTTCAAGGAGCTCCAAGTGAAAGGTCGACGGTGCATCGTCATTGACCCGGAGGACCAACAGGTGAAGCTACGGCTCCACTGGATGTTGCATGGCGTGGCGGATGAGGACATCCGAACTGCTTTTGCGGCTTTCGGTGAGGTGACCGAAGTGACCCGTGAGCGGTGGCGAGTCCAGGGCGTGCACGAAAAGGGCTCCACAACGAGAGCCGTACTCCTGAAGTTGAAGCCCGGGATGAGGATAGAAGACCTGCCTCACCAGATAAGAGTAGCAGGGGAGTTGGCCCTTGTTGTGGTGCCTGGGCGGCCAATGCAGTGCCTGCGCTGCCGCGGGACCGGTCATGTGCGCCGGGAATGTAAAATTCCGCGGTGTTCGACATGTAAGCGTTTTGGCCACTCCGAGGAAGATTGCGTACGAACGTATGCAGTGGCCACTGCACCGACAGCGAGGGCGGACATGACGGAGCACCAAATGGATGTCGCAGAGACAGAAGAGGCCGCAAAGGGGGTCGGAGAAGCTGAAAAGCTAACAGCAACGACAGGCATGTTAGTGCCCCCGGGGGGCGGTGACGAGATACTCAGTAGGCCAGACAAGGAAGTCACGCTACCGAACAACGGACCGTCAGAGGAAGAAAGTGTGAGCGATGCCGAGAGCTCAAAAACTGAACTTCCGGAGTCTGCGGCCGACAGGAAACCCTCGAAACGAGCAGCGGCCGAGCGACCAACGTCCAAGGCCCTGCGAAGCGTGCCCACGACGAGAGCACAAGTGAGACAAGCCAGGCAGAGGCAGCTAGCAACGACGAGCCGCCGATAAAAACGCCAATAGGGAGGAGGGCGACCTTCAAACCAAGACCGAATGTCTCGGCGGACAGGAGAGCTGCCGAAAAGCCGCCCCTGTCACAAGGTCTGCCAGTCCAACCTCATGGCTCTGGCGCCAACGAAAGCGTCTAGCGCCATGCTAGACGTGAGAGGTAAGCACCATGCTCTTGGCCTCTTTTCACTCTAAGAAAATGGCTTATGAACTGTCACTAAAGATTGCGACCCTTAACGTGAGAGGTCTAGCAGCGAAAAGGAAGCAGAGCCAAGTCCTGCGCCTTTTAAATGAAAATGACATCGATATACTTGGAGTTCAAGAGACAAAAGTCGAGGGTGAACAAGAGACCGAGAGCATGGTGCAACGTTTCACGTCGCGGTTTTACGCAGTTGTCAGCCATGCAGTCGGTACTTCTGCTGGATGCGTCCTGTTTGTGAAGAAGTTGCCGGGTCTTGTAGTGCAGTCGCATGCTTCTTTTCCGTCGGGTCGGGGCGTGGTCCTTGATTTTAGTTTTTGCTCGGCTGAGTGGCGGGCTGTTTGTATATATGCACCTACGATAGTTGATGAGAGGGCTGCTTTCTTTGATTTTGTTGAAGAGTATTTAAACACGGATAAGCAACTTGTCTTACTGGGAGATTTCAATTGTGTGCTGAGCTCCGGTGACAAAACTAGCCTTCGTACATTTAGGGATCGTAGCACAGAGGTACTTTCGCGCTTGATTGACGGGTTTGCACTGGAAGACGTTGCAGAGTGTCTCACGAGCGAGCGACGGGTTCAGTATACGCATTTTCAGGGTGCTAGCCACGCCCGCCTTGACAGAATTTATGTGGCCGCAGAACTGGCTCCAAAATGCCAGGATTATCATGTTTCGGCGGTAACGTACTCAGATCACTGCATGGTTCAGTGTACAATTGGACCAAGAAAGGGAGGTAGCGGTTTTAATTGGGAATTGTGGAAGTTAAATAATAAACTGCTGAATGACGAGCAGTTCACCAGACTAGTAGAAGAAAAAATTGGTAATATTTGTCAGGAGGACACCCACGAACTGGGTCAAGAATGGGAACTGTGTAAGCAACAAATTAAAATCAAAGCTATAGAAAAGGCCAGCTGCATACGGTTTCAAGAAAAACAAAATGAAATGCATTTAAGATCTTTGCTAGATAAATTGTTAGCCCTGGAGTGTAACACGCCAGGGTTATACATGGACGACGTTAGAAAAATAAAACAAAGACTTCAACTGAATGACGAAGACCGTTATCGCGGAGCACTGGTACGTGCGAGAGCGGAAAAATTGGCCATGGATGAGACGCCGACAAAAAGATCGTTGGGAATAGAAAAAGCAAATACAAGGCGAAATCACGTGGCAGAGGTAGATTGGGCAGGACGCACAGAAACCGATAACGAAGGAATCGCGAAAGCTTTCCGGGAGTATTATGAAGAGCTATTTTCGTCCCGAGAGGTTAATTTGGACCGTTTTAAAGAATCCTTTCTTGACGCGATGCCAAAAATTGATGACGAACAAAAAGAAAGACTGGAGCGGCCAATAAGCGAAAAAGAAGTGCAGCAGGCAATAGAAAATTTAAACCCTGGGAAATCACCCGGGCCTGATGGCCTGAGTGCGGCTTTTTATAAAGCGTTCAAGCAACAGCTATCTCCTTTGTTGTGTGCCTTATTTAATGAAGCGTATGAGCTGAAGGCACTGCCTGCGTCTTTCGGATCGTCGCACACAGTACTTATTCCGAAAACTGACCAGCCAGATAAGCTTAGGCAGGTGTCGTGTTACAGGCCCATTGCTCTGACAAACGTTGATTACAAGATTTATATGAAGGTGCTTGCTGGCAGACTACAAACGGTTATATGCGAACTAGTGGGCCCTCACCAAACGTGCGGTATCAAAGGGCGATCCATCTTTCAGAACATTCACAAAGCGAGAAGTGTGCTCGAATGCTGCGATGCAACTCATGCGTGTGTTGCTTTACTGCAGTTGGACTTGGAGAAAGCTTTTGATTGTGTGGCGCATACTCTTCTGTTCAGTATATTAGACCATGTTAATGTCGGCTCTGTTATTCGAGAGGGAGTGGCCTTGGCGTACCGTAGCTGCACTACGAGATTAATTGTCAATAAGTCAGTGGGGGTCCCCATCAACGTACGACGTTCGGTGCGCCATGGTTGCCCCCTCAGCCCTCTTTTGTTCGGCATTTATATTGAAACATTGTGTTTAAGCATCCTACAAAACAATGACATTGATGGTTTTCGACTGCAGGAGTCAGAAGTCAAATTGCTGGCTTACGCAGACGACGTTGCGGTTTTTTGTGTGAACAAGGAGAGTATAAAGAGGACAGTGGATGTGGTAAAACATTTTAGCAAAGTCACAGGGAGTAAAGTTAACTGGGGTAAGTGCCTGGGATTTTGGCACGGTGAATGGCAGCTGACCCCCGAAACTTTCGCTAATGTGTCGTGGGTTACAACGCCTGCAAAGTACTTGGGTGTGCCCTTGGAATTTTACAAGGAAAGCGAGCCATACTGGCTAGAGCAGGTCAAAGAAACCCGCGAAAAAGCAGAGAAATGGAAAAGCGCTCAATTGTCAATATTTGCAAGAGCCGCAGTTTGCAACCTGTTTTTAATTAGTAAGTTATGGTATGTAATGCAAGTGTTGCATTGCTCCCGTGTAAGTGTGCAAAAATTGCATCGAGTTTTTGCAGTGTTTGTTTGGGCCTCGAGTTGGGAGAGGTACAGTCGGACAAATTTGTTCCGGCAGGTGAAGCATGGGGGGCTTGGTCTGGGTCATTTGTTTGTGCGACAGATTGTCAACCGGTTTATGTTTTTTAGGGATGCCAGCGATCCATTCCTGCGCACAGTGTGTCAACAAAGACTTGGTCGAGCGTTGCCTGATTTCGTAGTTTATACTCAATGTATGCCGGGCTCTCTTTTTGGATTCTTTAAGGAAATTGTTGTCAGCGTGAAATTCGTAAGCGCACGTTTTTCGAAAGAGTATTTAAGTAATGTTAACAGGAGAACGTTATACAAGGATGTTTGTGAAATGGTGTTCCCGGTGCCCTTGTACCGAGCTTTATACTATGGAGGCACAGGAAGTAATGTATTAAAACGAGTAAAGAAAATGCAAGTTGCTACGGGAGCTAAAACGTTCTTCTTTATGCTACATACCGGTACTTTGAGTGTAAAATCATTTATGGAGGAAAAGGGTATTTTTCTACCATGGGGGGCCCAATGTCTCATCTGCAAACAGCCAGAGACAATAGATCACGTGTTTTTGCATTGCTGGGAGGGGGTATATTTGTGGGATGTTCTGCAAAGGACAATAAAAAAGCAGTTGCCACTTGATTCCCATGGCATTAGGTATTTACCATTGGATAAACATGATGATATGCCGTTAGACCAGGTTATGTTAATGTACCTCCACAGTATATGGCGCGCACGAATGGCTGGTTATCACTGCGATCCAGATGCACGGCCAGCCCGCATGTATTTCCGCGAAAGTGTGCAGCGATGGCTCGAAGTGCTTAAATTGCAACCATGTGCTCCTGAGTGGCTGTCAAAGCTGGAACCTTTGACGGTGCTCAAGGAATTTTAACATGACAATGCCTGCCCCTCAGTGGGGGTTAGGCAACGCGAACTAGTTTTGTGTACATATATTATTCCTTTGTTCATGTTGTTTTGAGTTCCAGTGCGGTGTATTTGTGTCAAAGTCAGGCAATAAAGAAAAAAAAAAAAAATCTGGCCTGCTAGCTCAGTTGGTTAGAGCGTCGTGCTAATAACGCGAAGGTCGTAGGTTCGATCCCTGCGCAGGCCAATGCTTCTATTTTTATCCCTTCTGGCTTTAACTATAAGCATAGCGTTCGTCATACCCGCAGAGCCACGCTCAACGCTCGCGTTAATGTGCGAGGTAATGTGTTTTTTTTTTGTTGTTGTTTCTATTACGAATGTAAAGGACGATATCGACAAAGGGGACAGTTTGGACTCACGTTTGGCTTTGACTTTACGCTCGGCGCGGGTTTTAGGCGATGTTCTTCTGAAGCTGCCTACGGAGAGAGCTGTGAGCATTTCGTGCGTATTAGTATAAAGCTGCCGCCAATGCGAAAACTGCTAGCTAGAATATATTATTCTCAAGCTTTAACAACCCAGGGAAGGTCATGAAAAATGAAATGGTCTGCCAGGAGTGCATGCTGAATGTTTGGCTTCCTCTTTGCAACTACAGAGCAGGCACAAGGGAATGGAATGGAAAGAAAGCAATACAACTCTCACCGCAAGTAATATTGCCTTCATATGGCACAAAATAGACGTTATTTCTCGCGTTCTTACAGGGGACTATGCAGTTTTAGCAGCATTTTTTCTTGCAAATTACAAACACAAGAAGGGTCTTGAATCCACAATAATTATGTGCGCTTTCTTTATAGGTTATCTCATTTTGTTCTAGGATATTTATTCTATTGTAGTTGCTTTTCCTCGTAATCCTTGACAGGATGGCATATCGAGTGGAACAGATTTGCGAGGAAGGAGCTAGAAAAATAAACTACGTAGCTTTCCATGTTCGACTACCATTTTCTTGGAAGTTTTACCTGCATGGCCAAAGCTATATGCTACCGATACGCATTCAATATACAACGAAAGCTACAAACGCAAGTAGCCAAGTCCAAACAGATGGGGGGTACACGTCAAACGAGCGCAAGGCCACTGTCGCTTGAAAGAGCGATGCTAAGCAGCAACGCACGGGACGGCAGCGTCTTCATTTTATTTTTGCCCCGCTTCACGTCTACGCGCATACAGTCTTGCTGCGCACCGCACCGCCTCCGCACTGCGTGCCCTCAGATGGTCGGCGCGCGCTCGGCAACATGCTAGAAACGTGACCGATCGACGCAGTTTTGCGGACCATTTACACCGCGCGCACGCGGCCCGCGTCAGGGTTGTGGAGTTTCTCTTCTTTGGCGTACACGCGCGCAAGGCCCTTGTTTCTGCCGGACGCCCTCCCACGAGTCACGATTCTCGTGCCGCCCGCACCAGCCATCGTCCCCTGCTCTCCAGCTGAGATCAGCCGCCGGTTACGAGGCGAGCGCCCACGACGTCGGCTTCACGGCTTGGAGGCAGATGGCTGCGCGTCAGTTTTGAGAACAAGACCGACGTTCCTGTCTCCTAAGAGAAGAAAATGATCTCAGGTCGAGGTTGCTATTGCCTGAGAGAAGA
This sequence comes from Amblyomma maculatum, assembly GCF_055883805.1. NCBI lineage: Eukaryota > Metazoa > Arthropoda > Arachnida > Ixodida > Ixodidae > Amblyomma > Amblyomma maculatum. The sequence continues at coordinate 94,567,313 of NC_139348.1, forward strand.
TATCCCAGCTGTCCCGAGTTTAAACCGACGTATATGCGCCCATTCTGAATGGCCCTTGCGGAAGGTCCTCAGCGTCCTCAGGCATATAAAACATGAGACTCTTCTTCGTAAGTAGTTATGCTATGTTACGGCGCACAAGGAACAAAGGTCACCACACAAGAAAAACACCATTTGCCTCAATTAAAAACTGAATGGCCATCCAGTATTTCAAAGCTTTCACGTCGTCAACTTGAGATAATTTTTTTGTTGATACACAACATCTCTATAAACGTGTCTTCATCAGATTTGCGCATCCATTCTCTTCTTGCACCCACGGAAATGTGGCTGATACGGCGCGGTATCTTTGTGCTGGGGTATTCGGATGCTAAGCCTGATATTGCGTTTTCATTTCTGGCTAAAGCGGCTGCATGCGAAAGGAAGCAGGCAACAATAACACTCGGATACGGAAATTTTAGATAGGAAAGCAATACCAGCTGATGTCAATAAAATCGGGACCCTAATTTAGTACACCCATGGCACAGAGAAATATGTTGACAGATAGCTTTGGTTACTGCCGAACAGCTTTTTCTCGTTGTCTATACAATCGGGACCCTCAGTTAGTATCTGCCATGGCCCAGAGCAACATGTTGACAGCTATCTCCGGTTCCTGCTGAAGAGCTTTTCCTTATTGTCAATATATGCACGCTTCTGTCGGCGCAGAGGTAACACGATCTGCTCTCGTGACCCGTCTTGTTACGGGGTCAGGAACGATGTGAGCCGAAGTGAGCCTAACAACCCCTTGTGAGTGAAACCATTGTTCGGCTCGTGGACCTGTTGCGTGCAGCTTCGTATCAGACACCGGGCGTGCCTATAAGAAGGCGTCTCTCAGGCAGTTCTTGTGGCGAAGCCTGCTCCTGTCAATAAAACCTATCGTGGTCACTCGTCTTCCTAAGAATATTTTCTGGGATGCACGCGGGGTGTCTCATGGCATTCTATTTTTGATCATTATTTAGTGAAAACATTGCCTTTCATTCGATAGGGAGCGCTGTACACATCAATGTACTCTAAGTTCATGAACTCCGAAATGAAAATATAGTAAAAACATTTATTCGCTCAGCAGCCACGTCTCTTAGTAAAATAACACGTTAGTATCATCGCCATATAACACTATATAATTAGTCAAGGGAATGTTAACTATGTCATTGATGTAAATACTAAAACGTAATGGTCCTAATATGGATCGCTGTGGAACTGCATGTTTTAAACATTCATTCAGGATTGAACATCTTGTACTGAAGTATACTCTGGCCGCGACAGAAGATAGCTGTACAACAGATGACATTCAATAATCTTTATTTCATGCAATATAAATCTATGTAATAAATATATTGCTTGATGAAATCAAAGGCTTTTCGAAAGTCCAGAAAAATCCCTACAGTAAACAAACTCTTCTCTACATTGTGAAGTATACTATTCTTAACCCTGAGTTTGCAAATTCCGCTGAATTACATTTTTGAAACCTGAATTGGCATTTCGTGATTACCTCCCGTGAAGAACGAAAACTATTCAAAACGATGTATGTAATACATTCAGCAATCTTCGAGAAAAGCGGAAGAAGCGAAATGGGCACATAATTGATTAGATTAGATTTTCCTCTTTTGTGAAGACAGCAAGTCGGGCGATTTTCATTTTTCTGGAAAACAACCAGCCACGAGCACACAATTACAGATGTGTGTTAAGGGCCGTATTATTAATTCATCAACTGCTTAGATTGGTGTCACTCATATCTCATCGTCACCAGCTGCTAATCTGTTGTTTAAGAAATTGTTAATTGAAATCATCTCCTGCTCTGAAGTAGGGAGAAGAAATGAAGAACCACTGACTGCATACGTAATGTACCTTTCACAGGAGTGCTGTCAAGAGTCATGAAATGTATAGAAGTCATTGCACCTAATTCTAAAAAGTGGTTATTAAATACATCTGCAAGTGTTGCACCTTTCTAAGCCTTTACGTCAAGAATCAGTATGCTGGCATACGGGTTTTGTTTCTGGTAGTTAATTCGCAATACATTTTTATACTTTAATGGAGTCATTTTTATCAAGCCTCGAATTTACGTGCGTAAAATTCTGATTTCGCTTTTTTTTAGATTAGAGCTTAATTTGTTTCTCACTCGTTTAATCTACTATAGCATCAGTGCATCGCGTCTGCGTAAGAACGTGTCAAATAATCTATCCTTCTGTTTAAACGTTTATAAAGTTCGCCAGACAGCCATCGTTTTCTAGCCATCTTGAGCTTAACCACGGGATTATAGAGAAATGCATCATCATAGCACTTCTTCGGGTAAGTGATAAGTACATCTTAGGCTTTAGAAGAATGCATAATGTTGTAGATATCTGCCCATCCTTCCTTGCGTACGATATACAGACTCATGTGCTTGAACCTTCGCGGTATGAATAGATCACATGTAAAGTGCTTCTTTCGCGATATGGTGTCGCATTGGGAAAGCTGCTAATATCAGCCAGTGGTCACTAATGTCAATTCTGAAGACACCAGATAAGTTTCAGTCGTCGAAAAAGCGCTAAAACATAAATCGACTAATGTACTAAACCATAGGGTGACTATAGTAGGGACGTAAATCATATTTTCGCAGCCATTTTCAAGCTAGTATCTGACTTTTTACGGCTAATACGAAAGTAGGTCTATGTTGAAGTCACCAGTAATTACCGCGTGCATTCTTTGTTATTTATAAATTCAAAAATGGTGACCAAAAATTAAACATTTGGAGGACACCTTGGTGCGGTCGGTAAATTGCAACGACAATCACATTATGTGCAATGATTATTACAAATTTAAAGTCTTCCCAGAAATACGTGTAGCTTGAGAGCACATCAAAACGATGTTTGTTTCGCACATATATGGATACGCTCCCGCCTTGTTTGTTTGCATGGTGTACAGATTTGTGCATGTAATATGGAAAGCATATGGCATCTGAATCGTCCGTAAATCAAGTTTTGGGAACAGCCATGAACTCAAATGGGCATTGTAGCACGGATAAACATGCCTCGACATCGTCTCGCTGGTTTCTTAAGCTTCTGCCATTTAAATGAGATACAAAAGACACTTCAGTTTGAATGATTGCCGGTGCACACAAAACTATTGAATGACGTGCCAGTATAGTAAGGCATCTAAACAAGACAAAAAACCCGAGAAACGCATCTTGATTTGATCAATGCTACCCTGCCAATGTCACCTTCCGTTGTGATCTTTTTGGGCACGGGTGATTCGTTTCGGCGCGAATAATTTTCCTCCCCCCTCCCCTCCCCCCCAATACAAATTGATAGTTCTGTTCTTTAGCTTTGTTTTTTGTCAGTAGATGCAGTTGCCGGTTTGTCACGGCAAGGTTTTTCGGAGCCATTTCACAAGGTTTTCTATGCAAACCTGACCAGAACTGCTGATAGTTTTCCTTCTTTCGTAGGCAAGCGATATAGTGCCTCAACGTCATGAGCTTATCCGTCAGATCGTCGTTTTCAGAGTATTTAAATCCATGAATTTCAATGTTGTGTTGTGGCACGCTGCTCTAAGTTATTGATGTCTTGTTTCATTGTGCGGATGTCTGACCTCTCAGATGACCGTCCAAGTATTTCAACCCGTTGCCGCAAGTAAGTAATATCTTTATCATGCTTATCTAGCTGGACATTCAGATTATCATAAGTATAAGATAAATGATTAACGGATACCTCAATGCCCTGTATAGTGTCCTGTAAACTCATCAGTTTGTCGAACTTTGATTCTAGCGCCATCATTAGAGATAGCTTTCAGTTTATCTCTGTTAATTGAGCTGACAGGTCACATTGAGTGACTTGGTG